>NW_022630999.1:12516184-13069292 GCF_010015895.1 Lontra canadensis
AAAAAAAAAAGTCACGACTTAAGGGGCTTTAAGAATAAAAAAAAATAACAGGAATCACAAAGCTGTGTAAACACCTAACAGGACACACTGAATTAGAAAATTCTTTATTGATGAACAGTTATAATTATACAGCGTGTTGTACTGTACATGAGTGAAACTGACCCTGGAGACAATCAGAACAATTTAACAGAGATTCAGTTCTTATGATGGAGCACTTATCAATATTAGTTCATAAAAGTAAAAGGAATTGTCTCCATTCTGAGATAATCCACCTGCTTTTTTTGCTTTATTTGAGGTTGCAAATATTCATCTAATAATAGAAACTGGCATGCAGTCTGAAGCTTTAGTAAGCCAAGGATTTTCCAAACCTCCAATTTTGCTCAGATCTTGGTAGAAAAAATTCTGATCAAGATATATTGTAAACAGCAAAACAAACACATTTCCATTCCTTAAAAACAAAGAAAAAAAATCCAAAAACAAACACTGTACGCTTGGGAGTTTTAAATAGCACAATGAAATTTTTTCTCATCCTTTCCAACCCCTATGTTCATTTAAATCCAATTATCCATCCACTTCACTCTAGATGGAGAAACTGGGCATTTAGGAGAAACACTTGTTTTAGGACAAGCTATTTTTTTCTGTGTCAAAAACAGATTGAAAGCTTTTCATGCTTGATGAACATTCTGGGCTCCTTGAAGGAAAGAAGTGGCTGTAAGAACATGGGGCTGAAGTATGATTCTCTCACATACACCTGTTCCCGTTTTCGACGCACTGGCCCACAAATCACCTCATCTTTGTCAACCCCAAAGCCTCTATTCTTCTCCAGTGACCTGAGGTTGATGCAACAAAAGGAGGCAATTTCACAGCAATGTCAGAGGCCCTTTGCTACCGAAAATAACACCCTGTTAAAATTTGATAGCTAGAAAACTAAAATGTAACGTTTGTATTGGGTTTTTATGTAGGGCATCTTAAAAATAAGACAACTGAAGCATTGTTAATTCAAATTCCGATCTGCTAATCCAAGGAATGGGACTGTAAATCCCAAGTGCTATGGATAAGACAGAAGAGAAATATAATCAAGGAGCTATGGCTCCAGCAAGCAGCAGTAGAATCTCAACTCAGAACACTAGCACTGCCTCGCTAGCTGCCATTAACCCATTCATCTCCTGCTTTCTGCACCTCGGGCAGGAGCCAGTTCACACATACTCTCAGTGACTCAAGCCTTTCCTTTGCTAAGGCATACCTATCTCTGACTGTCTTTACAAAAGATACTGAGTTGCCTTCTATTGCATTTACACACACGCTCTGCTGCTAAATTTATGTATAATGGTATTAAAAAATAAAATTTAAGTTCCAAGTATGGAAACATGTATACAGAAAAAGGAGTTTAGAAAACGTATTTTGATAATTACTTTGTTGCTACAATTTGAAAAAGAAGGGCAAGTGTTTCCTGATTAGAAATAGCTAACTACTACCCATGGCCTCATAGTTTTCCAGATTTAAATGTTTTCTGACTTGTACAGTGCTTTCAATGTCCTTTCCACATAGTTCTATTTTATGCGATTGTACTAATATGGCTTTTTGCCTCCCATTTTTACAGACATTGTGGGTATATAGAAAATTCCAGATAATATCTAATTATTTTATATCTATTAAGCACACAAAAGATTTGGTAATCTTTAGGAAAGCACAGAGGAATTAGAACTATAACAAATACACATTGAATCTTAACTATGTGCCAGGAATGGCACTAAATCCTTTCCATGAATCATTGCATCTAATCTCCCCAAACACCCCATGAAAGAGCTAGAATGACCATTGCAATTTTATAAGTTAAAAACAGGTTTAGAGAGGTTCAATAGTATAACATATTTCTCATAACTGTAAGGAGAGGAGTTGTATTTGAAACTCCTCTCGTCTGAGAACTTTGAACCATTTACAATCCAAAACATGAAACACTGCACCTCTTTTCCAATTCCTCCTTTGCCATTTGCCAAAATATCCCTCCAAAAAAAAATTTCTTTTTGCACCAGCTTCTGTCAAACATTGGAAAAGATCACATAACACAACAACAAATATCAAAGGATAACGACGTGTCACCTGGCAATGTTTCCTTGTTACGGGAACAGCAAAGTCCTTGTCAGCAAAATTATTTCAGATGGTTGCCAAAGGAGCCTGTCTAGACACTTTAAAAATCAAGTACAGAATCAGATAAAAATTTGTATTTGTTTGGGAGTAGAAGGGTAGGGTTCATAAAGAGCAACATAGCAGTAAACTTAAATAATTTACACCTACTAAGAGCACAACCCACTGATCCTTCCAATTCCCTCACTAATGTACATGGTCTTTATCAACCAGAATTGGAACTGCTTGAAGGCAAGAAGGAGTTCTTTGTATCCCCACTATATCTGTATCCCCACTGTAGCCCCACTGACAGGGTCAGATTATTTTTAAGTTCTAAATAGTGTTGTCAGTTTTCAGGTATGCATAAGATAGCATTTCCCCCTTTTCAGCTCCTAAAATAGCTCCCCTGGGAGAAAGTTCATTCATCATCCAGCTCAACTTATCCTACTTTTCCTAAATGTTAAATCTCAAAATGCTCTTTTTTCAGCTAGAAGACTACTTTCTTTTGCCACTTTTTAGGACATCTGAAACTCACATGGATTAATAGGAAGACCATCAATTAGGTATTCCTTTACTCAAGGGGGTGGGATCAGTTAATTTAAATTAAGGAAATGGAAGTAGAGTGACCACCTGGCACAGTCTGTTCAGGACTTCCCTTGTTTGCCCATGTCCTAAAATACCCCTCAAGTCCTGAGCAACCTAGGCTGGCTGGTCACCCTAGAAAGTCAAGAATAATTTCTGTAAAATAAAATTTCAATGGGAGGAATCAATCAGATAGCATATATACTATCTATATGCTGTATACTATATCCATAGTCTATATATCTAGACTATATGGATCATATATGTATATAATATATATATATAATAAATAATATACTTTATGAGCCCTTGGTTATTAAGTTTTTATCTTTGTGTTTCTTTGTATGAGAACTGGATAAATTTCATAATCTTAAGACCGCTATAGCCTGTAGACAAAATAAATTCATGCCAGAATCAAATATGTATATGCTCAGTTGAAGAGGGCTTGGTGAGTTCAGGTTTGAAAGTAAGCTGGCTTCATGCACCAGTGTATTGTGGGCCACAGAAGAAACATGTCTCACTAAATAAAAAAGCATAATTGAATCTAAGCATGGGAAAACTTGAAAGTGCCTAATGTAGTGGTTTTCAGACTGGGGATCTATGGAAAACTAATCATGCCTACTCAGGGCATGGGGATTCTGATTCCATTTTTCTGGGATACAAGCCCAGGCATGGATATCTTTGAGCAGTTCTCCAGGTAAATGTAATGTCTACTGTGTTATCATCTCTTGAATTTTTGCATTCTTGTGGAAATAAATTTAACAAAGGAGAGCAGAACCAGAGTTGAAATAGACCTTTTGATTAATAGTTAATAATTTATTATTTCATGTTACTACGAAAAACAGAGAAATGCCTGTGTATATTTAGGTCTCCTTTCTATGTGGTTAGTTGAGAATTTTTAACTCTTTGTTGATACAAAATTTACATGTTAGCATATTACTCAGATGGCAATATTGACTACTGGAAACAATGCTTCCATTCCATGTGTTTTGCAAAACATATACTATAACTTATCTATGTATGCACATACATGTGCATGAAACAGTGCACCAGAATTGATTTTTTAATCAGATAAGGAAAGGAAACAAATTATCATCAGTAAAAGTCTTTCTCTATAATGAAACCCAAGGACATTTATAAAGAGAAATGGTCATTTGGAATCAGTAATAGGATGTGAAGACAATGACCTCTTAAATGCTATTTTAAAATTTCTTCAGGTCAATAATAGCCAAATGTTCTAATATACTGATTTCTCAGTGAACCATGTCAGTTGACTAGATAATGTAAGTCTTATAGTAGTGAAAAAAATCAATATTTTAGAGAAAAAATTGCATGACTAGGTGCTACTGATGAGGAATTTTAAAAATCAGATTGAGAAATACTTCTTTACATTCTGAATGTCTAAGTCTTAATGTCAAAGTGTAAAACACATCAGATCCAGAAACTCTAGTATAAGAATACACATCGTTAATAAAAGGTTGCTTGAATTGATTTGTTCAATTCATATAATAGTGTAGAAACTTAGAACTTTAAAGATGGGTGGTAAACTGCAAATTTGTTCAGTGTAAATTGTGAAAGGAAAATGAAAATTCAAGCCAATTTTGAAATAAGAAATTGAAAGCAAATTGGGATCCTTTTACTATTCTTTAACTGGAATTCTACAATAATGAATAGATCAGGGGCAGGAATTTTAAGCCTTATTCCATGTTCTTTTAGACAATTCACTTTGCTGCCCGTGACCTAGTTTTACATTTGAAAT
This sequence comes from Lontra canadensis, assembly GCF_010015895.1. Lineage (NCBI taxonomy): Eukaryota > Metazoa > Chordata > Mammalia > Carnivora > Mustelidae > Lontra > Lontra canadensis. The sequence goes on from NW_022630999.1 coordinate 12,520,650, forward strand.
AGTGACTTAAAAACAAACAAACAAACAAACAAAACTTGTATTACTATTATCTACAGTGGTTTAGGTCAATCAACTAACAAAAACTAGGTCACTCATTTGATTACCATATTGACCAGCCAATATAAAATCAAACTCAGAAGTCACAGGCTAAATAAAGTTATACTTTGAGGAGACATTTTTCAAATTTGTACTATTTATCATGAGGACAGCTAACAAAGCATACATTTTTCTATGGCCCATCCAGAGAAATATCTTCATACAATAATTATACAATAATATGGGGTCTAAAATGACAAGTACTTTTCAAATACAATACCTTTTCAGAAAGAAAACCCAATACTTGTGTTCTTATAATTTTTAAAAAAGACTATTTCAATAGAAGATATTTCAAAATGATAATCATTTGTTTCTATCTTTTCAGCTGAAATAAATATTTGGTCTAATGTTATTAAAACGCTCAAGTGCCTTGCAAATATTTCTAACTGATAGTTTCCCGGTCATCAGATAGAAATTGTCCAGCTGTTTCAGCATTTTCTGGGCAGCAAACGCGACTGTTTTAACCCTGACTGGAAGTAGGAAAAGTATTTTTTTTTTTTCCTCAGATATTAATATACCATGCTGTTTCTCAACCAACTTAAAGTCTGCAAAGAATATTATTCCTTTTTCTACCACAGGTACTAATGATTTCTTTAAATGTTGCAGGAAAATACAAAACTCTCTGTCCCCAGTCTTGACAGGTAGATGCCTCTTATTTAGCTGTGGTCATTTTTTTCTCTAGAAATAACCTCTTTCAGTTGTCACATGAAAACTTTAGACAAACTGAGTAGCAAGAGCGTCCAGCTTCACTTGGTAAGAACTTTAGCAAACCATGGAACTCACAATCTAAAAAGTTTGTCAGGGGAATAAAAGGAAGTGGTTGTCATCTTTTAATGGTATATTTAGGTATTACATGTATATGCTATAAAGTAATAATTTATGTTGCTCTTAGCAGAAATGGGAAATCCCAGGTGGGCCTGATAGGTCCAGGGTAAAATGAAAATGAATGCTGCTCATGCAAAAATGTATTGGATGCAAAAAACAAATAAATACCAATGGTATCATATATTTTTTTGCCTATCATATTGTAATTAGACAACCATGCTTTTTTTAAGATTTTATTTATTTATTTGACAGAGAGAGAGATCACAAGCAGGCAGAGAGGCAGGCAGAGAGAAAGGGGGAAGCAGGCTCCCCGCCGACTAGAGAGCCTGACATGAGGCTCAAGCTCAGTACCCTGAGATCATGATCTGAGCTGAATGCAGAGGCTTAACCCACTGAGCCACCCAGTCGCCCTAGGTAACCATATTTTTAAGTTTTTATTAAAATACCTGGAGTGAAATATATATGCAAAAGAATAGCAAGAGTTCAACTTTTCTAAGAGACCCATTATATCTAATAAAATGTTCTTCATGACTATTAGTAATAAAGTAAAATGAAAAGATAATTACTGTTCCACTGTTTAATCATATACCACAAGAAAAAGATAAACACTCCAACAGGGTACCTAGAAATTCCCAAATACTGCCAGGAGCTAACCAACTCTACCACACTAGAAACACTTGTCTAGTATGCTAAAAAGAAAAAAGTAAAGGTAGCATTTACTTCAGCTAGTCTATAGTGCAGCTCAGCCAGAAAACTTCACAGAGGAGTTTTAGAAAAGGTTTCTGTCCTTTTTGCAGCAGTTAATTCTACTTCACTCCTGTTCAAACTGCAGTTTCTTTGGTGACTATTTTTTGGCTTACAATTTCTGAGGCTAAGCAGCAAGATCCTTAATTTTTTCAGTATTTTAACTGTACCAAGTTAATCTAACAGCCAGAAATTCTTCTTGCACTTTTATGGAAATGAAGCATTGGGACAAAAAAAGATTAATTCTGTTCTCATCAACAGCATTAGTAAAAATGCAAAGAGGCACAAAGCTTATCTAGTCTTCTGAAACTCAACCTATTCAATGTATTTCAATCATAATTCTTTTATTCTTTTCTAAACTTTAACCCAAATGAAAAGGGGGGTTGTTTAGCAAATCACTGTCTTATTATTTACAGAAGTAAAAAATAACTTATACGTGGTCCAACTCACTGTTCCCTGAGAAAATATATATATGTACATACATGTTATATACAAGATACTTCATATATGATACATTAAAAAAATAAACTTATTTTTAAAGATAATTGTTTAGAGCTTTTATCTTTGAAGGAACACACTTATTGCCATCTCTTTTAATCCACTGTATAATCTTAAATGATACCTAAGTCAGGTATTTATAAGATTAAAGAAATAAACAAAAAAAAACAGGCATAGAGAGATTATAATTTGCCTAATGTCTCAAAACCAATTAGTGACAAAGGCAAGTGATCTAGAATCCAGGTGTTCTGGCCTGTGGCTCTTTCCATTAAGTAAGAGATTAATGAGGTTCAGAGAAAATAGCATTTTTTTCAGCACTTACTCCAAAATATCAAAGATGCTGACCTAGTAAAAATTTTAAAATATAACACTGTTTACTAAAAATAATGTTCAAAACCATTCTGAAGAGAAAATTCAGACTCAAATCCAAGGTAAGTGTTAGAATTTTATTTAGACTGAACTTTATTATACATCTCGATTGTATAATAATGCTATTTAAATTCTTAAAATCAAATACTGCATCTCTTTTACCAGACTGTAAATTCATGGTCATGAAGAATCATTTTATTCAGGATACCCTCCCCACAACAAATACACAAACTGACAAGCATGCTTCCTTGCACATAGTAACAAACTCAATAAATATTTGTTGAGTACATGCATATCCCAAATAAATGACCAAATAATTCCAATAAACATCTGGAATAACAGTAGATAATTACATACTATTTCTGGGTTTATTCAGAATATGCTTCACTTTCATCATTTTTTTATTCACAAACTCCCCAGATTTCTGGGGGAACTCCTTATCTAACAACTAAAACATGTAGCCTATATACTCATATGAGCTTTGATTACAAGCATCATTTACTAAACCAAACAAGACGTGTCGGGGACCATACTGGGTAATGGCTTCTCTCTACGGGAATATCCCGTTTCCTCCTTCCCTTTCCTCTTACTCTCCTAAGAAAGGTCAGATTTGGACTGTGATACAATGGACCCTATATTGGTTCAAATTTTGTTAGAGAATATGAGAATCCCCTCTGGCCCACCCAACCTCTCCAGCAACAGTCAACATCAACCTAAACTCAGATAAACAACAGGGCAACTCAACTAAAATAGCAATAAGGTATCATTGCATTATCAACATGACCAAAGTTGCATTGTCACCAATCCCTTCAGGATCATCACTGATATATCTGCCAAATCCATATACTTTGTTCTACCCATCTCCACTATCTGCACTCACTTATATAATCTCTCACCTAGACTCCTCAAATAGTGTCATAACTGATTTCCATAGATCACCATGATGTTTCCAATATATTCATCAAAGTACAGTCACAACAACCTTTTGAAAATGCAAATCAGAACTTCTGACATTGTCAAGGCTTGCCTTTACAGTTTGGATCAAAACAAAAAGTTCCTAACATGGCTTTAAAAGGTTTGCATTACATGACCTCCCTCTATAAAATCCTCCCCCATCTTTTCAATTATCTAATGTTGTATAACGAGGCACCCAAAACCTTAGTGATTGAAATAACATGATCATTTATTTGTTCATAATTTTTCAAAGTGATCAGAGCTTGAAAAGGACAGCTCATCTCTGATGCATGAGCCATCATCTGAGGCCATTCAACTGGGGTTGGTGGATGCACTACAGAGATGGTTCACTCACATGTCTGGAAAGATGATTTTTCTGTAGGCGGGGAGCTCAGCTATCACTGTAGGCAAGAGGCTTCACGTATACTTCATATATCCCACCTTGTTGTGCTTTGGGCTTCCTCACAGCATGGCATCTAGGCTTCAAGAGGCTGAAAATTGAAGCTGTCTTTCTAAATTCTATCAGAACTGGTACAACATCATTCCTGTCATACTTTATTCACCAAACTTGTTATGGGCAGAGCTCGGATTCAAGAGAGGCAATATTTAGGACTCACCTGTCAGTGGCTGTAGTGAGAAAGAATGTGCAACAATATTTAATCCCTCAAGCCCATTCTCTTCCTTCTTTCTTTGTTTGTTCAATCTTTTAGCACCTACCAGCTTTTATATGTATAAACAGTATAAGAAAAATTTATCTGAATCCAGATGTGTTCTCCATAACAGTTATTCAATTTTACATTGATACTGTGGCCATATCATGGATGACAGGGCTTGTAAAATGTATGATAGGTTAAATTATCAATCTTAACATTACTAATGAAGATTGATCTAAAAATACAGGCCTGAGGCATAACCTAGGCTTGCTCCTCCTGTTCTTTTTCTAACTTTCTTACACCCCTGACACTCAGATTGTAATGTACCTGACCTCACTTTTTCATCAGCTAAAAAATGTGGAAAGATGATATACAAATAGAGAGAGAATGGGAGAGAGAAAAAGACACAGAGAGATAGAGACAGAAAAAAACATATGGAGCCCTCAGTTAAATGTTATTAATTCTGCCAAATCTTTTTAGCTGTATAACCACTTTAGCTTAAATATATTAAATCAAATGTATTCATTTTATAAAATTTCTTCTTCAAAGATAACTACTAGAAATATTTATATGCATAATAAAATCATAATAAATAATTTCAAAAAATAGAGTCAACAAAAATGACCAGTGAAAATTGTGAACATTTAGAAATTAATTGATAATACTTTGATAAAGAAATAATCAATTATTTGCCTTGAAAGTAGAGATTAATCAGATAAATTAGATAGAGATTAATTAGATAGAACACTAGGTTTTATTAAAAAGAGATTCAATTTGTCTTCTTTTTACTTAACAAGGATCCATTTCAAGAAGTGCCTGCCTGGTAGCTCAGTTGATTAAGCAACCAACTCTTGGTTTTGGCTCAGGGTATGATCTCATGGATCGCGGGATTGAACTCTAAATCTGGCTCCCCACTCAGTGGGAAGTCTGCTTGAAAGATTCTCTCTCTCTGCCCTTCCCCCACTTCCATGCTCCCTCTAATAAATAAATAAGTCTTTAAAAAAAAAAAAAAAGGATCCATTTCAAGAAACAATATGTATGAAAATGTATCATGACTCAACATTGGGGTTAGTAAAAATGTACATGGACTGGTCAAGCCTATACATATTCCTGCAGCAAATTTTGTACATTATAAGTTGGTTCTCAATAAAATGATACCATCTATGAATGCCCAGTAAAGAATAAAAAATAAATGCAACATCAAGCTTTATTTATTATACATAGTTTTCTTATCCTAGAAAGATAACCTGCCACATCATATTTCATGTGTAAAACTTACATGTTACACAAAGATGAGCCAGAATCTAGTTGTGTTATATAAAAAATGTGCAATAGGAATTTGGAAAAACTTATAAGAGTCAAACAATCAAAAAAAAATTAAATTAAAAAAAAAAAGAGTCAGACAATCAATAATTGGTTTCAGCTCATTTTTAAGTCAAGTTTTATGCAGCCTATAAAAGCACTGACCAGGTTTAAAGAAAGAAGTGTGAGGTTGTCCGTATAAGAATATTTTTTTCTGGGCATTGGAAAAGTTGTCTGATCTTAAATAATTTGGTCAACATAATAGTACAATATAAGGGACGCCTGGGTGGCTCAGTTGCTTAAGCCGCTGCCTCCAGCTCAGTTCATGATCCCAGGGTCCTGGGATCTAGTCCCCGCATCTGACTTCTTGCTCAGCAGGGAGCCCTCTTCTCTCTCTGCCTCTGCCTGCCCCTCTGCCTGCTTGTACTCACTCTCTCTCTCTCTCTCTCTCACAAATTAAAAACAACAGCAAAACCTAAAAAAAAAAAAAATACAATATGAAAATTTCATTAGAAAACCATTACTTACATTTTTCTGTAAAGTTGATACTTCATATTAATCTACTGAAAACATCAGTGATTTGCCATCTGCTTTTCTTGGCCAGGGAGACTGAAGAGCTTGGGGTTAGTAATCCTATGGAAGATGATGAGAAAGAGAGGTTAAGGGATCCGAAAGTATTTCACAAAGATGTGGAAGACTTGTAAGAAAATCTTTGTCTTTCTTACCATATTTCTAAAACAAGTCTCAAGATAAAGCCAATGACAAATCATCTTTTTAGATGCTATGAGATGAAATAACAAGAAGTATCAGGAAAGAAGAAGAACAAATATTTGGTAATAAAGTAATGATGAAATTATTAAACAATTTACTAGATGGAATATTTTGGACCTCATTAAAATTAAGATATGAAAAAATAAGCTTGAAATAGAGTTCAGTGAACAAGTTGTAGTCATGCTGACTACAACTATTATATATACATATATATATTTGTCTGTATATACTTAATATACAGACAAATATATACACATATATACATACAAATATATATACATATATACAGACATATATACAAAAATATGATTATATATATGATGACACTATGATAAGTAAGCTTTTTCTTCCCATATTTTAAATTATTTCAAAGCTAAATTATATTTTTATTGATAAGAAGAAATTGTGAACACCCAAAGACCATTTTTAGAGAAACATAAACACTAAAACGAACACTTGTAGCAAAACAGAGCATGAAACTGTAAAGATAGTCAGCACTTATTCTTGTTCCATCTGAAGGAAAAGTAAGCATGGCTGAAAGGAAAATGAAGCAAGGGGCTATTTAAATTATTTGTCAAAGAATTGGCCCAGGATACAGACTTAAAAAAATAAAAACTGATTTTGGCCATGACTGTCTGCATCAGTTGGTTTTCTTCAATATTTCCAAATCCACAATTGTTCAAAATATCACATATTTTCTATTCCACTAACATGAAACCCTGTCAGATTTCTTCTTCTCCTATCATCCCCTCCCCCGCCCCTGCCTGGATCTGAGTCTCAATTTCATGCCAAGGTGCTGACTTAGCAGAAATGCCATGCAGAGTGGCATGGTGACTTCTACCCCTAACCACGAGACATTTTTCATTTATATTCATCAAGGAAGTACTCCACAGGCATCAAACCATGTATCCAGATTTCAGTTTGTTATTTGATTATCCCACTTAATCCCATTAGATACTGATCTTTTAAATAGCACAAAAACTGCTGACAAAACGCCTCTGCAAACATCAAAAATTCCCTATGTGAGGAGTATTCAATTTCACAATTAGCCTTAGTAAACACTGATATTTACATTTATTCAAATATTAATTGGGGGAAATGTCAAGTGAAAATGAGAAGAGTTCAGTCTTTAAAGAAAATAAAATCTTATAAGACATAGTGATATTTTGGTGAGATAAAATGACCTCTTTTCCTTCCCGTTTAGAATTCTGGGGATTCTCCAGGAGCATTTTCTCCATATACGACTAAATAGTTCAGTTTCTTCAGAAACCTGGATTTAAAGTCTATTCCCACCTTACAGAGAATCTTTCATTTCTGTTTTTCATGAAACCTGCATTTTGGAGGGGATACATACTGTATATGGTGGTATACACTATATAAATAAAAAACATAGGCAGAAAATGGAGTATCTATTAACGTCTAATAATTTAAAGTACTTTGAGAAAAAAGTGACTCTAACACACATACAAAAAGTCAATATGAATACTTTTTGAATAAGCAAAAACAGATGAAAGTTAACAGTTTTAAAATATCATGTACTTCTATATAGGGAAAATAATAGGGTGATTATAGGATATTAAGTAAAATCTTCATCTAGAGAAAGACACAAAAAAATCTTAGGTGACTGATATGAATAGAGTACCAGACCAAAGTCAGAAAAGCCACATCATGAACAAGTCATATTATTTACTCATGCCTCCATTTCCTCATCAACTAAATGGATCTAATGAGAGATCTCATTAGATCTTTCAACTCACTGGGAGTTTACAGGAATTATTTTATTAATATTATTATATAAGTGCACTTGTGGAAAGCACAGCTCTATAAATGCTGAGAGTTTTCTTTTCTTAACTTCATTATATTATTTACCAAAATGATCAGGAAACAGAATAAAACAATAATTTAGAAAGCATATTCCCACATAAAAGGTTTCTACAAACTTAACAGGATCTTTTGGTTTTGGAAGATAACACAAAGATGAAAAGTTCCCAGAATCAAGATAGTGTAATACTGAGGACTTTTTCCATGTAAATTAGTAAATATTAAAAAGCAAACTCCTGGAGTGCCTGGGTGGCTCAGTATGTTAAGTGTCTGCCTTCAGCTCAGGTCATGGTCCCAGGGTCCTTGAATCGAGCCTCATGTCAGGCTCCCTGATCAGTGGGAAGTCTGCTTCTCCCTCCCCCTGCTTGTGTGCTCTCTCTCTCTCTCAAATAAATAAATAAAATCTCATAAACGCCCCCCCCCAAACAAACAAACAAAGAAACAAAAACCCTCCTAAAAGGGAAAACACAATTTTTAGTTCTGGCCCAATGGTTTTGGAACTATTTCATGGGGGAAGAAAAGAAAGGACAGCTGGGGCAAAACTGAAGTCATTCTGTAAGTTGAATAATTTCCTCAGTTGCCTTTACCATCCATCTCTATTTTCTTGATGTTTGTCTTAATTGGTACCTAAACTATTGCATATTTAATCACTTACTATATACTAAGCTCTGAGCGAGGTATTTGATAAGGGGGCAGGGAAACATAGTCCTTGACTTTGAGGGTTCACTGTTCATTGGAAAATGTTAGCATGTAAATTCTATAGAGGAGGCAATGGCAACTGTTGGTGAGAGTACAAAATGATACAAACATTTTGGGAACAACTTGTTTTTTTTCTTCTAAAGTAAACAGGCATCTAGTCTATCGCCCAATAATTCTAACCCTAAATATATGCCCAAAAGTAATTCTTGCACATGTTCATTCAAACAATGTTCAAGAATGCTCATTGCAACACAATATTTAAAAATTGAGTACCCAAGCATTAATCTTTAAGAAAATACATAAATAAATGTAGAATTGTCTCAAAATGGAATGCGATTGTGAAAATAAATTACCCTCAGCCCATAGGCAATACCATGAAAGAATATTAGGAATATTGCATTGAGTGAGCAAAACAAACTGCATATAGCGTGATCTTATTTTAACAAGGTTCAAAAACAAGACATAGACACATTACATTTCTAAAAACAGATACACATCTGGTTACATAATTGTAAAATGCAAAAGAATTATAAACCCCAAATTCAGCATAGTGGTTTTATTTAACGGGAGGCAGGCAGGAGCATTGGGGAAGTGCATCCAGGTAACTCCAATGAACTGCCATAATCTAGTTCATAAATTGTTCAGTGGTCTCACAATTCCATTTATTATTATGCTTTTAATTTCTTACATGTTAAGAATATTTTTGCTTAGGGGCACCTGGGTGGCTCAGTGGGTTAAAGCCTCTGCCTTTGGCTCAGGCCATGATCCCAGGGTCCTGGGATCGAGCCCCACATTGGGCTCTCTGCTCAGCAGGGAGCCTGCTTCCTCCTCTCTCTCTCTGCCTGCCTCTGACTACTCATGATCTCTCTCTGTCAAATAAATAAATAAAAATCTTTAAAAAAAATATTTTTGCTTACATCAAATTTCTTAAAATAAAAATTAGATAATTAAAAGAATACTTGCCATGTCATGAAATTGCACTAATTCTGCCTGAAGAAGTTCGGGAAGGAAGCCATTGACATTTCAACAGAGCTAGAAAGTTAAATTCATTTTTCAAGAGGAAAAGGACATTAGAGATGTGAAAAAGCAATGGGATAAGTGAGAGAAATGTATTGGGGCTGGAGCATAGGACACATGGGAGAAGAGGCAGGAGATGATACTGACAAAGGAACTCATCACTTCTGTGGAAAGCCTTATGTGCCAGAAAGGGAAGAAGTAAGCAAGGGAATGATCCTGATGTCTTACTGTAATGCAGGTAAGTTATAAGATCATTTTTTTTCGGAAGGATAACCATAGTGGCAGAATTGTGGAAAACAGTCAGTCAGTACAGGAAAGACAACTGATAGCACTTAAAGGGGTGATGCAGTAGTCTAGGTGGCACAAGATGAAGAGTTCAACAAAGTTTTCAGTAGGGAAGAAAAGAGACAGACATAAGGGATTTAAGGGCCAATTACACTCAGTAAAGCTGGAATTTTAAGAAAAGACGTTTAGAGGGTAGATTTGGTGATTAAAGAGATGTAGCGGGTTAGGAATAATTAAGAGCACAGACAACCGTAAATTGTGATAGTCCTTCATAAGTTCATGGATGATGAGACTTGTGCTCACTTCGCCAGCACATATACTAAAATTGGATGATGAGGCTTTTAAGCAGATAACAGACAGAAGAAATGGTTTGGCAGGGATGATGATTTAAGTGTGGGACTTGCTGGGGTTGAAAAGGTTTGGGAAGTCTATTTGGATATGTTAGTAGGCCCTTGAAAATACTGCAGGAAGTTAGTATAGAAACTCAAATTTGGGGCCCCTGGGTGGCTCAGCGGATTGGACCTCTGCATTTGGCTCAAGTCATGATCTCGGGGTCCTGGGATCGAGCCTCGCATCAGGCTCTCTGGTTGGCAGGGAGCCTGCTTCCCCCCTCTCTCCGCCTGCCTCTCTCCCTACTTGTGATCTCTGTCTGTCAAATAAATAAATAAAATCTTAAAAAAAAAAAAAAGAAAGAAAGAAAGAAAGGAACTCAAATTTATGTACGTTAACTGATAGCTGTAACCAACAATTAAAATAATGTCCTTTTTAGGTAGAGCATCAAGAAAAACTTGAAGAGTACCAAGGATGGATGAAACTTTGGAAAAAAAGAAATAGATTTAAAGGAATACAAGAAGAAGGAGAAGCAGCAGCAGCAGCTGCAGTAGTAGTAGTAGTAGTAGTAGTAGTAATAGTTAAGAGCACTAGACTCTAGAGGCAGAGTATTTCATAATACTCCCCTACGATCCTTGGTCAAGCCACCTAACTCCTCTCTGCTTTAGTTTCCCAACTGTAAAACAGAAATAAAAACAGTATTTCCTCATAGGATTGCTCTGTGAGTTAAATTAGTTAATATGTATAAAACATCTGGCATATATGTCTCATTCATTTAACAGAATGTACTGTAGACTATGCAGCTAGGCCTGGTTATGCAGGACTGTAATTATCTGCTACAGAAGAAACAATTATACATATGTTGTGAAATTCCTGAAAAGACACCTCGCTGCTACCACCACAATCCCAAAACTGCCCAGTATCTCCCACCTCTTGATTGATATCAGAAAACCCCTTTACTGGGACACCTGGGTGGCTCAGTCGGTTACCTGTCTACTTTTGGCTCAAGTCGTGAACTCAGGGTCCTGGAATCAAGCCCCATATCAGGCTCCCTGCTCAGTAGGGAGTCCACTTTCTTCCTCCCCCTCTGCCCCTCCCCCAACTTGTGCACACAATTGTGTGCTATCTCCCCCTTGCAAATAAATAAATGAAATCTTAAAAAAAAAAAAAAAAGAAACCCTCTTTACTGATGGTGAGGCATTCAAATCCACTATACTAAGTAAGTTTTAAAATACAGAGTATGGGAAAAGTAACATAGTAGCTTAAATCTATGCAATAAATTTATAGGATAATAAAGGACTAAAGGAAGAGCCTTTCCTAAAAGAAGAAATGTAGAAGGCACCTGATATGGAGTGAGGGAACTAGGCAAGGTGAATGGGTCTAAAGAGAGGAGGCTGGAGTGAACATTCAACTTTTATTTTGCATTGAACTAATTCCTCCAGACTTAAAAGTTTTGGAGATCAGTGCTTTTCTGTCATAACAAGAAGCTCTACTATTGAACCTCAGTTTTCTTCCATGTGGATTAAGTGGGAAATTTTGCATAACATACTTAGCATAGTGCCTGTCATAAAATACATATTCCATAAATGTTGTCTCCAGCGACCTATGCTTCAGGCTGCAAAAACTTGTGCTAATTCACTGTAGCCCTATCCCATTCTCTACCACTGATGTGACACATGATTGTCAAGAAATGCTCTGCAGATGACTTACAAAAGTGGATTTCTGGGCTGGAGAAAGAGATGATAGTTATAAAGGAATAATAACAAGAATAAAACAAGAACAAATCCAACAATAATCAGTATTAATAAAGAGTGTTTACAGTGTGCCAGATACTATGCCATCACATTCCACACAATACTTAGGGCATAAGGTATTTGGTTTATACATTTCCTTTTTCATTACCAAATATTACTAGGTAGTTTTGGCTAAAGACATAGTTACTAATGAAAGATGGTTCTAAAAATGTGTGAAAGTACCAAATAAAAAATTAAATCAACAAATGGAGTAATTAATATGTGAGAAATGTGTCACTTCATTAACATTACCACGGAAAACTGCACAGATTACATTGTTAGGAAGAGAGTTAACTTCAGCACAATACTCTCCCTTTTACATCTTTATTTCCTTCTGTTCCTCTTGAAGGTGGTAGTCATTGACTGTAAAATTCATGTTGCTTCTCAGAAAGTCAAGGATAATTGACATTTTCAGGCATTCTGCTGTCCTCTTCCTGTTTCTCATTAGTTTCAATCCCAAGATTTTCAAACTATCTAAATGCATGCTTGATATTTTTAAGATTAATCATTCTACAGTAAAATGAAAGGACCATTTTTTCAAATGGCTAAAGAATAGAAATTTGAGTCTAAGAAGCTGTGTATAAAGAAAGAATAAGAAGGGGGAAAAAAACAGCAGTCATCTGCTTCCTCATTTGGTCTCAGTTCATGACCGAATTTTTCTTTAAGGAGAAATGAAGATGAATAGGCACACTTTAAATGATCATTATTAGACCAGTTATTAAACACACCTAAACAGTTTGCCTAAAATCATATCTAATTTCTCAGCCAAAAGGTTTTCCTCGGTTTTTTTTTTTTTTTGTTTTTGTTTTTTTATTTATTTATTTATTTGTCAGATGGAAGGAGAGAGAGAGAGCACACAAGCAGACAGAGAGACAGGCAAAGGCAGAGAGAGAAGCAGGCTCCCTGCTGAGCAAGGGGCCCATCTGGGACTCGATCCCAGGACCCTGGAATCATGACCTGAGCCGAAGGCAGCCACTTAACCCACTGAGCCACCCAGGCGTCCCTTCCTCGTTTTTTAGTGCCAAAATTTTGTTAAAAATTATATTCACATATTCACTCTTCTAAAAATCCACATTTTATGGGGCACCTGCGTGGTTCAGTCAGTTAAGTGCCCAATTCTTGGTTTCAGCTCAGGTCATGATCTCATGGTCCTGAGATGGGCCCTCATCATCTCCACATGGGGCATGGATCCTGCTTAAGATTCTCTCTCTTCCTTTACCCTTCCCTCCCTCCGAAACCCACATTTTTTAATAGACTGTTGATGCTTTATGTACAACTGATGTATTTTTTTCAATAATTATATATTATAATGATGGGAACATAAAATAAATGAGACATAAAATGGTTTTACTCTGTTTTTAATTGAATTTGACAAGAATGAGACAAAGAAAATCATGGCATTAAAGAGACTTCTCTCTTTTTGATGTCTTAAATTACCTGCTTTAGGTAAGGTCATGTTTTTTTATTTTCTTCTAAATATTTTTCACAACATACTTGCTTTTATTTGCTGATATTCATTTTCATTTCATACTTTGCATAGGAGAAATCAATATCTGACTTTAAAATAAAAATGGGTTACTCAGAAATAACCACTGAGCAGAAGGTATCAGCACAGAGCAAAGAATGGATATAAAATAGACTTCTGCTGCCCTCTTTTGGAATAAATAAATGAACAAAACCGCTTCTATGTATTTTACTATTGTCTGTGTCCTACCACTGCCACATTGCTTAGGAAACAAAGGGCTAGAACACAGTTACCAAATACTCTGTTATTTAAAAATTGAAGATTTAATTTTATGGATACAAAAAATGTTACTTAGCAAAGGATTACTTAGGAGCATACTCTATAAAAGTATAACTGCTTTAAATATATTAAACCCAATTCAATGATAACCTCACAACCTAAAATAGCAATCTCATAACCAATATTTTAGATATCAAGTAGCCTTATAAAAGGTTAAAATTTTCAGTATAAAATTTAAAAAATAATGGACTTAATTATGAAAAACATTAGGAAAGCCTTTAGTCTACCACAATTAAGAAAAAGGTCTGGGTATATTTTATTTTCTAATATATTTATACCCATTTGGGCAACAATATTAAAACTTGACAATGATATTACTATCATTAAAAGATAGTTCCCAAATGTTTGGTAAGCCTGTAGAAATTTTTAGAATTAGAAACACTCAGATAAAGCTTAGGTCTGATCCTACAATTCATTACCCTTCTCTTCTACCAGAAAAACTACCAAAAAAGGTATGAGCCCTGATATTAAATTTCAGTAGTAACTATAAATTACCTCTGATACCAAGAAGAACAAAACAAAACTAACAAAATTAAATATATGCATATGCTTTTGCTAAGATGGACACAAAACAAAACAAAACAAAAAAACCTATCAAATACAGTGTGTATCAAAAATCACAAGAATGTTGAAATCTGATAACATTCCTCAGCAGTATGAGCTCCTTTGGAAAGATGTACCTTGAAAATGTGACAAAATAACTGACTATTATAATAATTCTAGGCAGGAACAACCTTATATTTCAGGACACTAGAATATACAACCAACAAACAGAACTTAAAACAACAGCAAACAAAACAAATAAGTACACTCAGGGCAAGATAAATATGTGGTCAAAATACTCATGAAAAAGAAGGAATTTCCTTGAGAAAAATTTGTTTTTGAACACATTAAAATGGAGTTTTAGAGGAAATATTCACAAAACTAAATTCTTCCACTGTGGCACACAAGTACGTGCCATTAGCTTCATGTGTGGACAAAAGCCTTGCTCTCCTCATTCCATGCAAAGAGAAAATTTTAAACTCTTGACTACAATAGAACACATCAAGAGCTAAAATCAAGAGTTTCAGATATTAGCAGAGACTAGTGTATTTTAGTATATAGTTTGATGTAAATAAATGAAAATCTATAAAATATCTATGTAGTATATGGAATCTTATAATCAATAGCCTTCTTCCCTTTTTAGATATTTTTGTAATCCTCTATTATTCCATGATATTTAGATGCCTAAATCAAAACACATACTAACTGAACTAATATTAATAATTATAACTATGGGTCACCAAACTTCCATCTTATTTTAAAATTACATGAATTTGAATTCTGTTATCATTCAAAAGTGACAAGATATATTAACACAGATGGCAAATAAAAATTATCAACTGATTAACAAAGATTATATTATTAGTAGTAAAATCTCTGGATAAACTATGGACTAGAAGATGATCATGGCAATGAGGTATAAATGAAGCTAAATTATGTTGTCTGCTGCAGGAGTACAAACACCCAGGTGCAACTAGCCATAGTGGATACTGTAGAGTAAGCCTAGATCTATAGATAAGTAATTTGCCTGATTTGGGGTAAGAAAATTAAATAGACTTTGTCTAGACAGAATGACCTCACTGCATACATTTTCTCCCACAGAAGCCAGAATCTAATGAAAATTCTAAATTACTTTATTAAATAAATGTCTTTAGCTATGCATATATGTGGCTTTCTATTGAGGTCCTAGAAATTCTACTGTGGCAGTAGTAAGTTTCATACTGCATAAAAATTGTAGAAAATTTCTGTGACATGAACATAACAAATTGTACAGAATTCACTACACTATGATTTTTGTAGTGTGGGTTTCTATTTAAATTTACTACTATTAGCGAATAACCATGCAGTCTTAATAGATCCTACAGACTAAATTTGGCAATTTTAGGATATATTACATAATTATTAGACAAATAAGAACTGGCAGAAATGAGATCATAAAGAACATCCCAATTTGCTTGCATTGTCTATTTCTAATATGGGGGGGTGTCTCTGTGTGTGCATGCATACTGCTTTTTTTAAAATTTAATTTAGGTTTTTGTTATTATTCTTTTGATTGTGGTTTACTAGGTTGGGGAAATTTAATATTTAATTGAAGGAAGATATAGAGAAAGGTATGGATGGAACATTACAATTAGGGGTGAAACTTCTCTGATTGGCTGAAGATGTCAATAATGTAACTTTTTTAAAAAAGATTTTTATTTATTAATTTATTTATTTGACAGAGAGAGCAAGAAAGCATAAGCAGGCAGAGCAGCAGAGGGAGGGGGAGAAGCAGGCTTCCCACTGACCAGGGACCCCGATGTGGGGCTCAATCCCAGGACCCTGGGATCATGACCTGAACCAAAGGCAGTTGCCTAACCAACTGAGCCACCCAGGCACCCCCATAACATACCTTTCAAAAGAAGTTAGCTATTCTAGAGGAGTAGGTTGGCAGCAAAACTAAACTTTATATTTGGACTCTCACGTTATCTTTTTATATAAGTCATATTTACTGACTCATAGCCTATGAAAGGATCACATCCTGAAAAACCAAGTTCAAGAGCTGACAATTACTTGGGCTACTTTAAAATACAAATACATCAATGAACAAATGACCATGATGAATAACTTAAAGGAGATAAAATCATTAGTGTAGCTATTGGAGTTCTGAGAAAGATACATGGTGAAGTAAATGTCTTGCAATTTTATAAGTTATAAGGATTAGGTATCGTGTTTATGAAGCGGTTGCAGTTTCTCAGAGCAGCAATAAAGCAGTTTCCACTGTTCCATAGTCTGTAAAATAAGAATGAAAGCTGAAAAACAGCTGGCAAGATATAAGTATGCAAGTTCCTTTATTTTAAAACAAAAAATTCTGCTGATTTTGCTACTTTCAGTAGAGCTGAAAAGTCTGTGAGTGATCAGCGTTTCAGCATTCCTCAATACTACAACTACTCAGTCTTTGTTTTTGTTTTTTTTTTTTCCTCAGTTATTGACCGCTGGCTACAATCAATTTCGATTGCCACTGGCAAGTCAAACTTACAATGCATCCATCTTTCAAGGCTTGGCATAAAAACCCAATTCTGACTTGGTACAGAGTGACTCAATCAGTTCTAATTCTTTGTCTAGCTACTTATGTTGAGAAGTTCAGAGACAAGCACAGGGAACCAGAAGCCAGGCTGCGGATGATGTGGGAAAAGATTGTCTCTTTGGTGCCTGAGGAAATAGATTCTCACCCAAAGGGAAATAATGTGAATGGCTGAAATGGGATAAGTATTATATACTGTGATTTCCACACCAATACATACATGAGGCCGCCAAAATTTAGCTCCTTTCTTTTGAGAACTTGGGTTCTCCATCTTGCGGCATCAAATTGATTACATCACTTCACGATTAAAAAGCAGGGTTTTAGTGGGAAACATGAGTGTCTAAAAGAGAGGTTATAATGCACGAAGGATAGCAGTTATAGAAAAGAAGAGACTAACAGCAAAAAGGAGCTCATGGAGCTTCACAATGTGAAGAAGTTACAGAAACAGTCCTCCAGTCCTAGCATGGGCTAGTGGAGTTTTTGGGTCAGGAAAAGGGTAAAAAATACCAGTGGTTTTTAGGTCACTCTTTATGCTGCACAATGCCCAGAAGAGTGTACTGGCAGCCTCATTACACCAAACACATTTTGCCCAGGCAATGACTAACTACAAGTATCTGGCAGGCACTCAGTCACTACGCAAAAAGCATTATCCCTTTCTTCCTTGCTAAGAAACTCCAGTCCAGTTTGTGTGATGATGTAATTAGCCCCAAGGATAAATCATGTTTAGTAATTCTATTCTCTTTTCCCTGAAGATTTGTGCAGGGTTATGTGTAAAACCTAAGTATAATCAGTTCACCTACAAAAATATACAGGATAATAGGTGTAATGAAGAATACATTCTTTTTTCCATTTTTACCTTCACTTTTTTGTTCTCTACCTAGGATACTGTTATAGGAAATTATGATGCTTAGAACTCTGGCCACCACTGTGACCATGGGTGGACCATTGTGATGCTGATCCACTCAGTTAGAAAGAGTAGAAAGACAGAAATAATCTGGATCATTGTAACATCACTGAGCTGTTGCAATCATCTTGTACACCAACCTTTAGTTACTTACAATAATTAAATGTCATTATTGTTTAGCCATTATTATTAGAGCATTCTGTTACTAAAGCAAAATTTAATCCTTATGGTTACATAACAGTGGTGCTGGAAGCTCAGATAAGGTAGCTTAAGTTACTGTTGGGAATGGGGGTATTACGGTTTGGGCAAACAACAAGGTTGTTGCAAGCCAAGTCCTCAGCAAATAATTGATAGAACTGGGTGTGTTATTCTTAATGAGTCTAGAACATTGTCTCCTAACACCAGAATGCAAGTTCAAGTCTATGAAAGGAAACTAAGTGTTAGGGCAATCTGTGGATATGAACTCTGTCATAAGCAAAGTAGTAGTGATAGGACACAAGGAAGCCTAGGTATAAGATGAAATCTGCCACTCTGATAAGGAATCCACCATTATCTACTGACAGATTCATCAGGAGATAAAGTCAGCAAGTTATTGCCCAGGCCAAGTTTTAGTGAACTAAATTTTCTCAGGTCAAAGTGTTTACCAAGATGAAGAAGCCTCCACAGACTTCTCATGTTTTAGCCTTGGGAATAATAATAGGAAAAAAAAGAAAAACAACAATAGTCACTGCTTCTATTTGTTGAATAACTAGTATTTGCCAGACATTAGATTAATTATTATCTTGATTAACCCTAATAACAGCCACTACCCGGGAAAACACTAGGCATATAATAGGTCTTCAATAAACTTATGTTCACTGCAAAAATGAGCATACGGACAAATGATATAACTCATTAATTCCATTTAACACATGAGGAAATTAAGACTAAGAAAAGTTAAGCAAATAGTCCCAAGACTATATGGATAGTAAGTGGAAAGACTAAAATTTAAGATCACATCTTCCTAATCCCCAAATACATGCCCTTAAGAATCTGGTCCATAGTGTCACTTCCAAGGTGCTCAGTTGATGACCAATTTTCACATTTAAAAGTAGTCAGTGCACTTATCTTGTTGTCAGTTTTCTTGGTTTTGTATCAAATGTCTAGTCTCTGAGGTTCTGAGCACTCATTTATCTGGATTATGGATGACTGAATGTTGGACAACATTATTTTCTTGATATTTTCTTTCTTCCACCTGGGTAGAGCAGGTTTCTTAAATGGCATGATCTCCAAGAGTGCTATTACATGGGAAATGCCCTCTGCCATAATGATGTCCATTCGTTACATGGATACTGTAGTCACTGACCATGGCTTTGCCCATAGAAATTCTGGAAATTAGAGCTCAAATTGGAAGCAAGAGTCCACCAGCCCCAATTCCTTAGAAATAGAATATGGCTCCCTGTTCCATACCTCTAATCATGGCCATTAGGAGTAAGATTATAGAGTTTTGTGGGCCCTGATTTGTCCCCTAATATCCTGCTAGCTTGGATGGGTTCCTACAACTAGAGTTAACATCAACTGTGGCCTGACAGCCAGTTTCAGAGAGGTCAATACTATTATGTGCAAGGTCACCAGGCTTCTATCTACTCTAAGATACTTATTAGGAGTACCTACTTATGATTAGCTATTTTATAACCAACTGAGTGACAAGTCTTACTGGAAAATAGTCGACATGTGAAACACACAAATAATTAATATTATCCTATCTCTGTAATGTGAAATGCACTTAATGTAGTTGCTAATAGTTTTGTACTAGAAAATTATATAATCTTTGATATGTACAATACATAAATGTTCTTCCCTATGGAATATCTTTGGAAAAGCTTTATTGTTGTCTGAGAAAAAAAATCATATTCATTATAAAAATAACAATCTTTATTAGTTATTAATGGTTAATTAGTCATTAAATAATTTTAATTAAAAATGAAATACTATTAATAGTGACCAATAACCCACTATTAACTACTGGTAGGAAGAGTCCAAGAACTAATAATTCTTATGACTTAATATGAAATTCATTTAACATAATTGCTGATTAAATATTTTCTGGAACAATCGTGTGGTCTTTAATTTCTTTATGGCATAAATTGCTTCCTTATCACAGTATATATTCATAAAATTATTGTTTTATTCTGAAGGAAAATCCTGCTAATCATCAAATGGTAATCAGTGAGTCACTTTTCATTGAGTGGAAGCTGTGTGTGTGTGTTGAGCTTACTTAGTAGATGAGTGCTAGATTTTGGTCTATTTATCTGCCTAAAGACTAACTGAAGACTCCTTTGACTCAGAATTGCTAAGAATGGCGAATTTGAAACAACTTCCAACTCTGCAAAGTTAGGCAGTGGTTTCACCCATTATCTCAGGTTGAAGAATTACTCCTTTCAACTGACCTGAATTTATGTAATGATACTGATTGGGCAATCAGCAATGCTTTTATTTTAAATTAAACAAGTATTTATTGAAAACCTTCTAGACACCAGACACTATCCTAGATCCTAGACATGTAAGGACAAATCATGGACCCTGGTATGGAGACAAAGAAGTGATGTTTAGTAGGAGACATTTTTTTAAGTATTTTTTAAAATTAAGTACAAAGTTTATATAGAAAAATGCAAAACTCATATATGATGAGTTTTTACAAACTGAACAAACTAATATAAACAGCACCTGGGACACAAAATGGATCGTTATCAGGATTAATACATCCCTCATGTTTCCTTTCACTTGTCATACATTCAAGGATAAACACTATTCAGACTTCCCACACCTTAGATTGCTTTTATGTCATTTTAAACTTTATATAAGTGAAATCATATAGTATATGTGTTTGATTATTTTTTAAGATTTTGCTTTTAAGACTCATCACATCCTTGCATGTAGTTGTAATTCAGTTCTTACTGTTGTATGGTATTTCATTAAACAATACACCACAGTTTATTTATATATTTTACTGTAGACAGAAATTTGGGTTGTTTCAAGTTCAGGGTCATTATAAATTGTAAGGCTACGAAAATTCTTGTTTCTGTCTTTTGATGAACATCTTATATATTCTGAGGAAATATATATGCCTAAAAGTAGATCATAAAGTCCACACATGCTTAGTTTTAGTAAATATTACGAAACATTTCTCCAAGGTGATTGTATCAATTTGCAATCCTACCAATAATTTATGAGATTTAAACTAGCTTCAGATCCTCAACATTATTATCATTGATCATTTCTGTTTTAGGCATTCTGGTATATAACAGCATCTTAATCAAGCTTTAATTTTCATTTTCTGGTGATTAATGTTGTAGAACATTTTTTAACATGTTAATGGATCGTTTTATTTCATAAGTACCTGTTCAAGTTCTTTACCCATGTACCCCTCCTTCCTGACCTTATTTCTATTGAATTTTAGGAGTTCTTTATATTTTGTTGATATGAACCTTGCATCAAATATATTCTTCACACCTATCACACCCTCAACTTGGCAGCTTGCTTTTTCACTCTCTTAATTGTGTCTTGTGAAAATAAATTACTAAGAACTTATTAATTTTATAAATATTCCAATTTTTCAAAACTTCCTTTATAGTTAGCAATTTAAAGTCTTATTAAATGCATTTTTGTCTATCCCAAGGTCAGGAAGATATTTTATTTTTCTTCTAAAAGTTTTATCTTTAAAAAATTTTATATTTAGGTCTGGAATGGATTTTGAATACAGTTTAAGGTCAAGAGAGATTTATTTAGTATTGTATTCAGTGGCCAAACACCACTTCTTAAAAATACCATTTTCTCCTCTCTGGTAACAGAGTCACCTTTGGCATAAACTAGGTGCCTAATTTGTGGGTGTGTTTCTATACTCCTTATTTGTTCCATTTGTCTATTCATTTAACCTTACATCAATACCTCACTGCCTTAAATACTATAACTTTACAATAGTTTTATTTTTATTGAATTATAATTGACATACAATATTATATTAGTTTCAGGTATACCACATAGTGATTTGGTCTTTGTATACATTATAAAATGATCAACATGATTGTCTAGTTACCATCTGTCATCATACAAAGTTATTATAGTATTACTGCCTACATTCCCTATGCTGAACATCACATCCTCATGATTTATTTATTTTGTAAATGGAAGTCTATACCTCCTAATCCCCTTTACTTATTTCACCAAACTGCCCTTCTCTCTGGAAACTACCAGTTTCTTCTCTGTAACTATGAATCTGTGTCTATTTTATTTTGTTTGTTCATTTGTTTTCTTTTTTTAGATTCCACATAAGTGAAATCTTATGGTAGTTGTCCTTCTCCGACTTATTTCACTTAGCATAATACCTTCTAGGTCCATCCATGTTGTCATAAATAGCAAGATTAGATTCTTTTTCATGGCTAAGTAATATTCCATTGTATACATAAACTGCATCTTCTTTATCTATTCCTCTATCCATGTATACTTAGGTTGCTTCATAACTTGGCTATTGTAAATGATACTGCAATGAACACAGGGGTGCATATATCTTTACAAATTAGTGTTTTCTTTTTCTTCAGATAAATACCCAGAAGTGGAATTGCTGGATCATATGGTAGTACTACTTGATTAGTTCTTGGTCTGGTGGTATAAGGTATAGAATTCAAACTCTGTTATTCTTCTTCAGAGTTTTCTCAGTTCTTCTTGGCATATTATTTAGCAGAGATTTTATTTAAATACTTTGACAGCAGGGTAGAGGAATTAATTAACTGCCTTTAGGTTACATGAAGGTGACACAAAGGTGATATCTAAGATGGGATTGAAGGTTGAGTAGCATTTTGATAGATGGTGGATTTTTCAGAAAGTATAAATACATAATTGTGGCATGCCTGGGTGGCTCAGTGGGTTAAAGCCTCTACCTTCAGCTCAGGTCATGATCGTGGCATCCTGGGATCGAGCCCCGCATCGGGCTCTCTGCTCAGCAGGGAGCCTGCTTCCCCCTTCTCTCATCTTCCTGCCTCTCTGGCTACTTGTGATCTCTGTCTGTCAAATAAATAAATTTTAAACAATCTTTAAAAAAAGTATAAATACATAATTGCAAATTTAAAGAAATTCTCATTGAAGAGAGAAATTTCATTCATTTTCAAATAATGCTCCCTAACAGAGTTTGCCCTGTGGACCTCCTCTAATATTAACCAAACTGAAAACTAGAATCCGAATGATCATTAGAAATATGCCAAATGATATATTCTGCAAATGTGAAAAAGAAATATTTCCTCTGACCTCACCATTCTTTCTTAGAATTGATAGTCCTTAGACACTTATGGCTATTAATTTCCTAAAATTGACATAGTCTAGAAAAATGTGGGTGAACTAGCAGTTACTTAGTGACTAGGAGAACATATTTTATCTAGTCCTGCACTCTCATTGGTTTGCTTAGACATGGAGGAGGTGATCACTGAGTGTGAAAGATACAGAGCCTACATAGTTACACTTTGTTCCTACTTACACACAAATAAATTAAGCAAATGCAGGTGAGATTACAAAAACATCAAATCTGAGATTTCAGATTATTTGTAGATGGGATGATAAATAGAAGAGTCAAGATAATGCTGAAAACAAACAACAAAAACAAATCCTCGGGGCACCTGGGTGGCTCAGTGGGTTAAAGCCTCTGCCTTCAGCTCAAGTCATGATCTCAGGGTCCTGGGATGGAGCCCCACTTCGGGCTCTCTGCTCTGCAGGGAGCCTGCTCCTCCTCTCTCTCTCTCTGCCTACTTGTGATCTCTGTCTGTCAAATAAATAAATAAAATCCTCAAAAAAAAAAAAAATCCTCTCCTGGAAAATATGCAGTAAACATTATCCCAATGTCAGGACCTTTAACCAGTCCTCCTGTAGAGGTCCTATTTAGAAAGACTCATTAGATTCTGATTTGGGCTCTGACTTGGGCTCTGTCCAAGACTGATTTATATCACAGCCCTTAATCCAAGATGGTTTCTAGGAGTTGGAGGGAAGGTGATCAGTATATCATCTACCATTCAATAGACATTTCAATTATCTACAGTTCAGGGATTGGAGGACCACTCAAATGCACATCAAGTCCTGCACAATTTAAAAAGCACAAGAAGGTCTATTAAGAGCTTTAGAGAGCAAAGTTCAGATGTATGTAAAAATCTGAAAGCCGATGTTTTTTGTAATACCTACAATGCTCGGAATGTATTCAACTTTTGTAAATAAAAGATTTAACACTCTCACTAACCTGATCATAAATTATATGATTCATTTAAAGCCATTCTACTTTAAATATACTATAAAATAATGGATTGGAGAAAGTGAATTAATATACTATATAGTTAAAAATTGGAGCAAGGTTGTTATAAACTTTGTTGTTATAAAATTGTTATAAACTTTTTATGAACAGTAAGAAAATGAAAGCTTTTCCATGTTATTCATTTAGAAGAAATCCCTTTCATAGGATAAATTGCAATTTAGATAATGGGTATGTTCATGTACAAAAATAACATTTAGAGTTGTTATATTATAATTATATTATATATTTTATATATTATGTTATATCATATTATATATTAACATTTTTGACCTTAGGACTAGAACTGTACTTAATTATGGCAAATTTAATTATCCTTAGAATCTGAATTCCATTTTTATGAAAAAAATATTAATAAAAAAGCCTAAAATAGATTCTAAGCCTAGAAAAGATGCGCATAAATAAGAAAAAGTTCTCAGAGTAATTTTCCACATCATGAAAATTCTGTATTTTAATGTTCTCCTATAACTTTCCTATAATCTATAACTCCTATAATGTTCTCCTATAACTATAAAGAAATGTTCTTTAAAAAGCAGATTACTTGGTGTGAGGCAGTAATGATATCACATATACACTGTTGAATTAGAAATTTAACTTTCCACCTTGTAGATATATTTTAAAGGTAAAGCATGAACACACATGTACACACACACTCCACTTTGCTAGAATTATTAAATAGCTTTCTAGGCATTCATATTGTGAATAAGCTTTCAAAAGCTATACAGAATTTCTAGAGATCAAAGAAATTATACGTGCCTTGTGTCTTTAAGGCAGAAGTTTAAGGACTAGGATTTTGAATACTTCTTTGCCATGGATTCATTTTATAAATAATACACTAGCATGGTATTAGGCATCGAGTACTTAGAAATGAACAGATCATATTTTCTTCAAAAACTCTCAAGTGAGTAAGATAAGTAGAGATAAATTACTAGGCCTAGTGGCAAGGGCTTTAACAGAACATAAACCAAATTGTGCTTTAACAGACACAGAACCACTAATTCAGCTTGGAGATTTCAGGGAACATCCCACAGAGGAAATATGAGTTGAGCTGTGGTTTCAAGGGTAAATAATATTTGCAAAAATAAAGAAAAGAGGTGATAACTTCTGGTTCATGATGGAGGCTGAAGGTACGAGTTTGCTTCACTTCCCTCCCAATATCTTATTAAATGGCAGTAAAATGACTTTTAAAAATCAGCAGGTGAAAAATTTTTATGTATTCCTGAATGATGGAAAGTTATTCCACTTATATTTAAAAGTAACATAGAATAAAGGAAACATAGAATAAAAGAAACAACCTAACATTGTTTTGAAATTTTGATATTTTCAAATATCAGTGATATTTGAAAAAAAATATTCTTGGCAGAAGACTTCTCCACAAGTAAGTCCTAGCATGGACTATTCTAGAAAATATCCACATCTTAAACTGGCAAGCATGGTGCAAAAAATTCATTGTTGGACATCAACGATAGGTTAGTTAGAAAAGGGTTTAGACAAGGGCTATGTTAGGCACCCATTCTCTTCCAACAGAGAAATTGACTACAGTATTTATTCCTGTTGGGAAATAGGAAACAGTGATCTCATGGCGAGTACTTGGCTGATGAGAGAGACAACAGAGCCTGAAATAACTTTAGACTTCTGCAATATACCCAGAGGAATAAAAGGAGAGACATACCCAATTAGTAGTGGAAATCCGTAAGATACTTTAACCCCAGAGACAAGGTGTCCCTACTGTGAACTAGCTTCCCTCTGCTTTATTATTTTATTTATTATTTAGTAACCATGCACTTCATAGATTCTACTACCTCTTCTTTGGGAGAATGGTATTTTAAGTAAACAGATCTCCCAACCAATACTTTGCTAATTAACAAACCCTTTCTACATTATTTTCTTTTAAATTGGAAATAAGAAAGAAAAAAATGAATGGAAAGAACATAAAAAGAAAAAAGGACAATAAATTTACAAATCACATCTGAGGAAAAGTCAATAAATGAAAGAAATGAACAAACAAAATCACTCACTACAGAGCAAATAGATTTAATGTAAGAAGGAGATAATACCTTAAAAAATAGTTTTAACTGATATCCTCAAAGACATGTGAAAGGATAATGCATACAAAAAGAACAATAGGCTTGAAAGGAAGCCACTAGAGAAAAGAAAGCCTTCTTAAATATTAAATATATATATATATATATATTTTTTTTTTTTTTAAAGGGGCATTTTAGCTTGGGCACATTGGAAAATACTTCAGAAAGCAAATCCAATTCATGTTAAATAACACTAAAAAGATAGTGATGGGATTTTTTTAAGACATAAACTCTCAAGAGATAATAAAAGAAGACATAAAAAATATTTTTGAAGTTGGTAAAGTCTATACATGAGTTGTGACAGATTTAAAAGATCTGATACCTAAGCAAGCAATATGGGGAGCCCAGAGGCAACACTTTTGTCCTGCAGGGCCCCCAGAAACACAGGAATTAGCAACAAAGTCGGGTTGAAGGTGAGGCTAAAAAATGGGCATTAGATGTAATTCTAAAGAGCAGGAACTAATGATGTATTTTATGTTGGCTAAGATGAATTTAAAAAAAAGAGAGAGAGAGCAGTTAAATCTCAAACTTTCTAACCTATGCAGCTGTGAGATTTTCCCTGCTTCCCTCTTTAAAACTCAGTTTTTTGGGTTTTTTTTAAAAAGATTTTATTTATTTATTGGACAGAGAGAGAGATCACAAGTAGGGGGAGAGGCAGGCAGAGAGAGAGGAGGAAGCAGGCTCCCCGCTGAGCAGAGAGCCCGATGCAGGGCTCGATCCCAGCACCCTGGGATCATGTCTGAGCCAAAGGCAGAGGCTTAACCCACTGAGCCACCCAGGTGCCCCAAAACTCAAAGTTTTAAAGTTTACCTCTTAGGGTGGATAAAGCAGAGAAATTCTTACTGAATGAATTCTTAGTTCACTCAAATAAAGACAGTGCCAGGAAATGAGGCTTTCCAGGTTGCTACCAGACAGGTCAAATAGTGACAATTGTCTCAGTATGTGGTTTTGACGGGTCTTCCAAATCCATTCTGTCCTCTCCAATGGCTGCTAGGTTGAAAGCAAGGGTTCCCAATCAAAGAAAAAGAATGGGATACTTCTTTAAATTGGTCTGCATAAGTCTCCAAAAATCTTCAAGATTTCAGAATAACTGCATTAAAAGATTCAGTGCAAAAGGCTAATGCAAAATTAAAGACACAAGAATTACCTACAACAGAAGACTTTAAGGATGACATGACTCCCAGTCACCTCTATATTCCGTGAGTATTGACAGTCTACTAATCCTCTATCCGAATTGCCTTTCTGCTCTGAAGAGGCCGCAAGACCATAAACAAAAGTCCACCAAGTTAGTGGCCTTAAACTGTAACATCTCCGAGGCCAGAAGCCTAAAACAACACCTACGCCCCCAACCCCTCCAAAGGTCCCACCTGTTGCATCCTCCTACGGGTCCATTATCAAAACACTGGCCCAGAAATGGATGTCTCCTTTGCAATCGACCAGCACAGTGGAAAAAAATGATTGTCCTTCAAGGTTTTGTACAAAATCCTTTGCACCAACTGCAATGGCCCCATATCTCTCCTGAAAGGAGAGCCCCTCCCCGGTTGGGGAGACTCCCAAGAGTTCTCTGGTTAACTGCTAGGAGGTATTCCCTTCAACACACTAGGGGAAACTAAAGTTAAAATTAATTTTAAAACGTTGCCTAATTCTCATAGATACCAGGATTACACTCTCTACTTTACACACAGCTCACTCAGGAGCCTTCAAACGGGATTCTGGGGAAAGTGGAAGAAGCCAGCGAAGGGTGATAATTCTTACCTAAGTCAGCTCTCCCGAATTTCTGTAGTGTCTGGTTGAGAAAGGAAGGTAAAGTGTCATGCTGTTGTTCCTTATTGGTTATCTATCCTTTTCTCTCCCTCAGACATATAGTACCTTCTTGTTTGTCTCAATTTGTTTTCGAGAACTTGGCTTGGTTTTCTGCCTGCCGGGGGCACTCAGGTTGTCATTCTTGCTAAGGCAGGCGACCGTCTGCTGGGGCACAAAAATATGGCCGGACAGAAATGTGGATTGCACCTCATTTGCAGCTAGATGTGGCCGGACAGAAATGTGGGTTGCACCTCATTTGCAGCTAGATGTGGCCGGACAGAAATGTGGGTTACACTTCATTTGCGGATGATTCTGTTACATTAACTTTCTCAGCACAACGTGGAGCTGCTCCTGGCCGGTACGTCACCGCAGGAAACCGAAATTAAGTTAACTTCGTGTCCCCGTAAATGCCCTCCTTGACCAGAACTGCAGTGTACTAAGTCAGCCAGTCCCCAAATGCCAAGCCAGCAGCTGGCCTTCTCACCCGCGAAAAGGTCGCGAGGTCGTTTTGCAGGTTCCTGCCAATCAGATATTTTCCACTTTTCTCATTTTTTTTTCCCCCTTTAACCCCTGTAAAAGCTGCCTGCCTTCTGCCCCATTGTACGGTTCTCCACAGGAGACTGCCCACTACGTGAAGTGTCAAAGTCTGTTGGTACCACCTAAATTGTGTTTTTAAAATCATTTGTTAACAGGTTTTGGTGACTGATGGACTCTAAAGCTGACTGCTCGGCCTGCAAGACAACCAGAGGCACCGGCGAGGCGCCTCCTGAACCCTCTGTGTTCACGCGCCTCTCATCCTTGGCCAGAGCTGTGGGTAAGTCATTGTCTTACTTGGGCTCTGCTCTTGCGTGTAGCTTTCCGATCCAAGCAAACTTTTTGTATCATAATTATATTGTATTATAATTATATCTACACATACACATATAGTTCTCAGAAAGGTTCAGGGGTTTCGGGAAGGTTCCAAGGGTTTATTAATATTCCTCAAAATCTTATGCATCCCAGAAAGATTCTGGGGTTTATTAATATTCCCAGAAAGGTCCTGAGTCCTGGAAACTTACAGTGTGGTCATATGGAAAGTCAACAATGGGTGGCAGCCAGCAGGGGACTCACAAGGTATAAATTTCTTATTGTCCCTTCCTTTCCAAAGCCAGACTCTTGTGAATTTGGCGTTGGATGCCCATTGGTTATCAATTTTTTCTCGCTCAGTGATAGCTGTTGCCTTCTTGTTTTGTGTCTGAGACCCTGGTTTTCTTGCCTGCCTGGGGCATACAGTTGTCAGTTCTTGCCTATACAGGCAGCTTAATCATGAGGTTGGCAGTACAGAATTATTGCCAGACAGAAATGTGGGTTGTGCTCCACCTGTGACTAGGGTCTGCGGACTGTTGCCAGCTCTCTGGGAAATTGTCTGTCTGCCTTTCTTTTGACTGCCTTTGAGAGTGGCTCTGGATCTTGGGATGATGGTATCTTTTGCACCCTCTTTGGGGACACTTCTTTAATCCATGGTGTCATTCAGTACTATCTAGTTATCTTTGTTTACAGGCATTTAAACAAGGTCACAAAACTAGGTCTGGGAAATAGGCTGTGGGTAAAAATGACATGAATTCTAAAGCAAAGCATAGAAAAAAGCAAGGCAAGACCACCCTGACTCTTCAGATGCATCAGGTAAGAAGGCCACAGATTCAGGGTGGTCTACTACACTTGTATGTACAAGGACAGGAGTTGGGGGAGACAGAGAAAGGAAAGAGCCCTCCTCAAGAGTAACTAGTTGCTCTGGACAGTTACCTCGTTTGATAGCAGACTTTGCATGAGTAAGAACTCACCTGCCATGTTGAGCAACTTAGATCTGGAGGTTTGTCTAAAACAGCAATGGGCTCTAGCCTCTTCTGATATAAGAACTAATTGTGCAACATGATCTGCGTGACTAATTTTTAAATAAACAAATTCCCTGCAGTACTGGGTGAAGGCCAACAAGGCCATTTCCAGTTATGTGATATTTAATTTGGTCAAGCTACACCAACGTTAAAATACTAGTGAATTGAATCTATATAAATTCTAAAACATAACTTAATTCAAAAATGGGATTTTAGAATGTCTCATATATACATTATAATTCTCTACAGTGTGTCAATCAAAACATTTAATGCTATTTTTGCCAACATTTAACAAAGGAGAAAATGATCAAGATTTTTAATTTTCTGCAACATTTCTTATAAAGGATGCAACATTTCTTATAAAGGATGAAGTATTTCCTTCATAAGGAAGAGAATGCAGAATAAGGGTGACATTTGTCATATTGAGTAGCATTACAGGTTTTTTAATCTGGGCAAATTCTAATTGTGGACTAGGAGCCTATTTGGTGCCAATGGCAGAGTGAAAGCTTAACAGAAACTTGTAACTTTCTATACAGGGTTTCTACATGCCTACCACTTCATCACACTGTATAGTATATGCTCAGTTGATGTTCAGTAATGCTCAAGGGGTTAGCATAATAGGAAGGTAAGAGTCAAAGGCTGGGTTAGGGGTGGGTGGTGATCCCTGGCCATCAAGCTATTTTACTATCAATTCTAGTATCCTTAAGGGGTTTAAAACTGACACTCTATTCAAAGGTTTAAGCACTTATGACTGCCTTGGGCAGGAGAAGCTCGATTTTCTGCTATAATATTAAAATAGCACTCGTGTTGTAGTGAGCTGTACTCACATGAATTTCTGGGTCTAGTGGAGTTTAATTCCCAGTGTGGCAACTTTACAGTGACTGTTTCTAGCCTTGTCAGACTTATGATATATGTTTTTCAATATTTAAAAATTAGTCTTTTCCCCATCCCTTACAGTGATGGCTTTTTGTTTGTTTGTTTCTTTTTGTTTTGAATGAAAGCAAATAGAACAGTTGCCTTTCTGAAATGTTTTAACACTGCTTAAGGAATTGATGAATGATGAAGGTCTGTATATGAAGCTAATAAACATGTCATGAGATACTCTGAAAGTTTATATATTCTAAAATGTTATTTTTTATTCTAAAAGAGTTATTGATTCTGACTTTTTCATTAAAATATAAAAATGTCTTTATAAATAGATTGAATAAAATATACCTACCTAATTATTTGCGTTTGCTTTCATGGACTTTTATTTTATCAAATACAAATTATTATATACTTAGAGCTAAGTTTCTGCTTTGATTTAATAATTATAAGCAATAAGCATTAATGATATCATATTTTCTGGTTAAATCTATACTTCCCTGATAAGTATCAAAGCTAAAAAGGAGGACAGGTATTTACAGAATTGTAGCACATATTAAAACAAAGGTGAAATATACTGTGAATTGGAAAAATTTAAGTTTCTCCAATAACTGGTATAACCTACAAGGATAAAGCATTGTGAAATTATAAAACCTTGTCTGATAGTCCATTAAATCAATAAGGTTTATAATTACAGAAATGTTTGCAAAACAAAACAAAGACATGTGAGAAATAATGTCATTATAGAAAGCTGTATCTTTAAGTTATAAGATGAATTGCTTTTTACTTGTCAATCATACCTCAATAAAGCTGGAAAAGCTAAACTGAAGAAAAAGAAGATTATATATATATAGATAGATATAGATATATCATGAACATTTGTGAAGTTTCACCTGTTATAAAAAATAAGTTTTTATTAGCATAAAAAAAATAAATCAGTTATTTACACTGCTTTTTTTTGCTGCTAAAATGAAAAAACAATTAAAACATACTAACCTTTCTTTTGTCTAACTTTAGCCAACATTGCTTCATTCTAATATACTTTTCTAAGACCGTATTTTAAAAAATAGTTATACTGAATATTAGCATTTCCTTTAGATAACAGTGGCAATTCTGTGGAATAAGGTGATGGTTTTGTGTGTAAAAGTTTTTGTTTCATAAACTTAGCTAAAATGCTCCTCTATTTAAATCAGGCTATTTGAAAGGACAGTCTGTGTAAGATTGGCAAGGGTGTTAACTAGGAGGAAATATATTTATGATTATTTATGATTCATTATTATATATTTATGATTCATACAATGACTATATTTATCAAATCTGAAAAGTTGAAAGCAGGACAAAAGGAAGCAAGATGTGGCTTATAAAAAATGCAGAAAGTATCATAGCTACTTTTTCAAGCATTTAACTAGTTCCCAGACACTAGACAAAACCCTTTATGAAAATCATCCCATTTAATCCTTACCCTGTAAATAAGGTACTCGTAATCATTTTATAGCTGATATTTATAAAACATGATACATTTTTTTAAATAACATCTGTTATGTATTTCTCACAATCATACCATAAAACAGGTGCAATCACTTCATAAAGAATCTGAGAGCCATTTAGCCAGTTCATTTACCCACAATTGCTACTCTCCAAATAGAGGACTTTGCACCAACGTTTTAAATTGTTATTTCCATCAAATGAAAAATAATTTGAGAGCTGAAATCCTGGTGACCAAATAGGTCCCTGTGATTATTCATCATACAGAATTTAGTGGTAATTCAGCTTCTGGTTCACAAGACTTAAATTGTATTTTTCTTCATGAGTCCAGTGACTATGTGATAACATAAAAAATAACTAGTCAATAAGTGGGGAAGTACATGTTTACATCTAATAATCCCTAGGGATATATACTAATTAAGGCAAAAGCAGTGTGGGGGTCGAGAGCCTGACCTCCAGGGTCAGAATCCCAGTCGTAACACTTCCTCCGTGTGACTTTAGGAGTAACGTACTTGGTTGACCCTCAGTTTTAACAGTACCTATTTCATAGGATTCTTATAAGGATTAAAAAGATTAATCCATTCAAAATCTTAAAACAGTGCATTTCCAAGCAGTTTTGCAGTTAATTCTTAAGGAGTACCTTGCAAGTAGGTGGATACATCAACACATGTCAATCCATGTGCTCAACTTTTGCTCTCAAGGATATAAGGAGGCAAGATTGACTTATAAAACAATTTCTTAAAACAGTGTGGTTAAAATTTTTAGTGCTTCAGAGACACCACGAAGAAAATGAAAAGATAATCCACACACTGGGAGAAAATATTTCAAATAATATATCTGATGAACACTTTGTATTTAGAATATGTAAAGAACCCTTGCAACTCTATAATAAGATGACAACTCAAAAAATGAACAAAGATATAAAGATACTTTACCAAAGAATGCCTAGTAAGAACATGAAAATAATGTTCAACAACATTATCCATTAAGGAAATGCATATTTAAAACACAGTGACATACAACTTCACTCCAACTAGAAGGGTTATAATTAAAAGACAGACTAACAGCTGTTGTCAAAGATGTGAAAACTGAAATTGCCACACATTGCTTGTGGAAATGTAAAATAATACAACCATTTTGCAAAATAATTTGACAGTTTCTTACAAAGTTAAACATAAACTTACCATCTAACCCAACAATTCAACTCCACCCAAGAGAAATGAAAACTCATATCAACCCAAAGATTGTATGTAAATGTTCATAGCAGTATTATTCACAGTAGCCTCAAAGTGGAAATATATGTCCATCGTCTGGTGATTTGATAAAGAAAAATGTGGTATAATTATATAATGGGATACTATACAGCAACAAAAAAGAACAGATTACTCATATACATTACAACATGAGTGAACACCAAAAAAGGTAAAGTGAAATAAGAAAAATGCAAAAAGTTTCATTTTGTATATGAAATGCAGAGGGTGATGTCAAATCTATAGAGACAGAAAGAGATCAATCTAGACCTGGAGGTGTGCCCAGAAATTAACAGAAAACGAGACAAAAGGAATTGGCAGGGGAGGGGGAGATGGTAGAAACTTTCTAAACTGGATTGCAGTGATAGGTGCACAGCTCTATAATCTACTAAAAAATCATTGAATTGTATACTTTAAATAGGTGAATTTTATAGAAGGTAAAGTATACCCCCCCACACACACACATACACAGCTATAAGAAATGTGGTTAGTGAGAAGTTATATAAAGGATATTACAAGTAGGTTATTAGAAAAGTGTTGAGGCATATCATTTCACCCTGTCAGGCTTTTTGCATAAGATGGTACCAGCACTGATCATACAAGTGATCAAGAATTAGCAGCTGGATTAGAAGAAGAAAATCTCGGCAAGCAGACAACCTGAGAAAAGGCATGAGGGTTAGAAATGGAGATGCTAAGACACATGGAGATTGAGACCAGAGATCAGAGACCAGAGAGAGAGCCAGAACATGGTGTGAAATGCTCCCTGTTAAGAGTATGCATCTTAGGCTGTTAGGTGAACTGAGAGATAATGAAGTTATTTTTCTTTTCTTTGTGTTCAAGTTTGGAAGTGCATCTATTAATAACGAGACCAAAGAAACTCAACTCTGCCTTCAAATGTTGGAAAGTTTAGTGCTATACTCAGGACTCAAACACATAGTGTTTGCAGCCAAGATACTTGTGGTAGCCTACTCACAAATTAGTGAAGAGCTAAGGCTTTATTCTTAGCTTTTATGACTTTATTTTTTATGTTGCAAGAACTACCAAATCAAAATGGCCTTCAAAAGTGAGAAATGACTACCGATATGTTGACATTATAGGAATTTTTTATAGGCATTTGGAAACTCTTGGTGAATATACTAATGGTCTTTCTTTATTTTTTTTTAAAGATTTTATTTATTTATTTGACAGAGAGAGATCACAAGTGGGCAGAGAGGCAGGCAGAGAGAGAGCAAGGGAAGCAGGCTCCCTTCTGAGCAGAGATACTGACGCGGGACTCAATCCCAGGACCATGAGATCATGACCTGAGCCAAAGGAGTGGCTTAACCCACTGATCCACCCAGGCACCCACTAATGGTCTTTCAAATAACACTTATTACCTGGGTAATAATTCAGAATGATTCAGAATTATTTAGAGATATGCCAGAAATAGCTACTAAGTAGA
Source organism: Lontra canadensis (assembly GCF_010015895.1). NCBI lineage: Eukaryota > Metazoa > Chordata > Mammalia > Carnivora > Mustelidae > Lontra > Lontra canadensis. Next base: position 12,555,744 of record NW_022630999.1, read on the forward strand.
GACAGGCCTTGAGCACATTTTCCCTGGCCCTACAATACCTCAGTCACTATTGTTTCATCAAAGACCTCATGAGAACTGGCAGACCACCAAGAATCTTGAAGAATATTTGTTTTTACTGTTATTATTGTGTGTCTAGCTCCCCAAAATATATCTGTCACATAAATATGGTCCACTCAGTGCAGTGGATTTTTGTTGGAAATATATTTATATTAAAATATATAGGACATTTTCTGCCTTCTTTTTAATAAGATATAAGTACTTTTGAAAAAGTGTAAGACAAGTGAAACATTTGCTTTGTAATACAATAAACAAGTCTTGAGTATCTTCTGTGTGTCACCTCTCAAGCCTCCCATTAGGTCCTAGTATGATAAATAAAATCCATAAGATTTGGCCCATCAGTCTGTTTCCCTACTGGAATGTAGATGCAGTAAAAGGGGTCAGGAAATGGAAGGACTGACACTAAATTATGACAAAATATGATAAGACACTCAGTGCTATGGACCTGAATTTTAGAAGTATGTCATGGAGTGTCAAATGTAGGAAAGACTAATTTTACTTAGAGTAGGTGAAGAGGGCATCAAGGGATAGATGATAGATGCTATTTGAGTTGGACCTTAAGTAATTAAGTCCCTGGGAATAGGGAATAAAGGCAGAACACATGTCTCTGCAGTCACTTGTATGTTTGGCAGAAAAATCATTCTCAAGAAGCAACAATAGGATATTTTCCCTAATACTGCTTTCAAAGACCCTACATGTTTTAGCAAATTCTGTCCCTCCCATCCATCCCCCTTGAAACTCACCTTTATGTGCATACCCTCAGTTTCTTAACTATACATCCTGGACTCTGTCTGAAGACTTTCTCTGAGCTCAGGAACACACTAGGCCTACAAGTAGAATGAGCAGGAATGCCAACTCCACCCTGCCAAGAGCCCTAAACCCTGAGCTGAATTCCACTTAGGGTACTGATGTTCGGTTACCCACAGAACCTGTTCATTGATGGATTCTATATATTGACTTCCTTCCTTCCCCTGTCCCACTTCCATATGCCCCCACCAGTACTTCCTTTTATCATCACCTGTTTGAGTTACCAATCATCATGTAACAAATTACCTCAAAACAAAGTGACTTAAAATCATCACCACTTCATTTTGCTCACAATTTTGTAGATCAAAAATTTAAGCAGGACCCAATTGGATGATTCTTCTGTTTTGTTGTACCCAGTCAGTAGTCAGCTGGTAGATTGGCTGGTCTATGGTATCTGAGATCATTCCACATGCTTGATGAATGGGTAGGGATGACTGAAAGGCTGGACTTCGCTGGGACTGTCAACTAAAATGCTAATTTTTGATCTCTCCAACGTGATGGTCTCAGGGTACTCAGGCTTCTTGCCTAACATTGTAGAGCTCCCAAAGAAGTGCTCTGAGATTCAGCTAGTAGAAGCTACTGATCTCTTACTTAATATCTGGCCTCAGAAACTTACACAGAGTTACGTCTGCAATATTGAGTTGACACAGAAAACACCCTGATTCAAGGGGGCAGCCATGGACGCCATCTAGAAATGAGAGGGGCAACAAAAATTTAAGACCAACTTCTAGGGCAACACAACCTAAAACATGGGTGTTTGAATTATGCACTGTGAAAGTACCACATCTCCGTGTTCACAATTCACGTAATAGTCATATACTATCCTATTTGAAAGCACGTGGGCAAGCAAGCACGCAGATGGAAATTATACACTTCCCAGAGGAGTCCTGCTCAGTAGGAAAGATCCCACTTCTTTATAATCCCACACCAACCCTCTTGAGAAGAAAATGCACACGAGTTTCCTAATGCTGTACCCATTAGCATGCCAGGACCTTGCCCCAACCATGGCCCAGGCATGTCCTAAGGCCATTTCTCTCACTAGCCAACTGGTGACATTGAGAAACTCAATTCTCTCTCCTACCTCAACTGTGCACCTGACGTTGTCATCTCATTTTTATGTTGCCATTTGTCTCTGCTTGTGATTACTATGATGTGAGTGATCTGAGGTGTGGGGAAGTGGATGAAAGTACGCGCAGATGTGTTCAAAGCTTGTCTAGGCAGGGCTCATGATTCAGTTTCTTCTAGTACATTTCTCCTAATCCTTCTACTACCTATCTCACTGGGGTGTGAAAAGATTAAATGGAGTAAGATAAGTGGAAGTGATGTGAAAACCACAATGCACCTTAAATGTCTAAATTGCTTGAGAGCAAATATCAGTACTATGCCTGGGTCATAATAAATATGCAATAACTATTTGTTGAAATAAATAAATACATTGTCATTAGTTCTGCAAAAAAAATAGTAACTTATAAAAATTATACAGAAAAGATGCTTTGATCTCATAGGATAAAAACCAGCAAGTAATCAGAACCAGTAAGTAATTAACTTTAGCAAGAAGTATTATCAATTGTTCTAAACTCACAAATTCAAAGAAATTACAACTGTACAACTCTGAAAAATACAAAGAATCCTAACATGTGCATTTCTCAGAAGGAAAATTTTGGTTACATTGGAAATAGGAAATAGTAAGGAGAGGGAATTTTTCTGTGAACCAGATGGATTATTTTTTAGCTCTTAGGAAATACTGTAGCCAGCCACCATAAAAGCCTCCGGCTGAGATGTTTAAAGGTGAGCAGTTCCAGCCTTCAGCCAGGCAGTCTGGGGGAGGGGTGAGTCACTGTGCAAAAAGAACAGGGAGTCATGTGGTCCAACTATAAAATAGAAAAATTGCATGTAATTATTTTACAAGCAGAGTGCGATGATGTGAAAGGAAGAACTAATGATGATGCACTCAGCTTGTTAGAGGCTTTTCCTTCTGGGGAACTCAAGGTTACAAGAAGTGCTGCTCACTGGAATTTTTTTCTTTTCTTCCCCAGGATGCATAATGTTAAAATAAACCCTGCACACAGAGGGTTAATGCTGCAAGGATGTTTTTAAATAATTTCTGTGACCAAAGCCGGAGATACAAGCCTAGCAATAATTCTCCCTGACTTCAAGCATCCTGTATTGATTGATTAATTATTCCACCAATGAACTAACAGGTATTGACCTTATCTGGTTGAGTAGCATTTAGCCAAAAGTCAGTAATCTACATCGATCACTTAATGGAACATCAAAGCTCAGCATTCTGACAGGTTTGTGTCATTCAGCAAAAATCTGTCTATGTTTTGCTGATACCTTGACCTTTTGTATCAAGCAGTCTTTACAGAAAACGAAAAGCAAAATTAAATCTTGGAAATAATGCTTTGTTATGTAAAAGGAATTTCTTCTTGGACTATTGCAAATAGCTTCTGCTAAAATCTCATTGAGGGGTTTCTTTGCAAATTGAAAAGCTTTTCTGCATGTTTGCAATGCATGGTATTCTGCTGAAGCGTGAAATTATCAAAACAATGAACTCTGAGATAATTAACAGTATAGCAGAGCTTCACAGAGGTAACACTGAACAAATCGGGTTCTCTAGGGAGAGGTCCGTGTGAAGAAAACCCGGGACAGTGAATCAGAATAGGCAGGATGGGGTTCTGTCTGTCCTTGCACATTCTGAGTATCAGGATCCTGATTCAAATACTCAAATGCACTGATCCAATCAAATACCTATGTTTCTATCTCAAAGATGAGAAGTTTGTTATAAAAACAACAGAAGGATCAGTTGGTAATATCTCAACCCACTTTTACAATGAGAATTATATACTTTGATGTATCTATGTATGGTGAATATGACAAAACACGGTAGATTCTTTTTAGAGTTCCATTTTTCCTCTCTAAGGAGTGGTGATGAAATCCTTAACAAGCATGGTTCAAGCAGTGTTCTCTAGAGTAGCCCCTCTTGAATCTTCTTCTGTAGTTCCAATACTAATATTGTTCCACCAGGCCTGGCTGTGTAAGGATGCCTGCTTTTTGCTTCAGAACTCTTATTATTAATTATAGCTCATACACTTGACTGAAGCATAGTTCACTGAGTACTAAGGCTTGCCTTCTAGGAAGAGTCAGCTACTCTCTGGTATGTTAAGATGGTAGTTCTTCCATGCAGTGCTGTATCACAGGGCAGTATACTCTCTCTGCATCTCTGCTCCTAAAGGCTGCCTTGGGTCTGGAGCATTCAGCTTCTAATATCTGCTATGGTCCTTGCTAAATAGGCCTCTTGGGTTTAAACCTCTTTTATTGTGAAGCAGCTACTGCTGCTTGGAGTCTCACTTAAAATGCTTCTCATAATTGCCAGGCACCATTTTAATTCATCATTTGCAGAGCCCAATATGCCTTTTCTGTCTGCACTTGAAGACAAGTCACCCACAGTGTCTCTCCTACAGTTTGATAAGCTTGGTTTGTGTCCTTGACCTGTTAATTATTTAAAGCTAAAATTTCCATTTACCCGTAATGTTTTTCAATGAATGTTGACTATTTTCTACAACTAAGCTAATAATAAGTATTTATAATAAAATGGTAAGATTTCAGGCTGTGTTTTTATCTTTCTATTCTATGTATTATTTCTGTGGCACTGAGTAAGTCCTGTGCCATCAGTTTCATTATCAACAAAATATGGGTGTTAGAACAAATTTAAGGTCCATTGTATCACAGTCTATTATGCTTTTTTGAATATTAATCAAAAACTTATTTCTGGATATGTTGGAGGAAAGTTCACCAAAAAAGAAATATAATATACTAAAGTAGCTTTTCCTTAAAGCTAAAATGATATCAGAAAAGCCATGAATAGGAAAGATACTGCACTAACCTTAAATGACCACATGGAGTGATTTGATTGCTAGATAAAGTTCAATGCCTTTTGAACTAAAATTAGTTTCATTAAGAATATGACCTAATAAGCACATCTCATGTGGTGTCACAATCATTCAAGAAAAAAAAATGGCATAAGACATACAGGTTCTCTGAGGAAGGAAAAAGAACTTAGACTTTCACCTGGGCCTCAGGTGCTTTTGTGGTTCATCAACAATGACAAGGTTCAGAGAATTATTGAAAATCTTAAATGGATAGTTTTTACATTATACTTATGTTCCCTTTAAATATGAAATGATTAAATGAAAGTGGCTAGAAAAAAACCAAACATCTTTTGTTGTGATTTAGAGTGTGTGACGTATTTTGTCTAAAAATCGTTCTTACTTTTGACCAAGGCACATATTAATACTGACTGTTGACTGACATCTTAGTCACATATTTGGATTTCATGTTGATTTTGTATAAACTGGAGAATTTTGTCTCCTTATATATTTTGCTCCACAATATAAACCAGTCAATTGAATTTACATTAATGCTTATTTATCTTCATTATATGCATAGAGTCCCTATACGCTAAGTGGAAAATACATTATCCTCCCAGAGAAATGAATGTTAATTTATTTTTTCAAAATCATTAACCCTTGAATTTCATATTTAAAAAAGAAAAACATGTATCTTCTTGACAAAACAAATTAACAGGATAAAGAGCCATACAATTGGTCAGATCTTGTTTCAGGAAGCTTGGAAAAGAAGTATATAAAACATTAATCAGCATAACTACATTAGGTAAACTCATACTAATTGTTAAATTTCTAGAAGTTCAGTCATTGAAGGGAATGAGGAGCAAGGAATCTAAATATATGATGTTCAATGAATAATATACACATTTTTGACTAACACAAGAGACATTACTGCAGTTCAAGGTTTCCCAAATGTTTTGGTCTCAGGACACTTTTGTACTCTTTAATTATTATTGAGGACTCCAGAGAGCTTTGGTTTATGTGGCTTCTAATCAATTGATAATTACCTCATTAAAATCTAAAATTAAGACACTTTAAATTTTTATGCATTAATTTTAAGTGATGATAGCATTTTTCATGTAAAGCTAGTAATAGTTGTAAGAAAAAAAAAACTTCAAAAAATAATGAAAAGAATGGCATTGTTTGGGGTGCCTGGGTGGCTCAGTGGGTTAAAGCCTCTGCTTTCAGCTCAGGTCATGGTCCCAGGGTCCTGGGATCAAGCCCCGAGTCGGGCTCTTTGCTCTGCGGGGAACCTGCTTCCCTCTCTCTCTGCCTGCCTCTCTGCCTACTTGTGATCTCTATCAAGTAATTAAAATCTTTAAAAAAAAAAAAAGAATGGCATTGTTTAAAAAAAAAGAATGGCATTGTTTTACTTTTTATTTTAATTTAACGTATCTTAACTGAAGAAAGCTGGAATCTCACATCTGCATTTACATTTAATCTGTTGAGTATGTCATTTTGGTTGAGCAAATGAAGAAAATCAGACCTCACAGTGATTTGTAGATGGAGAAGTATTTTAATAGATTTTCATATAATTGTGCATGTTCTTCCTTAATTCTATAGCAAAACTCAGTAACTGGTAGTTAACTAACGTTTCTTTGTTATGTGGACTCTGTAACCACATCAGTGAACTTTTTTGTATGCTGTTCCATTAAAATTCTTTATTATCTGTATAGATAAAATTATAATTATATTAATTATATTATATAATTATATAGATAAATTATTTATAATTCTTTATTATCTGTATAGAATTTTTTATTAGGTATGGCGTTTTATATGAAATTTTTACCCATAAATGATTTTTAATAGACTTTCTCTTTTAGAGCAGTTTTAGGTTCACAGTAGGATTAAGCAGAAAGTACTGAGTTCCCATTTAAGTTCACCCTTGAATAACATGGGTTTCAGCTGCCTGGGTCCACTTTCACGTGGGTTTTTTCAATAAATATGGTACAGTACTATAAAGGTATTTTCTCTTATGATTTTCTTAATGACACTGTCTTTTCTCTAGCTTACTTTGTTGTAAGAATACAGCATATAATGCATATAACGTACAAAATATGTGTCAGTTGAGTGTTTATGTTACCAGTAAGGCGTTCAGTTAATAGTAAGAGTAGTTATGTTTTGTAGGAGTCAAAAGTTATACACAGGTTTTCAAGTGCTCAGGGCTTCAGCACCCCTAACCCATACGTTGTCTAAATACTGTACCTCCTGCCCTAAATAAGCATAGTGTCCCCAGCTATCAACATCCTGCATCAAAATGGTATGTAGTATAATCGATGTACAACTTTGTTACACCATTATCAAGCAAAGTCCATCATTTAAACATTAAGGTTTATTCTTGGCATTGTACATTGTATATTTTGACAAATGTACAGTGACATTTACCATTATAGTATCATACAAAGTAGTTTTATTGTCCTTTAGGACAATTGTCCCTTGTGCTATGCCTATTTATCCCTCCCTCCATCCTCCATAACCTCTGACAGCCACTGATCTTTTTACTGTCCTCATACTTTTGCCTTTTCCAGAATGCTATGAAGTTGGAATCATATGATTTGTAGCCTTTTCAGATTAGTAATATCTTTCACTTTCACTTAGTAATATTCATTGAAGTTCCTCCATATCTTTACATGCCCTAATAGCTCATTTCTTTTTAGCACTAGTTAGTATTCCATTGCCTAAGATGGACCACAGTTTATTTATCCATTCACCTACTGAATGACATCTTAGTTGCCTCTAAGTTTTGGCAATTAGGAATAAAGCTGCTGTGAATACCCAAATGCAGCCTTTTGTGTAAACATAAATTTTCAACTTTTTTGGATAAATACCAAGGAGAGCAATTGCTAGTTCAAAGTGTAACTAAACAGGGGCACCTGTGTGGCACAGTCAGTTAAGTGACCTATTCTTGATTTTGGCTCAGGTAGCAATCTTAGGGTCGTGAGATAGAACCCTGCATGGGGCTCCTCACTCAGCATGGTGTCTGTTTAAGACTCTCTCTCCTTCTGCCCCTCCCCTGTGTGAGCTCTCTCTCTAAAATAAATAAGTCTTTAAAAAGAAAAAGAGAAACAAATGAACCGCAAAAAATAAAGCATAACTAAACATTGTTCAGTTTTGTAAGGAACTGCCAAACTGTCTTCCAAAGTGGCTGCGCCATTTTACATTCCACAGTTATGAATGAGAGTTCCTGCTGCTCCCATCCTTGTGAAAATTTGATGGTATCAGTGGTTTGGATTTTCATCAACATAATATGTGTGTAGAAGTATCTCATTAGTTTAATTTGCGATTCTCTAATGGCATATGACTTAAGCATCTTTTCATATACTTACTTACCATCTCTATATCTTCTTTGATGAGGTGCATACATGTTTTTTTACATCATGAATTTGTAATTTAGAAGCTATTGGTTCCCAGAGTCATACAGATTTTCCAAATGTTGACACATTTCATAATGCCATATCAAAAATTTATATTCAATAATATCACTACCAGTCTCTTCAGAGAAATTTTTACATATTGTCAAGTTCATTGTGGCAAATGCAAGGCCCTCAAGATTCTAGGTTTCTTTTAAATGCTCATGTATTACCATTGGCAACATATACCATCAATTGCTTTCCTGTAACAGGATCATTTAATTCACTTACAGGAAACTGTGGTCAGATATCTAAATCCAAATAACCATTCATTCCTTTTTTTTTTTTTAAGATTTTATTTATTTATTTATTTATTTGACAGAGAGAGAGAGAGAGACCAAAAGCAATGGGAGCATCAGAGGAAAAGGGAGAAGCAGGCTCTCCACTGAGCAGGGAGCCCCTTGTGGGGCTCAATCTCAAGACCCTGGGATCACCACTGAGCCACCTAGGTGCCCCTCATTCATTCTTTAGAATAAAAATGGTGCTTTGGGGAGGGGAAAAAAGCATCTAGTTAAGACCTCTTCACCCGTAATTGCAGAAGTGTTTTCCTTGAGACAACCATCATGTTTCTAAATGCAGCACAAATGTTTTACACATACTTCCCACTTTAGCATGTGGAATATTAAAAAGACATAGCTAGTGGTCAAAATTCAATACAGTTAATTTTTATGCTTCATTATTTAGAAGTTAAAACTTTTTTTTCTTTAATTTTGAGTGTACGGCAGTGAAAACTATACTGACCATAGTAGAGTTTTATGTAAATGCTTTGATTTTGTATTAAAGAACCATTTTACCCACTGTCAATTTTGTGTCATGCCATAGTGGAAGACAAATAATGTGTTGGTATTATTATATAGATAGTTTTGAACTTTGGACCCTCCCCCACCCCAGGAATCTTAAGGACCCCTAGGGTTTGTTTCATGAACAAGCCTTGAAAAACTGCTGCTATGTGTTTTTACCTACTGGTCACAGGAGTCTTGAGGAATTACTGAAATTTGTTCATCCTCATTCTAGACAAATGTATGTATACAAAGACTTTGCATATGGTTTTAGGGATTCATGGACAACCACGAAGCCATCCATGGACAACTAGATATAATTAATGAACCCTACTTAACAGCCATGGGTTTTATCAGTTGCCCATGTAGAATGTTCTATTAAAAAACTCAGAGAACCTTTAAAATATAAGTACTTCTTTTCAAATATAAGATTCTAGTGTTCAGAAATCATGTGTGCTACAGTCAATGTCATAAATAATTAAAAGGAAAATCATTTAAATAATAATAATGATGTTTCTATAACCAAGTTTACAGATGACATTTATAAAAATCCTTAGTTCTGTCCCTTTAATGTCTTTACTATTAGGAAAACTAAAATAAATTATTTATAAAGATTATTTAAATTTTCATGGGCATGATTTTAAATGAACTGACTGGATACTTATTTTCTCGTGATTTCAGGTTTATTTTGTTTTTTGTTTTTTCCCACCAGACTCACAGATAAGGAGATTAAATAAAGGTTTTCTACATTTGAACTTGTTGCTACCAGTGAACTCAGAAGAGTATCCCAGTTTATACCCAACCTCAAGTCAGTTTCAAAGGTATCACAGAATAGCCACATTGATGCTGTACCCATGGACCCAGTGATGTAGTAAACCATTATTGGTATCTACAATTTTTAAAAACTGTCAGTTTGGCATTATTTTTCTCATACAAATAGACACACATACTCACACCTTAATAGATGCATTTTCTGAGGAAAGAAAAGTAGCCTTTTAGTACCTTATTGCACATAAACCGGGCTTTATGTACAGAAAGTTACTTTACATGGATAATAAACCTCACGTAAAATAGTTATTTCTGGCAGCTAATTTACCTTTATAGTTTATAGAGGTGCCTTCTTCATAATGGTACCTTCTGATTCTACTTTCCCTGAGTTCAGCAGTCAGTGTCAATTACTGCTGGTTTCCATAGAAACAAGACAACTAACGGTTTTAAAATCTTCATTCATGAACTAGTTTTACAAAAAATGTAGAGTTTGGAATGACTGCTTACTAAAGACATATTGCTTGAAACAGATGACAATAAATTTAACCCTTCAAATGATGTTTAAAGTTTTTCATGTAGTTTTCAATAATAGCAGACCTACATATTTAAATACAGTGATCTATAGATCAAACACTAAGAAGGGATTAAGTGAACTTCCCCTGAAGGGACTTGAATGAATTGCATAATATGGAGGTAGCTGTTGAGCCGTCACGGAAACTGACTCATTAGTGCACATTGGCTTCCGTTTGTCAGGAGCTTACTTATTTTTATCAATGTTAAGGAAAAATCCAGATTTTCCTTTAAAAACTTGGTATTTAGAAAGACGTTCTATACCCCTCCAAAACTTAGAGAAAGAAATGCAATATGATTAAATTAATATTATTAATTACATAGCTTTAAAATGCATTATTATTATTAAGTAGTGATACCAATTGTTGATCTTTGACAAGTAATTGCTTAGTATGCTGTTGTAGAATTTTATGTATTTGTAATATAAACTTAATGGTGTGAAACTGTTTTAGTAGTTATCTTTTTATGCATGTTATGGTTGTACATGGATAATGCATTCACAACCCATTTATAGTACTTTTTATTTTAGTAACTAAAATACAGTCACTAAGAGCAATACAAATCAGAGATCCATCAATTAGTATGTCATTAAAGCTAGGATCATTTTTCATATCTATAGTTTCCTTTAAACTATTTGCCAGTTTCTAATTTTGTTTTGTTGGCATTGCTTCACATTGTTGAGATCACAGCAAAATGTGAGGTTTTCATACTATCTTTTCTGTTAATGTGATATAGCAGTAGAGCACTAATTCATCTCAAACTGTTCAAGGAACTATGAGATAAGGCATTATCTAGTCTTAAGGTACACTAGCAAGGAGAAAGAGTACTGGTTTCCTGATTCTTTGAACTCCATATACATCTTGACTTAACAGTAAAGTTTCATATTCCTCCTCTTAAACGCATGTTACCACTCTCCTTTCAGAACCAAATGTACTGGGGCTCCTCTGAAATGATGGCACTTCACACTTCTTTGAAGGATATCATTTACAGTCAAAAAGGATGCTTTATCTATGACACTAAAGTTAATCCAAATCTCATTGACTTTAGAGCAGATTATACCTCTGTTTGTAGGTTTGGTCTTAGGTGTTTGCATGGCCGTTATATGCCTTGGTGGGGTTACTTGTCCTACATTTGTTAATGTCAGGAGTTTGCCATAGCTGGAGCTTACTTATCTAGCATTTCAAAGGCGAGTTAAAAAAACCCAGCAGGGCCCCGCTGAAATATTTTCTTTCAATACAACAAAGCTGCAGGCATAAAACACAATAGTAAAATATACAATAGAACCAAGTAAAAGGCCTTTATAGCAGATCTTTGTCATAACATCAGCTACTGTTTTTCTCAATTGACATCATATAGATCTCAGTTAATGAAAAGAGACATGGAGCATATTGCATCAAATAGATGCTGGACAGGAAACAGAAAATGGATCATGAATCTGGGCCCCCTAGCTAAAGCAGTCAAACATCTGAATAGCAAAAGGACTAATGTGTTTTAGCTGTCCTCCCTTTCAGCCATAAACCCAAGAGCAACACTGAAAGCGCTTTCTTTTCTAGGCTGCTCACCAACCCCCTACCCACCTCACCTACCATGAAAGCCAGTCAGCAAGGATCAAAAACATTTCCTTTTAAATGAATCATGGCAATCCAATAAAGATGCAACACGCAGATTATGTTCAAATCAATGATGGAACCATAGCCAGTATCAGCAGGCCTCAAGAAACAAAAATTGCTCACAGTCAGGGGGTGTCTGTCCAATAATGAGCTGTGAAACTAAACACAGAGCACATGCTATGCTCTGGGCAAAATCCCTCAAGCTGCTACTGTTCTGGCTTCTTTCAGCAATTTTGGGGTGTTATAGCATTGTCTTCTTTCTTACCCTCCCCAGATGGGCCATGAGGGCTTGGCTTAGTTTAGCCTTCGGAAGGGAGCCTTCAATGACACAGTTATATCTGGGAAGCACAAGCAGACAACTGTAATGTTACTATCTAAAAATAAATGTTCCCATCAATAGGGGACAGGACTGACATAAGAGTGAATTCCTAGGCATGGTTATTTAGAACCCTGACAAATGAATACAAAAAAGATTCTTAAATATTCAGTTATTAACATTGCCAGTAATTACCTATCAATTATTTTTTAATTGCTACTTGTTGCAAATATCTGAGGGGAAAGGAGATATTTTTCTGTTTGAAAGGGACAAACTTATCTTTTTGCTAGGTATCTATCACACCTTCAATTTTTTAAAAATATTTTAATGGCATCAACCAATCTGCAGAGCTCTCTAATTTCTTTATACATCTCTTCCCTGACACTTGCTATTGTTTTTTTCATGTAACACTTAAAGCATGTTTTAATATTGGCATGGCAAGGAGACAATGATGACACTAGGTTTAGTATGCTTAGGTAAGAAAAAAAGAGAAAAAGATGATCAAGGATCAGCCCACAGAATCATAGATCATGTTTCAGAAGACCCAAGTTTTCATTCCGGAGTTACATCAACTAAACTTCGGGCGAGCTATTTATCTCTCCAGAGCTTTAGTTTCTTCATCAGCCACATCTGTTCAGCTTTAATTTTTTTTATTTTTAGATCCGAAAGTGTGCTTTCAATGAAGAGAATAGCAATCCTGAGTCTTTCACATTTAATCAAAAGAAAGTTTATGGCCTTCAGACCCTTTTAAGAGCATTCCATGTGTAATATAAAGATTTGACAAAAGTTGGTCTATGGACTATTTTTCTTTTTTCATATCAAAGAAATTTTTACAAATATGAGCTACCTTATTTAATCCATTACCTGCTAATAGCTTCCTTTATGGTTAGCTCAAAGGTCTAAAATAATAACTAATGATCAGCTGCTTGTGAGAAAACTATCTGCTTCTGAGGACACTTCTATTTTCTCTAAATTCAATAGACCATTGTATTTCATGTTCATATTCCCGGGGCTTACTGGTTTCTGTGAACAGTCAGGGCATATGGTCCCGTTATCCTCTCTAAGAGGATACAACCAGTTTTTTTCTAAATAGGAGGAACTTATCAGATCTAGACAGATCTCTAAAACACCTGTAAGATAATTTGGATTCATAACAGTGATAAAATAGCAAACAAATTTTCCTCTCCTAAAAATGATAAATTATTTTATTTCATTGAGCAGACCTTTCCTTATCTGATTTGTTTTAAAAATGATAAATGTGTCTCCATAAATCTGAAGGCAACTCAGGAGTCACCATCTACCTAATTGAATCAGAGCTTATAGGATTCAAAGAGATAAGAACACATTAAACAAATGAGGGTATTTTATATTGCAAAAGTGGATATAAAATTCATCTTTGAAGAATACAGGGTGAAACAAATACTCAAAGCAGATGAAGTATCAAAATTGAAGTGTAATTACTGGAAACTGTCTCCATTTATGAATAAAACCCTGATCAAAATCTCAACTCCTCCTCTGAAAATATTCTGGCCAGTGTTATTATGATTTCCTTATGGATTTACCTGTTGATCACTTAGTTTCTTGAAGTTTTGGGGATTTTTTTTTAAGATTTTATTTATTTATTTGACAGACAGAGATCACAAGTAGACAGAGAGTCAGGCAGAGAGAGAGGAAGGGAAGCAGGGTCCCTGCTGAGCAGAGAGCTCGATGCGGGGCTCTATTCCAGGACCCTGGGATCATGACCTGAGCTGAAGGCAGAGGCTTTAACCTACTGAGCCACCCAGGTGCCCCAGTTTCTTGAAGTTTATAATGAAATCTTTTGTCCATAAACTTCCCTTTTTGTTCATGACCTTAGTGTTTTCATTTCCAACTACTAAATGTTCCATGGCTTTGATTTTCATCTTTTCAAGAAAAGAAAATCCTCTTTGAGCTACACAATGGTTTTTCAATACTTGCTGTCAGCATTTAGCTTGCTTCCTGTCTTATTTTGCTCTCTTCTTGGGCTATGCCCTCTTCCCCCTTCTGGCTGCCCCCTAATTGACAGTTGCTTCACTTCCTCTGAACTCTTTGTCATTATTTTTTATTTTCTACTTTCTCTTCAGTTCTTTACAAAGTAAGATTCTAGCTCCTGTGACCACTTCTGGAAAAATGTCTGGCTTTGGAATTCTGCTTCTGACTCACTGTCCCTGCCACATGGCTGGAGGAAATCTGAAAACTCAGGGTGACTTAAAAAGAGAAGAGCTTGGTCTCTCTAGGCAAGCAAAAAATGAGCTTCCAATTGATTTTTATGAACAATGACACTAATACCATTTGGAATCAGGGATCTTTGACATAGTCTCTTAAGATAGAAAAACAAAATCTATTTTTGGCATCAGAGTGGCAGGTAATTGTTTCATTTCATATCTGGAGACTTTTCAAAACAAAATGAAAAATTTTCTTCTGAATTGGCTTAAGTGAATACCACATGAAATTAGTGAATCCTTTTCAGTTTAAAAATATGTTTATGTATCTCTTTAATTTAACATAAATAAGGAAAAGAAAGAAAAATAATAATGAGGTGAAGAAATGAAGTCTGAAAAACTAAGACATATGTAATATACTGGAAAGGAGAGTAATCTCAGGATAGCCAGAAAAAACTTTAGAAAATATAGGTGAGATCACAAGGCTCTCCAGATCAAAATTCTCTAAGGGCTTCCTATCATATTTAGAATAAAATCCAAACTTCTTGTTATCATCTAATCAGTTCTATGTTATCTGATCCTTGCTAATAACTTGAACCTTCTACTTCTTCACTCTCTCCATTCCATAATCCAAAACCTTGCTCCCCAATGATTCCACTGGAGATTCAGATGTGTCTCTCAGTTTCTTTCTTTCTTTTTTTTTTTTTTTAAAGATTTTATTTGTTTATTTGACAGACAGAGTCACAAGTAGGCAGAGAGGCAGGCAGAGAGAGAGGAGGAAGCAGGCTCCCTGCTGAGCAGAGAGCCCGATGTGGGGCTCGATCCCAGGACCCTGGGATCATGACCTGAGCCTAAGGCAGAGGCTTTAACCCACTGAGCCACCCAGGCGCCCCTGTCTCTCAGTTTCTTGCAAGCTCATTTCCACCTCAGTATGGTAGCACTTCCTTTTCCTTTTCTGGAATGTTCTACCTCCAAATCTACTCAAGCATTTTTTCTTCTACTAATATAAAACGTCTTCAGAGGCACTTTCCCCAGTTCTTCTATTAAAAACAAAAACAAAACCACTTTTCCTTATCATTGTCCCCTTTTATGCTTCATTTTCTCCTATAACACTATAGAAAATAGTGCCAAGCGCAAAATGTATTACCAAAAGTTATTTGTTAAATAAATGGATGGGACTAATATGTTTAAGAGTAAAATGAAATAATATACATAGAGTACTTAGTACAGTGTCTGGCACAAAACAAATGCTCAAAAATTACCTTCTATGATTACAACTTATGATATCTATCTTTTCCCATTAGATTACTAAGTTTTTCTTACCGCAATGACTGTGCCTTTTTCCTTTTTTCTTATCACCCTATTATCAGAATCTCGGACAGTTCCCAACTCATAAGGAAGTACCCACTAAATATTTTTTGGTCGAATGGATGAAAGAAAGAATGTTATATACTAGGCAGCACCCTCACACAGTTACTAATAAAACCAGCAATGAAGATCTGAATACTCCCAGCTCAGAAACCTAATGTGTGAAATTAAAGAAGCATTTAAGTTCCCCTCATTCAGTTATACTTATTGAGAAACTGCTGTACACAGAATGTGATGCCAAATCCAGCAGGAAAAAGCGAAGATGAATAGCAGTAGATGCAGCCTCCACTAAGCTCAAGATAAGGCTATGAACGCCTTCGCTGCTGTGGAAATGAGGAAGCACAATGAGACAAAATTACCACAATTTTACATTTGGATACCTTGGAGAATTGCAGATTATTAATTCAATGAAGAAAGAAAAATGAAACAAGTAGATATTGAAATATAATGTAAACAAGAGAGAAATTATTCAAAGCCTCTAGATTATATTGAATTTTATAGTTTAATTAAGACACATTTACAGTTTCGGATGCAGTTACTATCACATACCAAGAAAAGGAGCCATGCCATTTTCACTAAACTATTGTTTCTAAGAGTGTACGGCACACCTTCATTAAAATCTTCTAAATAATCAAATTTGACAACAAATTTCCAGATAACAAGTAAAAGATTAAGTATTTTAACTAAAAATTCTAAAAATAAAATACACAATGTAAGAGACAAAAATATATGAAAAAGAATGATTTTAGGGCACTAAGAATAAAACCTTCAGGCAGACATCATAACATACTTAAAGCCAGAGAGAAGAATTTTAAAGCATTTTTTGTATGATTTATTTTTAAAAGCTTGCTACGTGAATTTATAGCACAATAATGAATCCTAGCACAATAATGATTCCTAGTTTTCAAAATGTATGTGCTGAATTCATGATTTTGAAGTAAGCTACATCTGCAAAATTATTCCAGAAGCATACACCAAAATTTCCCTTCAACTACAATAAAACAAATAATTTTGTCTTATACTTAACAATCTTTTCTAAATGTGCAAAAACTTGAGAAAATTTTTACATTAATTATCTACTCTTAAAAACAGGAATTACCTTCTCATGGAATCAGGTAAATTAACTTTCTAAACAGCTTTTATTAAAATAAGCTCCCCAGAAATTACTACAATAGTTTCTTTTCAAATAGTTCTCTCTGAATTATCATATTAAATTATATTCCTTCAATAAATATGACATAATTTATAAATGTATTCACAGGACCTAAATTAACGACTTCTGTAATTAGCTTGGAATTGATATTTTCTGCAGATAAGGAGCTAACTTGCAGCACCTCACTTTCTACAGCTCAAGTTTAGTGGTGAATTAAAGATGTTAATAAAAAGTAGTGCTTTTATTTTGGAAAAAAGCAGAATTGCATACTTCTACATAGTTCATTTACCTTACAGATAACTCTTACATCTGATATTAAACTTCTATAATCAGTTCTGCCAAAAAAAATGCACTAGAAAAACTAAAAAGAGGGAAAAAAATTATTATAGGTAGTATGATCAGTCCTAGATTTTATGCTACCTTTGAAGTACAAAAGTCTGATTCTTTTACCATGTTGATCACCAAGGTAGTGAAAGAAAATGAGTGCAGGTCATCAGTGCTGCTCAGATGGTCAAGGGATGTCATGTACTGCTAAGTTCATTCTCATGGGGTAGACCAATATTTAAAAGTACTTGAATTTGAATATAATATTTTGCTTTTCATGATCTGAACTTTGCCAGGAGTTCACTGTACTAAAAAAGCAAAGGAGAAAATACCTTGATGGGAATAATTCATTTTTTAAAAGAAGAAATGATAACTCCTGCGGACTCGGGAACTAGAGCATTAATAAAAATTAAAGATTTACAAATAAATCAGCAAATGAAAATAATTGGGATGTCCTAAATGAGAGAACGACCTCCTTCCTAAATGTGTATGGCTGATATTTGCAAAAGCAGGATAGTGCTTCTGTAAACAAAAGGACATGATGGACCTCCTCATTAACCTGCAATTCCTCTTTGACAGTGGTTCTTCTGGCCTCATAAATAACATAGAACAGAAAGAACTTGAGTATGAATACTGTACATTTTAGCATAGATTTTATGATTCATTTAAAAATATATATTGTCAGAATACTAAAATGCTTCATGTCAAGTTATGTAATTACTGCCTTTTTAGTTATGATCTGATTATCTCTCACACAACTTTAATTGAATGTTCCATGAAATATTAAAGAAATTGAACTGACAGAATTGTAATTCAAATCCCAGAATTCTATCTGTTGAAGGTATTTCAATAATGAGTGTAACCAATATGTTAAATAAGTATGCTGTGGAACTGCCATCAAAATGCTTCTAATTCTTTCTCTAATCATTTCTTTAAACTTTCCTCTGTCCCTGTAAGAAAACTCTTCAAGATCTGTAAATTTTCTACTCTCTCTTAGGTAATAGATAATCCTACAATTGATTTTTATTGCAAATGGACTCCAGTCAGAAATTAGATTTTTCATCCCTCTGCAAAAGCAAAAACAAAAACAAAAAAAACTAATCTCAATTTGATCCTTCTCTTCTGAAGTGTTGAAACTTGAAGTGTGAAAGGGATTCCTGGTTGCCTTCTTTTCTCATTTCCCTGTGTGCTATCTTACCCCACCTCCCAATACTTTTGTACTTCCTCTAGAATGAAAAGTGGGAAATTTTGGAGAGATAAGGATAGCACAGGTCATACTGGGCTTGATGAGGTCTTTTTTTCCAGTTTGGAAGGTATTTAGAGTTAAGCTAATTTGATGGTAAGCTTTCAAGTCTTCTTGGAGGTTCCCTGTTAAAACTCTTTCATATTCCCTTTGACTAAGATGGATGCTTCCTTAGATACTGGGTATCCAGGAAATGCAGCCTCCTTCTGCTGAGACTTTCGTGCCTCTTGCAGACTTTATGGAAGAGAGTCCAAGTTGATTTCTTTCTGGTTGTCTGTAGTATGGCCCACATCTGCATGAGGAACACTCTTGCATTCTTTGATTCGACAAACTCTTATACTGTTCTCAATGCTACACCAACTGACTGTCTTGGTTCTTTCCAACAAAGCAGCTAAGTCAACCCTTCCCTTGCTTTTGGATTTCCCAGGAAGACGACATCATCCTCCATGTCTCCCAGTTTTCAGGAGGCCCCTTCAAGCCTTTATCTCTAAGGTCAGAGTTAGTATAACTACACCCTACCAGTTCCCAAAGGTGGGTCAGGAGTCTCACAATACCACAGCTGCTCACAAAAAAAAGAAAGAAAGAAAGAAAGAAAGAAAGAAAGAAAGAAAGAAAGAAAGAAAGAAAATGTATACACACACATACATATATACATACACATACACACATACATATATACTTACTTACTAGTCTCCCTTTTCACAAAATCCTCTGTCTGGCCTCCCTTTGAAAAACTTTTGATCTTGCTAAGAGTCTGAGAGTTATGGAGCAGAATCTCTCTCCATTCCTTTTGTAAACTCTGCTTATGTGGGTGGTAGGTAGAAGGGGGTCATGCCTCACAACACTTTGGTATCTTGATGTCTGTTACACTGTAACCTAAAATGAAACTGAAGTTACTCCATATTGTGAGTTATGGTAATAGCTTAGTTACTCCATACCTGGGCAAATGAAAAAATAAAATAAAATAAACAGGAAAATAACAAACTCTCGTATGTTTATTAAACAACTGAAGCTGAATGCAGCTGCCCAGTTTAGACCGGGCATGGATTTCTAGTTTGCCACAATTGCCACCACTCCCTCTTGTCTCCCTGAGGCTGGGGCTGAAAATCATTGCTATACTTGTGCTATTTTTCCCACACTAAACCTGTTTCAGGCTTTTAAGCACAAACCTGTCCCCTAAAAATTTGAAATTTGCAACCTCTGGTATAATATATCCCTAGATGAAAGTATATCTGTATCAGTTGTCAGACATTTTTCTGTGGAAGGATTCTTTAGAACCTAGACTTCTAGCATGAGCAGGGACTTTGTGAGCCTCTGCTCACTGCTCTAGCTACTAAATTTTGCAGTTTCAGTCAGCAAACACCAGGCCCAAGTATGAATTAGTTCTTATGTGCCAGGAATTATATGACTCTAGAATATCTGTGTCTACAAAAGTCTATCCATGAAGACTTTGATAGTGCTCTAGAAATGATAGTGTGGGACTGGGTTACAATAAGAATTTAGTCTTACCTTCCTCATACAGTTTCCTCATCAAACTGAGCCTCTCCCCATCTTTTGATGAAGATTGCCACAAGGGTAGAAAGGTCTCTAAAATGCTTCGGAATATACACCTTGCAGTATATACTTACCTTTATCTTAATTTGAGAACTTCTATATTGTAGAAGTTAAAATCCATGTCCTTTGGACAGATTCTATATGAAAGCCCATTTGGGCCTTTGCAGACTTTGAAAGATGAATGTGGATTGATCTGTTTGCAATGCAAAACCTCAGGCTCACCAGGGATAAAATTTCATAGATGAAAACCAAATCAAATCAATTTTTACCTGTTCCTTAGCTAATCTTGCTAATAGCAAGTTTTTCATATGCTTTCAGCTCCCTCAGTTACTTTTGAGATTTTTGCATACCAAAGCAGAAAAAAGGTAAAAAAAATTCCATAAGCAATAATAATCAAATAATTCAAAATGAAAGGCATTCCCTCCCCAATGTGAGAAAAGAGGTTGGGGGAGATAGAAGGAGGACAGTGAAAATGCAGCATATTGGCATAACTTGATGCGATATAATTAGTTTTTAAAGAATTACCAAGTTATCATCAAAGGCACAATGTTTCCCCTCCTTTTGTGTGAACATTGGATTGTACTTAAAATGGTGTACACATCATATAAGTTACAAAGTTTTCCAGATGGTAACAGTAGTTAGAACCAAAAGACTTAGCACAAAGTTTATGATGAAATAAGATAGTTGTCTAAATGTACTATTTTAATGATTTGTGTAGCTTGTTCTTCAACTGGTAGAGAAAATATTAGGCTCATAACTTGATAGCAGCATAGGTCAAAAAACTGAGTTTTAAAACCACTGAAAGGGTATTTGACTTCATCAATATTCCTTTAACCTTTGCTGGGAAAGCTACATGATTCATCATATCTAGAGAGTTTCCATTACAATCAGCCTTTACCTTGAGACTTTAGGCTCCTAGAATGTACCTGACTTTCTCTCTTTGAAATAAATTTTGCTGATAAGAAAGATAATAAAGAGAATCTGTATTTGCTATTATAATAAAAAATTTAACTTGGTCTAGAAATTCCTGACTCAAATATCAGCTGTTCACAGTAGTGTTCCATTGGTCAAGTTACCATTGTGTTAATTTTAATTACTCTGTGTGTCACAAATGCAAAACGTATGTTCAGCCCCATCTTTCATTTTATTTTATTTTATTTTATTTTTTCAGTGTTCCAAGATTCATTGTTTATGCAACACACCCAGTGCTCCATGCAGTACATGCCTTCCTTAATACCCACCACCAGGCCCTCCCAACTCCTTAGCCTCCTCCCCTCCAAAACCCTCAGTTTGTTTCTCAGAGTCCACAGTCTCTCATGGTTCATCTCTCCCCCACCCCCCCATCTTAAAGAAAACAAAAAACAGTAAACATATATTAAGCTCTAGTTAATGGTGTATGTGCAGAAGTACTTGAGGGTGAAGTCTGAAACTTCTAAGAATATCAAAAAATAAGATGGATTGATGGATGGCTGGAGGGATGATGGATACATGTGTGATATGCAATGTTAATTACAGAATCTAGTTAGTGGGTATATAGAGGTACAATATGTTATTCTTTAAACATTCTGTATATTTAAAAATTATCATAATAAAAAGATTTTATTGACGTGATATTAAAATATTTAACCACTGAAGTAGTATGGGAACTGACCAATCTGAACAAATGCTGGCATTTTAAACTGGCAGGAACAGGCCAATTATCTGCATTAAATTCTCCCTACTATTGTTCTGAAAAACAAGAACAGTGAAGGATATAAGAGGTAGAAGATGCTGGGCCCTGGCTTCTGAGCCCTGACACTTTTATGGGTATGAAGATTTGTACAGTAGTATGATCAAAAATAAAATTAGCACAACATGAGTATATGAGTTAGGGTTCTCCAGAGAGACAGAACCAATAGCAGATAGATAGATGATAGATAGGTAGGTAGATAGGTAGATAGATTTGTATGAGGAGATTTATTGTAGGAATTAGCTCATGAGCTAATGGAGCCCAAGAAGTCCCATAATCTGTTGTATGCAAACTGAAGAACTAGGAAAGCCAGCTGTGTAATTCAGTCTAAGTCCAAATGCCTGAGAATCAAGGGGCTCATGGTGTTAAATCTGACTTGAATCCAAAATCTGAGAACCAGGTAACTGATACCCAAAAACATGAAGAGATGGATGCCCCACTTCAGAGAGTAAATTCTCCCTTCCTCCACCTTTTTGTCCTACTCAGGTACTCAACAATGGGATAATGCCCACCTGCACTGTTTAGGATGATCTTCTTCCATCTGCTGATTAAAATGCTAGTCTCTTCCAGGGACATCTTCATGGACATACCCAGAAACACCAATTTACCAGATATTGGGCATCCTTTAAATCAGTCACATTAACACCTAAAAATTAACCATCATAATGAGAAAGTAAAATTACTTTGTTTTTTATTAATTTGTTCTTCCTTCTGAGCCCCCAGTTATTGGTAGCAGAATGGAAACAACTTCTGTCAGGTTTTTAACTTCATTGTGATTTGATTATTTAAATGATTTCCTTTAGGATGGTAAAGACTTTTCTTCAAAAAAAAACAATGGCTTGTCTCAGATTTCTCAAGTCTTTTCTTCATCTCTCTGGCTTCTCTACAAAATTATATCTGAATGTTTATGCCAAAGAGAAGGAAATGTGTGTTTCCTACCACCTCACAGAAGACAGAATAAGGAAGGTAATCTACTCTGAGCACTGCCCTCTGGTATTCTGTCCCTCTGGGCTCCAAAGCAGTGCTACCTGCTTTATTTGCATTTACATCTGAATTCTACAACTATGACAGTTCATTGTCTCTGCTCTCTTTGTTCAGAACTCCAAAAAGGTTCCTGTGCCAGTGAGCCCCATGTTGGTTTTCAGCTGCCCCCTAAACCCTGCAGTAGAACTTGAAATCCTTGGTTTCGCCTATGAACATAGGAACCAACCACTGCCCAGCAAAATTCAACTTCAGGGACTCCTCCTTCCTAAGCAAATGACACTATTAAGTTGCCTTTACCAAGAGGTAATTCACTGAGATCCCAGTTGGTAGATTACCCTTTGCAGAGACTTCCTTCCAAGGGCCCTCACTTTTCCATCACATGTCCCCTTCTACAGTCTTCAACATCTGAGGACTTGGGAGGGTGAGGAAGATAGGTATTGGAGGCATATGCTTTGTTACCTTCTTCAATTTTGTTTTCCCCCAGCAACCGAATTATACAAACTTCCTATCACTGCTGTGACAGATTACCCCAAACCTAGTGGCTTAAAACAATACCCATTAATTATCTCACAGTTATATAGATCAGAAGTCTGGGCACAGTGTGGCTCAGTGGGGCGTTCTACTTAGAGTCTTACAAGGACTAGATCAAGGTTTCTTTCTGGAGACTCTAGAGAAAAATTTACTTCTAAGCCCTTTCAGGTCATAGAACAAATTTAGCTCCTTGTCGTTGTAAGACTGAGGATCTCATTTCCTTGCTGGCTGTCAGCAGGAACAGGTCTTTGCTTCTACAGGCTCCCTGTGTTCCTACTCATGTGTTCTATGTGACCTCCCTTCAGCAACAACAGTGTGAGTTTCTCTCTTGCTTCATATCTCTTAGCCTTCTGCTGCATCTTTCCACATTCTTCTTTTTCTAGTCAGGGAAAGTTCTCTGCCTTTAAAGGTTCATGTGATGAAACTGAACCCACTTGGATACTCCAGGATAATCTCCTTATTTTTATGTCTGAACATATTCACATTTCCAGGGATTAGTGTTTGGATGTCTTTGTCAGGGGAGAGTGTTCCACCTATGACAGAGGGTTATTAATGAGTTTCCTCTTCCTGTATGAACCTATCATAGGTAAAACACTTTGACCTAATTAAATAAGCCTACAATTGATATATTACATGAAAGTCAAACAAATTGGTATAACAGGTTTGACCTATTGTACAGAGAAGAAAATTGAGGCTCACAGAATTTGATTGCCCTGCTTTCACACTCTGCATATTTACAGTGTAGAGTGATGAGTCATATAAACAAATACAGGCTTCCCCCCGCCACCAACATCCTCCCTCTTTCAACATGTGGAGTCTTTAAGCTCTGATGACATTCCATAGAGATACCTAGGAACCAGTGATATCTATTTTTAACACCAAGATCAATTTAGTTAAGCAACATGGGCTTATGGCAGGCACTGACTTTTCAGGCTCCCCCTTCACCTGTGGCCTTAAGATATTTAGAGACCCAGAAGATTTCTGTCTATGATAGGCATAAAGATCAAAAAGTAAAGAGAAGTAAAAAAAAGTCTTTATAGTGCAGGCAGGAAAGTTTGTCACAAATCCTACTAACTGCTTCCCGAGTTCCCTCTTTCTTTAAGAGACAGGTGTGCTATCAACCAAGAGGCTGAATTCTAGAGCATGAGTTCTGGTTTATATAATTCATCTCCTAACCTATTTTACAATATTAGAGGAGTCAGGCAATGTGTAGAAAAATGTGACCAATTTAGACAGTATAGCAAAACATGCCATTTGGTCTCATTTATCATAATAGAGATTTAAAAGGATACTCATGAACCGTTTAGAACCTATGAGTTAGTTGAGCAGAAAAAGTGGTTTTGCATAAAATCTACCCTTAAATCATTTAGTGCCTTGATGCATCATTAAAAGCATTTTTTTTTAACTGCAAGAGTCATAACAATTAACTTCTCAGAAAAACAATTTCACCACTTCTTAAACAGCTTGCAAGGGTCAAGAGGACCACCTTTATTCTAAGTCCTAATCCCTTTGAAACACCTCAGTGCATTTTTTTCCTGTCTGTGTGACAGGGAAATGGAATCTGCTTGGCTACCTCCCACTTCCTTTGTAACAGCCTCCAGCTATAGTGTATTAACGGATTCCAGTACTCTGTCCAGCAGAAGAAAATCCTGCAGCCAATTCTGAGAAAAGAACACTGAAGACAGAATAAGAACAAAAGTATCAGCTTTGTGCAGTGGGCTGGTCCACACACTTGGACATACTGGAACCAGATCCAGCCCCCTGTTCACAAGCCCTGTGCCCTTTCATGGAAGTATACAGTGCAAAGTGATTCACATCTCCCACACACTGCCCAGCTGATATCAGAGCAACAGACTGTTCTCTTAGTGGGTCATGAAACAATGTTCTTCTGTGAGCATAGGAGACTGACACCCACAGTGAATGGACTATTCTGAACACAGTCGGCCAGACCTCTCCTAAAAGGCAGAGACCCTACTAATGAAACTTCTCAAACCAATAAAGACAGTGCCAGCATCCTACTTGAGGATCTATGTACTCATATTATGAAACAGGGGTACAGGAGATACTGATGGTACATGAGAATTTTCACTGGAGTACATCATCGTAGCTACCAAAATATCACTTTTGCTGACTGTTGTTGCTTATCACAATGTATTAAAATTATCTACATAAATAATAATTGTAATAAGTTAAACTTTATATGTGTTATCTCAGTTGGTCCATATAGAAACCTGAAGAAGGAGACACCATGACTATCCTATGTTATAGATGAGGAAACTGAGCAGAGATGAGATTACGTCATTACCCCTAGATCACACAGCAGCTGCTAACCCAGGTTTGACTCCAGAGCCTAGCCCTTGAATCCTGTACTCTGTGCAATGGCCTACCTTACCTGTTGGACAAAAAGCTCCCTGAGGGCATAGGCTGCTTATTACTCATCCCTATATTTCCTGATGACTAACATACATTAGCTACTTGGAAAATGATAAATGTCACATTTAGTCCACATCTTGTCCAATACACTCTACTGATACTTGGCTAAAACATATTTTATTTAGGGTCATGGACAAAGACTCATTCATAGGAAAACAGATTAAGGACAGGTAGGTAGAATCTGTTCAAGTGGTATATAACATTCCTTGAATTGGCTATACTACTGGTTACTGGTTACTGGTTACTTGTATACTCCAAGCTATTGGAGACCATGCTGACAAATTCATTTGTCAAAGTTTTTTTGACTCAGTATTATTCTAGTGTATATATCATAAAAGTTATTAAACTGAAATTTATTTACTTTTATAGTAAAACAGATAAGACTCCATAATCAGTGTCTAATAATTATTACTGTTCTCTTTATTACCCAACCAGGAGATGAATTTTGAAAAAAAAAATCAAATTTAGAAGTATATATAGAAAAAGATCAAATCCTCCCTACAGCCTCTCAGTCGGGTTTCCCTCCCACAGGTAATTACTGTAGACAGTTGAGTATGTATCTTTCTTTGCATTTGTATACAACTTTTCTCCTAAATAAATGATATTGGGTAAATTGTTCCTAGATCTGATCCACTAAAACTAGATTAAGCCCTGTAACAAAATAAGAAAGAGGATGGAGGCTCAGCAAAGTTTGCTTCTAGAGTAAGTGGGTAGGTCTTTGGGGTTTATGCTCCCACCCACCATCTTCATCATTTTTTTCCTATCCTATGGGATTCCCCATTTCCTATAAATTTTGGGGATCTCCAAGGTTTGAGTAAGCATCTATTAGGAATTTAAGAGCAGATTGATTCACTAATATCCTCAATCTCTGGAGCACCCTCCATAGTGCTCAGCTGTTCTTGGGTAGTAAAAGTGAGAGTAATTTTAAGTGAGTGTATCCACAAATTCAGAATTGAGACCAGCCCTTATGGACTGCCCTGCCTTGGGATCACATGGTACTTGTTTTTTAAACCAAGTAAATCTTGGACATATTTTTCTACCTTTTTTTTTTAAGTTTTTAATTTTAATTCCAATTAGTTAACATACAGTGTTATGTTAGTTTCAGGTGTACAATATAGTGATTCAACACTTCCATACATGGTCTTTGGACATATTCCATTCTTCCTAACAATACACTAGTATTTTCTGATAAGATTGTTCCATACTACAGTTAGCTATTTCCCTTTTGTTTAAGGAGATTTAGGCTCTTCCTGTTGTTTTGCTATTGAAAACACAACTGCAATACATTTTCTATAAGGGTATCTGGACCTAATACAGAAAAAAAGTGTGAAGTGTGTATAGAAATACACCCCAAAGGTAACTGTAGTGGTTTGTGTAGTTGCATTCCCCCAGAAATTCATATGTTGAAACCAGATGAGATCATGTTAGCAGATGGGGCCTTTGGGAGCTAAATAAGTTTAGATGAAGTCATGAAGGTAGAGCCTCCTGTGATGGTATTGGTGTCCTTATAAGAAAGAAAGAAGCTAGGAGAAGTCAAGATGGTGGAGGAATAATAGGCCGAGATGACATCAGGTAGCAGGAGATCAGCTAGATAGTTTATCAAACCATTCCAAACACCTACAAATCCAATAGGAGATCGAAGAGAAGAAGAGCAGCAATTCTAGAAACAGAAAATCGACCACTTTCTGAAAGTTTATCTTAACAATACCTTTCATTCAAAAAAAATCTTTTTGAAACTTCATAATTATAGTCATATTTTATCCTTCATTGTATCTAACTTTATTTTTTGTATACACATAGGGTTTTTTCGTCTAAAAATATTTGGTATACAACTTCTTCTAACAGATCAAAATATACCCTAAATCTAGCACAGGGCTTTGTTCTCTCCCTCTCCAGGCTGAGCAAATTCTCTCCACTTTCTTTTTCTTTATTCTCCCAACCAACTTATCTTATCAACTCCTTTTTTAGAAATTTTTTAAAAAAATTTTCATCTTTATAATCATATTCCATACCTTCATCATGTTTACCCTTATTGTGTGTGTGTGTATGTGTGTGTGTGTGTGTGTGTGTGTGTAGGTTTTCCATTCTTTAAAATTTTAGTAGGTAGTTTCTTCTAAGAGACCAAAATACTCCCAAAATTAAGTGGGTGACTCTGACTATTCACCAGCCTAATATATATTTTTTCTTTTTTTATATTTTTTCTTTATTTTTTTCTTTTTTAAATTTTTTTCTTTTTAAAATTTTTTTTCTCTGAACCTCTTTTGAAACCCCATTCTTCCCGCCGTGATTTGGGGTCTTTTCAGATTTGGTTAAAGCACATTTTCCTGGGGTCTGTGCCACCCTTTTAGTATTTTATTCTCTCCTTCATGTATTCTTTTTTTTTTTTTTCCAGAGTTTAGGACTTTTAATTTGTCCCAAAGTTGCTGAAGCAAAAACCATGATAAAACATTATGCTTTCCTTTACACCCCCCAACGCAAAAAACAAAAACAAAACTATTTGTAGGAAAAAAATGGTTTTGTACATGGGAAGAAACAATATAAATTCAAAACTTACAGATAAGGATTAGCTCTATCACTCATCTCTTTAAAAAGTTTATATGAATATCCAGTCAAAATCAACAGGGTATCTCCCTTGAAATGTTATCTATATGAATTTCCAAGTAGACCACAGGACTGTACTGTCTTGGAATGTCCTCAGAAGGCTCTGTCATTGATCAGGTAACAGAGTAAAAACCCCAGAGTCCTTTTCTTTCAAACAGAAGAGGGAAAAACAGAGGGATGGAAGAAACTATTCAAACTTCATCTTCTTTCCTTGTGGCTTGTGGTCTCCCCCTCCTCCTCTGCTTCCTCACCCTCCAAAGCCTCCCTGGCCTCTGCCACCAAATCCACCTCAGCCTCCTCTGCCACCACCTCGGCCTCCAAAGCCACCTCGGCCTCCACCGCGGCCTCCAAAGCCACCTTTACCCTTAGGCTTGGCCCAGTCCAAAGTAAATTTGTTTCCATCAATTTCACCATCTTCCATGGCCTTCTTGGCAGCTTTGGCATCTTCCTCACTGTTGAAGTCTACAAAACCAAACCCTTTAGAAGACCCAGTCTCCCAGTCAGTGACTATCCTTGCCCGAACAGAGCCATCAAACGACTCCTTTAATGTTTCTTCTGTGATATCCTCAGACAGACCTTTGACAAAGTTTTGGATGGCTGGCTTCTGGCATTGGGTGATCCTCTGGGTCCTTGCAACTCCAGTCTGATTGCTCTGCCCTCAATTTCCCTTTTATTACAGGAATTTAAAGCTTCTTTAGCATCTTCAAGTGGAGCAAATTCTATAAATGCATACCTTTTAGATTTGCCATTTTGGTTCTGGGGCACTTTAATGAAAGTTGCCTTCTCAAATACTTCCTGAAGGGTTTCTTCTGTTGCACTGTAAGAAAGGTTGCTTAAAACCAGTGTTTTTGATTCACCACTCCAAGTGCTATTCTTTCCACCTCTATAATCTTGACTTTGACCCTTCTCTCTAGTGTAGTACAGGGAATAGACTGCCCATCTATCTCTGTTCCCTGCTTTTCTTCCAATGTTTTTTCTGCATCAGCTTCTGTCTTAAATTCAATGTAAGCAATCCCTTTGCTCTTTCCATCCTTGCTGACTAATCTGATCTCCACAGCATCTTCAAATACTTCTTTTAATTCATCCTGAGTAACTTTGTAAGGCAGATTTTTAGCCAGAGGTGTTCTCACATCTCGATCTTTCTTACTGTCTTTTCCCTTTGGTTTTTCTAGTTTAATTTCATTGCCAAAGACTTTCAAACCAGTGAGCTCCAAAGCTTTTTCCAGGTCTTCTGCAGATTCAAAATCCACATAGCCAAACTTCCTAGACACACCAATTCTGACATCCACAACAGCAAGATCTTTTTTAGCATAAAGGTCACTGATGCCTGTTTTTAATTCAGGAGCAGATTTGCTGAAGTTCAGGTTTCCAACAAAAAGATTGAATGATGTAGTTGGTTCTGTAGCTTCTACTTTCAGCTTCTTGGCTTCAGGAGCTGCTTTCTGTTTGGCCATTTCCTTCTTTCATTTTCCAGGTGCTTCTTTAACAGGGTCTTCCTCTTCTTCCTCCTCCTCCTCTTCATCTTCCTCCTCCTCATCATCCTCATCTTCCTCATCCTCCTCCTCATCATCTTCATCCTCATCATCATCCTCTTCATCTTCGTCCTCAGCTGTGCTCTTGGCCTTCACAGGAACAGCTTTTGCAGGGGCTTTCTTCCCTTTGGCTGGTGTAGTCTTCATAGCTTCTTCTTCAGAGTCATCTTCATCCTCATCTTCATCATCCTCCTCATCGTCTTCATCTTCTTCCTCCTCATCATCATCCTCATCATCGGAGGCAGTGGCAGCAGCAGCTGCTTTCATCACCGCTGGCTCAAATTCATCCTCATCTTCCTCCTCATCCTCATCTTCCTCGTCCTCCTCTTCACTGTCATCATCTTCTTCCTCATCACTGTCTTCCTTCTTAGCATTTTTACCGTTCTTTGCTCCCTTGGCTGGGGTGGCTGCTCCTTTCTTACCAGGGGTTGCTACCAACGCCTTGCCTGGTGTGGCTCCCTTCTTGCCAGGTGTTGCTACTGCTTTGGCAGGTGCAACGGTCTTTTTGGCTGGTGTAGCCACTGCCTTTTTGCCAGGGGTAACAACTGCTTTCTTGGCTGGTGTGGCAACTGTGACTTTTTTTTGTTGGGGAAACCATCACATTCTTTGCTGGAGTGGTGGTATTCTTGCCTTTTTTCTGAGGAATGATAACCTCTTCTCCACTGCTTTCATCATCTTCATCTTCTGACATTTCCTCATCTTCACTGTCTTCTTCTACCTCTTTTGGGGGAGGAGCCATTTTCTTGGGGTCACTTTGATTTTTACCAGCCTTTGCGAGCTTCACCATGATGGCGGCTTATGCCAGCAGGGTGTGTGGCGGGCGAGTGGCGCAGAGGAGCCTAGAGGAACCCAAGCGACGTCGATGGCGGCTGCTAGTACAGAAGATCCTGGAGCACGTACGCTTGGCTGCTAGCTAGAGCTCGAGACTCTCCTTCATGTATTTTTATCTGAATAAAATGACAAGGCAGAAAAACTCACCACAAAAAAATAAAAAAGAACAAGAGGCAGTACCGAATGCTAGGGACCTAATCAGTACGGACATTGGTAATATGTCAGATATAGAGTTCAGAATGATGATTCACAAGATGCTACTGGGCTCAAAAAAGGCATGGAAGATATTAGAGAAACCCTGTCTGGAGAAATAAAAGCCCTTTCTGGAGAAATAAAAGAACTAAAATCTAACCAAGCTGAAATCAAAAAAGCTATTAATGAGGTGCAATCAAAAATGGAGGCTCTTACTGCTAGGATAAATGAGGCAGAAGAGAGAATCAGTGACATAGAAGACCAAATGACAGATAATAAAGAAGCTGAGAAAAGAGAGACAAACAACTATTGGAGTACGAGGGGAGAATTCAAGAGATTAGTGATACCATAAGACAAAGCAACATTAGAATAATTGGGATTCCAGAAGAAGAAGAGAGAGGGGAGCAGAAGGTATATTGGAGAGAATTATTGTAGAGAATTTCCCTGATATGGCAAAGGGAACAATCATCAAAATCCAGGAGGTGCAGAGAATCCCCCTCAAAATCAATAAGAATAGGTCCACACCCCATCATCTAATAATAAAACTTAAAAGTCTTAGTGGCAAAGAAAAAATCCTGAAAGCAACCCAGGACAAGAAGTCTGTAACATACAATGGTAAAAATATTAGATTGGCAGCAGACTTATACACAGAGACCTGGCAGGCCAGAAAGAACTAGCATGATATATTCAGAGCACTAAACGAGAAAAACATGCAGCGAAGAATACTATATCCAGCTAGGTTGTCACTGAAAATAGAAGGAGAGATAGAAAGCTTCCAGGGGTGCCTGGGTGGCTCAGTGCGTTAAGCCTCTGCCTTCGGCTCAGGTTGTAATCTCAGGGTCCTGGGATTGAGTCCCACATTGGGGTCTCTGCTAGCAGAGAGCCTGCTTCCCCTCTCTCTCTGCCTGCCTCTCTGCCTACTTGTGATTTCTCTCTCTGTGTGTCAAATAAATAAATAAAATCTTTAAAAAAAAAAAAAAAAAAAAAAAAAGCTTCCAAGACAGAAACTAAAAGAATTTGTGAACACCAAACCAGCTCTACAGGAAATAATGAAAGGGGTCCTCTAGGCAAAGAGAGAGCCTAAAAGTAGTAAACCAGAAAGGAACAGAGACAATATACAATAATAGTCACCTTACAGGTAGTACAATGGCACTAAATTCATATCTCTCAATAGTTACCCTGAATGTAAATGGGCTATGTGCCCCAATTAAAAGACACAGGGTATCAGAATGGATAAAAAAAAAAAAAAACCAAAACCATCAATATGCTGTCTACAAGAAACTCATTTTAGACCCAAAGACCCCTCCAGATTTAAAGTGAAGGGGTGGAAAACAATTTACCATGCTAATGGACATCAAAAGAAAGCTGGGGTGGCAATCCTTGTATTAGATCAATTGGATTTTAAGCCAAAGACTATAATAAGAGTTGAGGAAGGACAACTATATCATACTCAAAGGATCTGTCCAGCAAGAAGATCTAACAATTTTAAATATCTATGCCCCTAACATGGGAGCAGCCAACTCTATAAACCAATTAATAACAAAATCAAAGAAACACATCAACAGTAATGCAATATTAGTAAGGGAGTTTACCACTCCCCTCACTGAAAGGGACAGATCATCCAAGCAAAAGATCAACAAGGAAATAAAGGCCTAGAGTGACACACCAGACCATATGGACATCATAGATATATTCGGAACACTCCATCCCAAAGCAACAGAATACACATTCTTCTCTAGTGCACATGGAACATTCTCCAGAATAGATCACATCCTGGGTCATAAATCAGGTCTCAACCAGTATTAAAAGATTGGGATCATTCCCTGCATATTTTCAGACCACAATGCTCTGAAGCTAGAACTCAATCACAAGCAGAAATTTAGAAAGAACCCAAATACATGGAGACTAAAGAGCATCTTTAAAAAGAATGAATGGGTCAACCAGGAAATTAAAGAAGAATTGAAAAAATTCATGGAAACAAATGATAATGAAAACACAACAGTTCAAAATCTGTGGGACACAACAAAGGCAGTCCTGAGAGGAAAATATATAATACAAGCCTTTCTCAAGAAACAAGAAAGGTCTCAAATACACAACCTAACCCCACACCTAAAGGAGCTGGAGAAAGAACAACAAAGAAAGCCTAAACCCAGCAGGAGAGAAATAATAAAGATCAGAGCAGAAATCAATGAAATAGAAACTAAAGAAACAATAGAATAGATCAACGAAACTAGGAGCTGGTTCTTTGAAAGAATTAATAAGATTGATAAACCCCTGGCCAAACTTATCAAAAAGAAAAGAGAAAGGGCCCAAATAAATAAAACCCTGAATGAAAGAGGAGAGATCACAACCAACACCAAAGAAATACAAACAATTATAGGAACATATTATGAGCAACTATATACCAGTAAATTTGACAATCTGGAAGAAATGGATGCATTCCTAGAGACATATAAACTACCACAACTGAACCAAGAAGAAATAGAAAACCTGAACAGACACATAACCAGTAAGGAGATTGAAGCAGTCATCAAAAATCTCCCAAAAACAAGAGCCCAGGGCCAGAGGGCTTCCCAGGGGAATTCTACCAAATATTTAAAGAAGAATTAATTCCTATTCTCCTGAAACTGTTCCAAAAAATAGAAATGGAAAGAAAATTTTCAAACTCATCTTATGAGGCCAGCATTACCTTGATCCCAAAACCAAAGATCCCATCAAAAAAGAGAATTACAGACCAGTATCTTTGATAAACACAGATGCGAAAATTCTCACCAAAATACTAGCCAATAGGATCCAACAGTACATTAAAAAGATTATTCACCACAACCAAGTCAGATTTATCCGAGGACTGCAAGGTTGGTTCAACATCTGCAAATCAATCAATGTGATACAATACATTAATAAGAGAAAGAACAAGAAGCATATGATACTCTCAATAGATGCTGAAAAAGCATTTGACAAAATACAGCATCCTTTCCTGATCAAAACGCTTCGAAGTGTAAGGAGAGAGCGTTCATACCTCAAGATCTTCAAAGCCATCTATGAAAAACCACCATGAATATCATTCTCAATGGAGAAAAACTGAGAGCTTTTCTGCTAAGTTCTGGAACACGGCAGGGATGTCCATTATCACCACTGCTATTCAACATAGTACTAGAAGTCCTAGCCTCAGCAATGAGACAACAAAAAAAATTAAAGGCATCCAGATCGGCAAAGAAGAAGTCAAACTATCACTCTTTGCAGATGATATGATACTATATGTGGAAAACCCAAAAGACTCCACTTCCAAAACTGCTAGAACTCACACAGGAATTCAGTAAAGTATAAGGATATAAAATCAATGCAC
The DNA here is from genome assembly GCF_010015895.1 of Lontra canadensis. Taxonomy (NCBI): domain Eukaryota; kingdom Metazoa; phylum Chordata; class Mammalia; order Carnivora; family Mustelidae; genus Lontra; species Lontra canadensis. The sequence goes on from NW_022630999.1 coordinate 12,589,973, forward strand.
AAAAAATTGTTGCATTTCTTTACACCAACAACAGGACAGAAGAAAGAGAAATTAAAGAGTCAATCCCATTTACAATTGCACCCAAAACCATAAGATACCTAGGGATAAACCTAACCAAAGATGCAAAGAATCTATACTCAGAAAACTATAAAGTACTCATGAAAGAAATTGAGGAAGACACAAAGAAATGGAAAAATGTTCCATGCTCATGGATTGGAAGAAAAAATATTGTGAAAATATCTCTGCTACCTAAAGCAATCTACATGTTTAGTGTAATCCCTATCAAAATCCCATCCATTTTTTTTTTCAAAGAAATGGAAAAAATAATCCTAAAATTTATATGGAGTCAGAAAAGACCTCAAATAGCCAGAGGAATATTGAAAAAGAAAGCCAAAGTTGGTGGCATCACAATTCCGGACTTCAAGCTCTATTACAAAGCTGTAATCATCAAGACAGTATGGTACTGGCACAAAACAGACACATGGAACAGAACAGAGAGCCCAGAAATCGACCCTCAACTCTATGGTCAACTAATCTTTGACAAAGCAGGAAAGAATGTCCAATGGAAAAAAGACAGCCTCTTCAATAAATGGTGTTGGGAAAATTGGACAGCCACATGCAGAAAAATGAATCTACACCACACACGAAAATAGACTCAAAATGGATGAAGGACCTCACTGTGAGAAAGGAATCCATCAAAATCCTTGAGGAGAACACAGGCAGCAACCTCTTCGACCTCAGCCGCAGCAACTTCTTCCTAGGAACATCACCAAAGGCAAGGGAAGCAAGGGCAAAAATGAACTATTAGGACTTCATCAAGATCAAAAGCTTTTGCACAGCAAAGGCAACAGTTAATAAAACCAAAAGACAACTAACAGAATGGGAGAAGATATTTGCAAACGATGTATCAAATAAAGGGCTAGTATCCAAAATCTCTAAAGAACTTATCAAACGCAACCCCCAAAGAACAAATAATCCAATCAAGAAATGGGCAGAGGACATGAACAGACATTTCTGCAAAGAAGACATCCAGATGGCCAAAAAACACATGAGAAAGTGTTCCACATCACTCAACATCAGGAAAATACAAATCAAAACCACAATGAGATACCACTTCACACCAGTCAGAATGGTTAAAATTAACAAGTCAGGAAATGACAGATGCTGGTGAGGATGCGGAGAAAGGGGAACTCTTCTACACTGTTGGTGGGAATGCAAGCTGGTGCAACCACTCTGGAAAACAGCATGGAGGTTCCTCAAAAAGTTGAAAATAGACCCAGCAATTGCACTACTGGGTATTTACCCTAAAGATACAAATGTAGTGATCCAAAGGGGCATGTGCACCTGAATGTTTATAGCAGCAATGTCCACAATAGCCAAACTATGGAAAGAACCTAGATATCCATCAACAGATGAATGGATAAAGAAGAGGTGGTATAAATATACAATGGAATACTATGCAGCCATCAAAAGAAGTGAAATCTTGTCATTTGCGATGACGTGGATGGAACTAGAGAGTATTATGCTTAGCGAAATAAGTCAATCAGAGAAAGACAATTATCATATGTTCTCCCTGATTTGAGGAAGTTGAGAGGCAACCGTGGGGGGGTTGAGGGGCAGGAAAAGAATAAATGAAACAAGATGGGATCAGGAGGGAGACAAACCTTAAGAGACTCTTAATCTCACAAAGCAAACTTAGGGTTGCCGGGGGGAGAGGGATAGGGAGAGGGTGGTGGGGTTATTGACATTGGGGAAGGTATGTGCTATGGTGAGTGCTGTGAAGTGTGTAAACCTGGCAATTGACAGACCTGTACCCCTGGAGCTAATAATACATTGTATGTTAGTAAAAAAATAAAAAATTATTTAAAAAAAAGAAAAAAGAAAAAAGAAGCTAGAGCTCTCTCTCTTTCTCTCCAACGTATGAGGATACAGTGAGAAAGCGTTCTTCTGCAAACCAGGAAGAGAGCTTTTGCCAGGAACCAAATGGATGGACATTTCCAGTCTCTAGAACTGTGAGGAACAAATTTCTGTTGTTTAAGTCACTTAATGTATGGTATTTTAGTTTTAGCAGCCTCAATTAAGAAATGAATCACTCCTTAAAAACTCAATCTCTGGGGTGCCTGGGTGGCTCAGTGGGTTAAAGCCTCTGCCTTCAGCTCAGGTCATGATTCCAGGGTCCTGATATGGAGCCCCACATTGGGCTCTCTGCTCAGCAGTGAGCCTGCTTCCTCCTCTCTCTCTGCCTGCCTCTCTACCTACTTGTGATCTCTCTGTCAAATAAATAAATAAAATCTTTTTAAAAAAATCTCTGATACTATTTTGTAATATATACTTATTTTGAATAATTTTCCCAATGTATAAAATATTATATAATTTGGCTAATGCCATATATTTCATTGTGTTTCCTGCTTTGTATTACACTTAATCTTATAATATTACCTCAATCCATTATTTTTTTAAATTATTTTAAAGGTTGTCTACTGCATCACATGTATGTACCAAAATTTGTTTACATATTCCTCTATTTTGGCCATTTACATGGTTTCAGATTTTCAGTTGTAAATGATCAAATGAATAATATAGGAAATACATTAATGAAGTAGGTAATGTTATAATGAAGATTTTACAGTTAGTGATCCTGAGCCACAGGAAGGTTAAAAAGCTTGCTGAATAGAAGTATACTGAACAAAGAAAAAGAAGAAAGAATAGTAATTGTTGTTTCACACATTATTTGCCCTCTCTGTTTCAGTTATCTTACTGCCTTACCTTAACACCTTAGTACTACAACAGTTATTAGGATCAAATAAAAAAAATGTTGAAATTACTTTGAAAAAATACTATCATGCAAATAAAAAGGGCACTTATAATGTCCAGATATTAAGTCAAAAATGCAGGTGAAACTCTACTCTGGGAAAAGAGTTAAATATAATGTAACTGTTACTTAACCAATTTCTATTTTGTGACAGTTTGCCTAAAGATGACAAAAATGAGTCTTATCGTGAAAAAAAATCCACAGAAATTTGTATTGGATAGTCAGAAAATTGACTGTTCTTACTCTAATTTCATATTCCTTAGTAATTCTTTTTCTTGCATTTGAGTTGATTCCCTGGAAAAATTACGTTCTAGAGCTCTTATTAATTGCTTACTTTAAAAATAAAATTCATATTTATATCAATGTCAATGAGCTCTATGATTTTTAAATCTACTTGAATCATTTATGAAAGATAAGTCTAAGGCTATGTGCATATCGAACATAGATATGAGAACACAAACTACCAAAAACATATTTCTTGTAAATAAAAAGAAATTACCATGGAATTAATATCCAGTGAAATTTCTTGCCCCTTACTAATAGTAATACTAGGTAACACCTGTGCCAGCCACCCATGGCACTATTGTCTGGTAAATTAAAATAAACAGAATAAAAAGAAAAGGGAAGGAGAAAAACTGTAGTATAAGAAAATTAACACTCAGTGAGGAGGATTAGGGAGGTAAACACATGAATGAGATACTGCAAAAAAAAAATTGCAGCAAGTAACAATGTAACAAGGATTATATGTTACCTATATTTTTCAGTAAAGATATTAAGAAAAATGTCATTTTGGGTTCAAAATTATAAAGCAACATAATAAACTATATCATATCTCTGTAAGAAGTAAGTCATGATCAGTACTAGGTCTTAGATATATTTTATAATCAGTATCTCAGCCCCACCTACTGTAGCCATGATAGGTCTTTTCTCAATTCTTAAGGAGTCAGATTAAAAGTGGTTAACTCCTGGGCACCGGGTGGCTCAGTTGTTAGGCATCTGCCTTTGGCTCTGTTGGGGTTGGGATCCTGGTCCCATGGTCGTGGGGTAGAGCCCCACATCAGGCTCCCTGCTCAGTGGGAAGCCTGCTTCTCTGTCTTCCACTCCCCCTGCTTGTTTTCCCTCTCTCACTGTATCTTTCTCTGTCAAATAAATAAAGTCTTTAAAAAACGAAAAAAAAAAGGTGGTTAACTCCTACCCATTCCCCAAAATGGTGGTGTAGTCAGCTCTCCCTCTGAGGCCAAATATTCTAACTCCCTATCCCAATTTCCACTCCATCTCAACCATCATTTTCCAAATCAGAAAATTATAAGAAATCAAAGCATTTCTGATGCCTTCAGAAATCTTTACCCGTAAGATTTTTGTTTTTAGTTCCAAGGTATAGAAATTCCCAAACTAGCCTAGAACTGTAATAGGTAATAATTGGCTCATGTAACTGAAAATCCAAAGGTAGTTCTCAGTCCACAAGAGGCTTGATTAACAGCTCCAAGAAGATCACAAAAACTCAGTTCTTCTCTTTTTCTTTGCTCTGCTATCTATTCACTTCATCCTCAGACTCTCCGAGAGTCCTCACAGTAGCGTGGGGCTCTGCTCTGGTGATAGCAGGTGACATACAGTTCCAAACCATGCATCCTCACATCATATCAACCATGGAAGAGGGAAAACATCTATGTTCCAGAACATCAGTAAATATTTCCTCTTATCTCATGAGCTCTGATTGGGTTGTTGCCAGCCTTTAACCTGGCCAGAAGAATGGAATTCATTGAGACTTCAGTCACTTAGACCCAAAAGTGTAACTCGGAGCAGAGTGAGTGCTACTCAAAACAGACAGCTGTTACTAGGAGACAGTATCCCGAATCAAAATTGGGCTGTTGTTACCTAAGAGGGGGGGTTGGAAGCCAGGCAATACTAGTATCAACAATACCACAAATGCCTGTTATGTCTGCTGTGAATTATGTTTTAGAAGAGGGAAGATGGGCAGGTAGTAATAACAGGATGGAACATAAGATCCAGAAATTGTAAGGTCTGGAAACAGAACAGGATCTAGAAAGCATTCATTCATACTACCTCAGACATCAACAAATATAACCCCAGGAAAAGTATCCTAACTTTCATTTCCTGGGTTGCATATACCTATGAGAAATATGTAATGCATTTTCCTCATCATTACTGAAGTTAATTTTGGAAGAGCACTTAATAAAAGTTACAAAAATTTTAAGAAAGATACTATCTTCAGAAAAAGCATTTCAAACATTAATATAGCAGTAAATCTTGTAAAAAAGCAGATGGTCATACATAATGTAGCCATTCTTAGTCTTTGAAGCATGAGGGGAAAAAACATTCAGACCTAAATGGAATATGAATTTATTGTAGGAGGCAAGCTTTAGTGCTACTTTGAGTGAGCTGTTAGAGTCTATTATGTCAGTTCTCGAACCTCCCATAGCACAGCTTTGTCACTGCACAGCTATTCAAAATATGAAAAATAACAGACCTCAGAATGTTTAGAGATCTATGGTTTGTTGGCAGTGCATTAGAAGAAAACATAATAAATAAGATCAGAAAAATCCAACAAAAGTCAGTAATTCTCTGAATCAGGAAACTGCAGTGCTTTCCCTTAGAGAGATGCTGGCATCTCACCAATCAACCCTTAGGCTTAGGTGCCCTCAGAAATTGACTTACAACAGTGTCTATCTATTACACTGCTCAGCCCTTTTCCTGTCTTACAAACTGGCAATCTAACCTAAGGGCCTAAAGGGTTCATGATACAAGTGTACAGGACTCAGCCTGCTGCCTCAAGGCATGTTGACACAAGAGATTATGGGCTAAAAAGTATGTGACACTGACTGAAAAAGCTATTTTCAACTTAGTTATCTAATAGAAAATTACTAAATAGATTTTTGTGCCACATATTGTGATATGCAAGGGGAATGTAAACCATAGGTAATAAAGTTTAGTGAAGAGGGTGACCAAACCACTGTAAGATGCAGTCTAGGTTTGTAATTGATAACTGAGATGTGGGCTTGGTCTTTGGGGTCACAGAAAAAGAAGCCAATTGAGAATGGCCAGGTCTAGGATCAAAGAGAGGAAGGGATGCAAAAAATGAGGGAGACTGAAAAATACATCATAATGAGCATGAACTCAACTTGAATACTCAAAGCATGTATATTCAAGACTCTTTGTAACTAGTTAATATAAGTAAGTATTTCCTGAAAGTGCATTTTAAAATCTTTATTCAAATAATCAAAAACTATTAGGGATCTTATCTGGGGCAATCAGTTGTCCCATTTGGCCTGAAACAGCACTGATATACACCTGCTGTTACATAACATATTTATTAATGGCATCCCTTTCTATCCTCAAAATGGTACCGTGTATAGAAACTTATTCAAACAAAATATCAGTGGGATCTTTTGTTACTCAGAGATTTCAGTAAATTTGACTAGAAGTCTCTCCCGTCCTTCACAGTCCTGGACTTGAAGTCCAAATTGCTCCCTGAGACTTTGACAAATTCCAGGGTCTTATGTTAACCCAAATTTCTGCGCTCCCATAATCTGGCATTCTCTCTCTAGGCTGTCCTCATGGCCCTGAGCAGAAAGCTCATCCATTCAAATTCCACAAAAAAATACACTCCTACAATTAACACTGATATTCTTTATTAGGCACAACAAGTGGAAAACCGAGTAGAGATGTGCAGCACTCATTGCCCAGAAAACTAATTTGATCTGTGAAATGTGTATCTTTCTTCTAATAGAAATGTTTCAGGAGTTTCCTTCTTACCTCTTCCCCCAGTCTCACATTTTTCCAAATCATCTCCCTCCCATTTCCCCCTTTCCTGTTTTTTACCCTTTCCCTTTTTCTGAGGAATCAACTTAACCATTTTTCCCTTTATCTTATATATCTTCAACATGATGTCTTGAAATCTGCTAATACCTGTTCTGCCCTACACAAGAGGACAGAGGCATTTCTCTCTAATTGTAGTTCTAGTGTCAGTGGAAGTAGAGGCAGAAGAATGAGGGAAATGAACAGGAAATTAGAGGTAATATGTCTTGGCAATACTGGGACAAGAGATAACCAAGAGACCCAGAGAAACATGCAGGTCCTATTCTTTTAGGCTCTTTTAAAAATAATTATCATAAATATCCACCTAAAATTCTTCTGCTCTTGATTTTTCTTTCCAAATAGGTTTAGTTATTGGAAATTTTTCTATTTTCTTCCCATTGCTGATTATTAATTTTTTTTACATAAAATACTATTGTATAAGCTTGAGTAGCAGGATACAGTCTTAAGATCTGATTATTTTATGTGTATTTACTTACATATATCTATTATTTTGAAAAAAAAATCCATGACAACTTCTCAAAAAACAAATGACAATATAAAATATGTAGAAGGGAACTATAGAGGAAGGAAAAAGGTTTGATTATTATGGTTTTTTTTTAAAATGCATTTATATGTACTATTTGGGCTGCAAATTTGATTCAGTGCTTCCTAGAAATAAAAGCAAAAAATGAAATAAAACAGTGCAAATATTTATGATATCCATAAGAATTAAGACAACAACAACAACAAACCTTCAGGAACAGATGACTTTCTTGTTACTAAGTCATAAAAAGAACTCTCATGAATTTTCATTAGAAGGATACTTTAGGATGTAATGAACCACTTCCTCTGCAATGTCTCTTTAAGAAATTTATGTAAGTTTTCTTTCTTCCCTGCAAGTTAATAGCATATATCCAACATCATTGATTGAAAACATTTTTAGAAGAGACTAACACTGCATGGTAAAAATATGTAACATTCTAATGACTTGATACAATTTTTTTAACCATATACAGCATTTAATGGTTTGCATAGCTTTCAGTCAATTCTCTTGATTATAATTTCTCAAAACCAAGATTTTGATAGGGATTGAACAGTAAAGAGTTCAAAATTATATTCCTTAGGTAGAATTTAGGGTGTAGATATTGTGTCCTGCTGATTAAAGGCAAACCTATGTTCTTCAACAATCAGCTGAGCAGGTTCCTATGGCAATTAAATAGCCCAATGAAGACTTATTACTGAATAGATGGCTTCCCTACCTACAAATATAGGTGGATCAAGAAAATCCTATTGACAGGACAAAGAATTCCTCAAAACACAGTTCTGGGTTTCCTCCAACAATCTGAAAATATGCAATCAAGACCCAAGAATTCCATGCCATAGAGCATGGAATAATATGACACCAATAGAAGTCTTATTTGAGCAATATATCTCCCCACTGTATTCTAGTTCTAGTTTGCAAAATGTGCTATATGATATTTGATCTGCTGAATAGAATTTGGTGGTCACCAAATATTAGGTGACATTTGCTGAAAACAGCAATTTGGGTTTTGAAACAGACTATCTTGAACCATTCTCTATAACAATATAACAATGATTAGTTAACAGAAACTTCTTGAAGCTATTCATTACTCAGTACAGAAGATTTAGTTTCTATTTTCTCATAATGCCATGAGAGAAAACAAGGTATTTTTGGTTAGGCTGAAGAATACCTTAAAGAAGTGGGCGATCCATTCCTGAAATGCAGGGAGGTGTCAGTTCTATTCCACTGGAGACATGCACAGTAGGAGAGGCACAGAGCCACAACCTGGAGGCGAAGATCTGGGTTTTGGTTGGAGTTCTGGTTGGAATTCTATTGCTTACATGGTGTGACTTCAGTCCATCTCTTAACCTCTTTGAATCTTTGTTCTTCTTCTATAAAATGAAGAGAACGGAGGATCCAGAACAGTTTAGTGGTTCTCAAGTATTTTAAGGTATAGAATTTCTTCAAATTAAAACCTATCACTCTGTTATGAAATATAGATGTTTCCATCAGTATACCTACATCAGAATTTTGTAACAATTTTTCTTCTCCAAAATTAATGTATCTTCACCAGTTCAGAGTAATTAATATACATAATATACCTTCATCAAAGGAGAGCAGTGAGGAACTGTAGAGAAAATGTGTAATATTCCTACCCATATGCACAATACACCAAATACATATATATTTTTCATTCATTAGTTGTATATACAGTCTGTGGAATTTTATGGATATGAGGAAAGCTACCAAAATAAAGTTTCTAGGTCTCAATAGGGGGAAATGTCAATCCAGAGTTCCTTCATTTCTATATCTTTATTTTAATGAGAATCATTTTCTTCAATGTTGTCTATGAATAAACTTAATTGTAAAACACCTGCATTATTTTAGTGCCACACAGATCAATTTGTACATAAAGCCTTTCACAGGAAACAAAAGTTGAGCTTACTTTTCATTAACATTGATATAGGCTAGCCAATAATGCTATGTATGCATGTGACTCCCACATATTTCATTGGCAAATGTGTCCCTCTGAACCAAAGTGGATCCTTCAAATACAATAGAATCTGCCATAGACAAAGAGTCTATTTAAATAATTCAGCAATTCTAATTCTTTTTAGTAATAGCTGACATTCCCATGTTAATCCTATTTGAATCAAGTATTTCCATTATGCACAATCATAAGAAAGCACACTTTTTCCCATTCAATGCACATTTATAGATTTCAAATGGCTTTGAAGGAGATTTTCCCTTTCACAACTCATTATATTTTCTATCTAGTTAGCGATCATTTCATAAAAAAATAAAATTCTTATTTAAAAAATCAACCCAAGTTTTAGACTGCAATATGCTATTCAGTTTATGCCCAGTATTTCACCATCTGAAGTGCAAATTTTAAAATATTATTTCTCACTTTTATTCTCGTAAATATGAAGGCTGAAAGCAAATCTATTACCTAGAGAAGCATCATGTCCACATGGAAAGGAATCAAAACAGATTCAGAAATTTTCAGGAAAAAAAAAATTGCAGTTAGGTGATAAATTTACCAAGATATGTGACCTTTACCAGCATTAAAACTGGTTTATGTTAAACAGATATGTGGCAAAACTGCTCAGTTTAGGTGGAAAAAATCACTTCATTTATTCTGCAAGGAAATAGCTAAAACAAAACAGCTCCTTCAGCAGTGTAATTAGGAAAGGCAAAAGGAAGGGTGGGGGGAGTTAACTATAAAGGTAAATACTCCCATCTTGTGGCTGCTGTTGAAATAACATGTTTTAATTGAACATTGGTTACTGTAGGGCATTTCATTTTAGAAATGAAAAACATCACTGGTATTTATTAATCCTTCCTAAGTACCAGGCACATATTAGGTACTCTATGTAAACTATTTTAACTAATATTCACAACAACATAAAATTGAATATTCCATTTCCATTTTGCAATAAATCATGAAACTTTGTAATATGAAAGTTATTTAGTGCTTCTACAATTTTACTTTTTTATTTCACTGATAAGAACAATTCATATCCATTGATTAGTCATTTATCCTAACAGAGCTTGGACCTCTTGGTTCACAGTGGTGTACTAAAATACCACATTCCTTCTTGCATTGTTATTCTCAGTCAAATGTGAATGGAAAATACAGACAGACCTCAAACTTAAAACCATAGTTATTATAATCTTCAAGTTCTTTTTTTTAATCAAAATAAAGAGTATGAATCTCTTTTTTCTCATAGATATAGAGTTAAAATTGATCTCTTATGGGGGAAAAGGATGTTACTTTTAATGACCTAATCCTGGATCAGGTCAAAATACTACTTACGGTTGGTCAAAGGCCACTGAAGAATTTCCAGTACAGTGGTCTTGAGACAAATGCCAGAAGTGAGAACATAACATGAAACTATATGACTAAAAATTTTATAGCTTATTAACAAGATAATTTTATAAAAGGGGGATTATCAGGGTGCCTGTGTGGCTTAGTAGGTTAAAGCCTCTACCTTCAGCTCAGGTCATGATCCCAGGGTCCTGGGATCGAGCTCCACATCAGGATCTCTGCTCAGCAGTGAGCCTGCTTCCTCCTCTCTCTCTGCCTGCCTCTCTGCCTGCTTATGATTCTCTCTCTCTCTCTCTCTCTGTCAAATAAATAAGTAAAATCTTTAAAAAAAAAATAAAAGGGGGATTATCAAACCTCCATGACATGGAGCCCATTTTACTGTATCATCTAATTCTAGCAAAACCAATGAGAGACAGGAAGAGACAGAGAGAGCAGAGAAACAAAGAAAAATGGAGAGAGACAGAGAGATACTCATTATATCCACATGTCTTTGAAAAAGAAAATAACATTTTCTTAAACCGTTCCTTAATGAATATCTGTTAGATTTAATACAGGTTTCCCAGTTGATGCAGGGGACTGGAAACAAACTTAGGAGTTATCCATTTTAGAGACGTTACTTATTGGTTACTGGTTTGGAGGTCTCTGTCTTAGATTATGGCAGTGAGCAAGTTGAATAAGAATTTTTATTTTTAAAAGCTTTCTTAAGCTTAGGATAAATAAGATAGGTCAGGTAAAGCCATCTATTATAATCACTATTGTTTGGTTATTTTCAGCCTATTAACAATGTGCAGATTTTATTGTGTAAGCAGTGAGGAACAGTTGCTCTCCCTCACCCCGTGCACCATCCCCACAGTCTTCTAATACAAATTATCAGATCTATGGAAACTGAAAAGAACTTTATTATGTAAGCTGACACAGGTAGGAAGGATGGAGCTCTCTGCTCTATTTTTATATTAGTGGAAATACATACCTTTTCTTATTTTAACTAATTTGAATAAGGTAAATAAATATTTAAGTTAATTAGGAAACTGATACGATCTCATTTTCTTACTAAAAAAAGGGCAAGAATTATACTAATGTCACATACTAAGTCTTATGTGATAAGATTTGGTTTTTAAGTAAATTTATTATTTTTTTAAGATTTTATTTATTTATTTGACTGACAGAGATCACAAGTAGGCAGAGAGGCAGGCAGAGTAAGAGAGGGGAAGCAGAGAGCAAGATATGGGGCTCGATCCCAGGACCTTGAGATCATGACCTGAGCCGAAGGCAGAGGCTTAACCCACTGAGCCACTCAGGCACCCCTAAGTTAATTTAGTGTTTAAGAAATATACCTTAAATGTTTTTAGTTATAAAAAATTTATCTAAATACAGTTTAATCTTTTTATATTAAAAACACTTTCAGAGTGGTGGGATGGGAATAAAAAACATTTTAAACATCAGGACAGAGTTTCTCAGCAAAATATGGTTTCATTCTTCAAATGTAATGTGATATTACATCCCATACCAAAATAAATAATTAATTCATCTTTATATTTTTAAAATAAGTCCAGTGTTTAAAGTGATCTTTTAGAAATGAAATCTTGCCATTTGCGATGACGTGGAAGGAACTAGAGGGTATCATGCTTAGAGAAATAAGTCAATCGGAGAAAGACAACTATCATATGATCTCCCTGATATGAGGAAATGGAGATGCAACATGGGGGGTTAAGGAGGTAGGAGAAGAATGAATGAAACAAGATGGGATTGGGAGGGAGACAAACCATAAGTGACTCTTAATCTCACAAAACAAACTGAGGGTTGCTGGGGGGAGGGGGGTCTGGAGAGGGGGGTGGGGTTATGGACATTGGGGAGGGTTTGTGCTATGGTGAGTGCTGTGAAGTGTGTAAACCTGGCGATTCACAGACTTGTACCCCTGGGGATAAAAATATATGTTTATAAAAAATTAAAAATTAAAAAAAAATAAAGTGATCTTTTATTCTTCCACATTTTAAATGTGTAACAGAATCAATAACTATTCAGACACTGGGTTATATACATGTTACATATAGGTTATATATATGTTACATATACAGACCATAATATAGTCTTCTGTGTTACAGCCCCCCAAAATTACCATTGGTGAATTCTGAGACAAGTTATATCAGGAAAAAACACTGCAAGTTGAAAGCTTGCCTTAGAAATTTTGTGTCTTCTGCCACTCTTAGCCAATAAGCAGAGGATCATGTGTTCTGTATAAAATTAGCTGCCCACTGGCAGTAACAAAAGTACAGTAACTTTTTGTCTCAGTAACAAAGTACACTAGGTATAATAATCTTCACAGCCTGAAGGAGCCCCTGAGGTCATATCTTCAACATCTGTATGCATGATTTAGCACTTGAGCTACTGTTAAAATTGAGATACCAAGCTGGGATATGTACAATGACCAAATTAGCGCACCACTGCTTCCTGCTACTGTCAAATTCTGCAAGGCTTTCTTTCTCCTGAATTATGTCATTAACTCCTTCCACTAAGAATAGCAATCGAATAAAATGGAAACATAAGCAGATGGTATCAAATCAGCAAGTGATGTCTAGATAAAGTTTTCTAAAATAATAGGATACCTAGAGAATAGTTTGAAACAGTATGTGGAGGGTAGTCAAAATTAGCCTTATGGAGGATGTATCTATTAATAAAACCTGTGGATTTTTGCTCACCCTCAGTGGAGAAAGAGAATGCCCTTTAATTCCCAATTTTTCCTACGTTTTGGAAGAAGAATGAGAGGGAGAGAAAATGTAATAGCTCTCTTAAGGCGTCGCTCGGGGACCTTCCTCTAGAGAACATTCCTCTTTCCAGTTTAATACAAACCCCACATACCCAGCCCCTGTAATCCTGACAGTGCTTGGTACAGACCACAAGCAAAGGAGGAAGAGACACCACAGCATATATAGGGCAAAAATAGCCACAATAGAATATGTGGCTGCACATAGAGTCTTATTTGCAGAGCACCAAAGTGTCCTCAGAAGTACCATGCTTTCTCTTTGAAGGCACTGAATGGCCAGTGTTCTAGATTCATTCCTTTAATTGAAAAGCCCATACTTCTTGACCTGCAGGAGTCCTTATTAAAAGGCGGATATCCTCATGCAAGGTAAAACCCCTCCACAGTTAACACTTAAGTAAGGGTTAGTTGATCCTTTGCTGAAAAGAAGCTGAAGGAGAAGATAGATAGTTGATGGTTACCTACCAAGAAAGAGATGGCAAGTGGAGAAAGCGTAAGTTTCATAAAAACACACTTTGTCTAGAATTTAATTTTTCCAAGGGTTGATAGACACCCTGCTCTAATTCAAAATATCTGCTTTTGATGACTTCTTCAGGAGTCAATAGCTAGGATTTGTGCCTCTCAAAATAAACGCAAAGGCTGTGAGAAATATATCACATCCTTCCTAATTCACAGGCACAGGATCTGTTTTGCATTTGGGAAAACCTATGTACTGATCTCTGTCACTGAGATTTCTACTAACCTTGTTCTCAGGAGTAGCACCTAACACAGATGTTTTATTACAAAAAGGACATGCATAAAAAAAAACAAGGGAGAAGTTACTGACAGATCTGGATCTCTTGATTCCTACTATACAAATCTGCCTCTGTTTTATTTTTTTATTTTTTTTTAAAGATTTTATTTATTTATTTGACAGACAGAGATCACAAGTAGGCAGAGAGGCAGGCGGAGAGAGAGAGGTGGAGGCAGTCTCCCTGCGGAGCAGAGAGCCCGATGCGGGGCTCAATCCTAGGACCCTGGGATCATGACCTGAGCTGAAGGCAGAGGCTTAACCCACTGAGCCACCCAGGCGCCCCTGCCTCTGTTTTATTACGAAATATTTTTAAATATTTATATTTTCACTCATTGGTAAATCTCTGTTCTCTATGATTAATACGTCACAAGACATAGCCTAGTTGTCTGCATTCTGGTCAATTTATCTGTCTTCTATAAATGTGGGAAGGGATCAGTTGAAGTAATAGCAAAATACCAACTGGAAAGATACACTTGAACAAAGCTAAGACATCACTATAGATTCCCTGTCTCCAAGGCTCAGGTTCTAGGTTTGCCTTAGCTCCCAGTGACAACACAATTTCACTGTCCTTAAAGTTGTACCCTCTAGGAAACACCTGACATTCAGCCAGTTTCAAGGAGATAATCTACCAGTCCTAACCAGGGCCCATAATCCTCTCTTTGAGCCTTAAAGTGAGAACAACAACTGGTGAAGTCAGTACTTTTAAAGATTTTATTTATTTGACAGAGATCACAAGTAGGCAGAGAGGCAGGCAGAGAGAGGGGGGGAAGCAGGCTCTCTGCTGAGCAGAGAGCCCGATGTGGGCTCTATTCCAGGACTCTGGGATCATGACCTGAGCCGAAGGCAGAGGCTTTAACCCACTGAGCTACCCAGGCGCCCCAAGTCAGTACTTTTAATATGAGGAAGAAAAGTGCTTTCATTGATTAGAGTATAAACTTCTTTAGCTATTAGCACCTTTGCTATCTTACTGTTGGAAGTCATGTTTCTCTCTTCTAATAAAACTACTAAATTGATGTTAACATATCAACTTCCTTCATCTGATGCAAGTAGGAAATATATATATATATATATATATATATATATATATATTAAAATTTGTAAAGTATTTCTTTCTTTTCCACTATAGATTAAAGTAGTTCTACTCTGTTTTCAACAGACTGAACCAGTTTTTTCTGTTCCTTTCAGTTGCAATAAATCCTTGGACTATATTCTTTAGGTTAAGAATAAAGGCTATAGATATACATAGTGCACAATAAGGCCATAGATGTACATTGTATACAGTGTGTTAAATTTCTGTAACATGTTTAATAAGAGACTGTTCAGATTACAGAAAAAATGCTGCACACTTCAAAGTCCAGTGTTTGGTAGATTCTTTCCACAAGATAAACCAGAAAATAAGAACCAGATATTCAACATTAGAGTGAACTGATAAATACTTATTCAATTAATGTAAAAAGTATTTATCCAGTTCTTTTCACCCTAGCTGTTTGATGCTAAATTTGCTACATTTGAAGCTGTGTGTTCCTCCTTACAGAAGCAATGCTCCAGGCTTTGGTGCTCATTTCTGTTTACATTTGGCAAAAGGTATCTTCCTGCTTTTAGGAAAGGAAGGCTTAAGGAGGCTTATGACCACCTACACATCAAATAGTTGCTACAGACATCTTCCTTCTTAAATACAAATTAGATATATATGTAACAATTAAAAAGTTGAACTAAAATGGTCAGAACAAAATATAGGAGACCAGTCCAATGGATTCTTACTTATTTGAAAGCTCTCTTGAAGTGTTCATGAAATCAAAACTACAGCTGAATACCACTTCCTTCCCATAAAACCATGTTGGCTATAAAAACTTGGCTTACCTCCAACAGAGAATGTTTAGTGAACCAGTCCCAGAAAAACATAGTAAGCAAGTCCTGAACTTCATTCTCAAAGATTCCTGAAAGCCAGAAAGCAATCAAATGAGAATTCTTAAATTTCAAAATGGTTTTAATGATTAAAAATGTATATATAGATTCAAAATAAAGATTTAAATTACAATTATATATACATATATGCTTTATATGGAAGTAATTTCATATGAAGTTTAATAACAGTTAACTCTATGCTCAAAATATGTTAAAACTTTTAATTAACCCTTCTATCTTCTGCTCCTTAGTTCAATTCACTCTTTAAATATCTCACAGCTATTAGGTGGTTTCTGAGAGAAAAGCCAAGACCTTACACTTATATACCTAGTCCTGTTGGGTCTCCATGGACAAGTGTTCTATAAAAAGGAAACCAAATGAAATCGGACATTGTTACGGACCAATAAGCCAATTAGGTCTAAGGAAGAAGGCTGCCACCAGACTTTTACCTTTCTTTTAAACTGTAAAATTGCAATCATTCAAATCCTGCACCAAGATGCTTTTTAAAACTAAGCCAGAAAATTATGCCTGTGGGAATTTCAAACATTTCTATCAATCTTGACAGAAAAAAACAGGTCTAAGAAAATCTGAACAAATGAAAAAAACTCAAGCATGAAGCTAAGAAGCTCTGAGCACAGTGAGGAAGAATTCCAGAAAGGTCAGTACCAACATCTAAAATCTCTTTATTTTCAATCAAATAATTCATTCTATACCAATTTAATGAATTCCAAACTCTACAGTTATTTGGATTCAGCCTTAAGATGAGAAACTATCATGCATACAAAAAGGTGTTTTTCTCATTAATATCACAGCAGAACATCAAACACAGCAATCTCAAATGGACTAATTCCAATCCATCTGAAGTGATCAAACCATGGGAAAGGTTTCAGTAATACAGTGAAGACCAGAAAGGAAAGCTGTATCAAAAAATATAGTCATATCATAAGAGGAAGGAAGCCTCCTTCCTCCATACCCCTCCCTTCCACCCACTACTATATTTCATGACCTCAAATAATCCCCAAATCTGGGGAACATTAGAGAGCTTCTCCAGCTGAACCCCCACCCCCACTGTCTCCAGTAGGTAAAGATAGTGTCTGAGGTAGCAAATGTCAAGGTTTAGAGAGAAGAGCAATATTCATTTTTAATCACAGAGATATTCCATATGAAATAAAAGGACCATTGAAGGAGTCCTGTATAAATGTCTTAAAAGCACAGAACAATATCCTGGGTGAGGAAATGATAAATCATAAGGCATTCTGACCACACCTGCTTCTCGTTAAGGGACAGAAGCCTCTTGGACACCATTAATACTTTCAGCAGCTGCCAGAGGAAATAGAGGGCTTTGTAAGGGACAAGATGTTTTTTAAAGGTGGTGGTAGGACTGAGCAGATGTGTGTCTATTCACTGATTATACTACAGTGAAATTTAGTGAATAAAGGTTTAATAATTAAAACTCAGGCATAAACAACATATATCAAACATAATTTATCTGAGAAACTAAAGAGATAGATTCAATTCAACTCAGATACTTGGTTCTAGTACCCACTGTGCAATTAATGCTGTAGTTAAAAGTTATCTCTTAACCTTTGGGACAACCTCCAGAATCTCTATAAAATGAGACTTCTTGTAGATAGTTTTCAGACTTTTGGATTAAGGGGGGCAAATGAACTCTACAAACAGAAGTCAGTCCTTCCTTCACAAGATGGGAAGTAAGCTACCTGAAGAATTTATATAATGACATGGAATGGCCTTTGGTAGGTACTTTCGCAAGGCTCACTGTCTTAGAGTCCAAAAGCAGCAGCATGGGGACAAGCCCCTGAAATTCCTCAGAACTAATAAACTATCCTGGGAATGGTCTCACAGTCCTTCTAAATGTGAATAAGGGAATCAGCAAAACTGAGGACCTCTGGAAACACTGAGAATTGTACTTTTTTCTATTCTTACCTCTCTGTTCCTATCAGAAATGACTGTTAAACCCAAAATAAAGCATTTTGGGGTGGAAAACACCCTAAAACTGGGGTTCTTCCATCATCATAAGCCTGCACCTACAGAGTCCAACACTATCCCTGTTTTGAGTATGAAAAGGAGAAGAAAATCTAGTATACCTGCAGTGAATTAATGTCATCATTAGAAAATCATTCAGTCTGAGTCCTCAGAGTCCACGTTTCTGGGATAAAATTAGTAGGAGCTTTAATTCTTTAGGACTACTAAGGGAAATTTAAACCATTACTGCCCAGATGTTGTCTTGTTCTGGACCCATCCCTAGTGCCTTTGTAGTGTGACTGACTTCTTTCCAGAATCTGGCTGGATAGTGAGGGAAAGTAATTTGATAACAACTGAAAATTTTTTTATTAAGATCAAGTGTTCTTTCAGGGTACTTAGCCCTCTCTCAATGATTTAGTGATCTAATTTTTTTTTTCTTATTTCAAAAGCTAAGCTTGAAGTGTGACTCTTGAATATAGTTTTGCTATTTCAAATAGCAACCACAAGATAACAGAATAGCTTAATTTGAGCTCCATCTGGTTAGGTAATAGATTCCTAGCTGATTAAAGCAAATCAGGAAAGGTGAAGAAAATGATTATGATGTGGTATAGGACAATATAAAATTAAAATAAACTTAACTATTTTTAAAATAATTTTAAGAATTGAATGCCTAAGTGCATTATTTCTAATAGCCAAAAAGGAATATTATATAGCACTATATAAATTGCACAAAGTGAATACTTATTAATATAATAATGGTCATTAACATTAGAACCCCACTTTCAAGTCATCAAAGATGAAAATGATGCAGGTATACATATAAATCTATGTGTTTCTAAATGATTCCCAGCCCTTATTATTCTGAATGTCTCTAAAATTTGTAGTTTAGTTATAGAATGAATAACAACAACAACAAAAGGAAGAGAATATTGTGTTAAGGGTTTTTTTTTTTCCTTAACTACTTCAGCAAAAAAATATTCTCTAAGAATATTTAAAATAGAATAAAATGTCTCCTCATAATCGTCATGGATGATTCTTCACAGAGCTGCACTACAAACATGTCTCAAGAATCCTAGCCAGTCCCTGGAGAGTCGCAGAGCTTCCTTCACATCTCTCCAAGAGCAGAGCCTGAGAAAACAGATGGGTCTTCCTCTATGGCCCTGAGGCCAGCAGTCCCAGCCTCTGGGAATAGTCAGGGGAAGAGTTTCAGGGCCAAGGGCCCTTCTCAAAAAATCTTCTGCTTCCTTTTACCCAGAATTTGAAGTGAGGCTATAATTCATGCATCATTGCATATGTTGCCTCTCAGTAAATTACTGAATGTCCCCACCAGGATCAGTACAGAAAAAGAAATTGAGAAGATTGATATGGGGAAGAAGGCAAACCACTTACAGGACACATTCATTAGCAGAAGTTAAGTACTACGTAAGGTGTATTGGTGCTATATGATATAATTATGGAATGAAGTAAAATGAGTATCAAATCCAACAGTTAGACTTGGTCAATGCTAATGAAAGAGAGACACTACACTGTAACTACACCTGTAAGAATAAATACTTAATACCATAGCTAGAGATAGAAGTATTTAAAAGGCACAGTCTGTTGGGAAATGATGCAAAATATTTTCTTAGTCTAGGGACTTTTGAAAATTATTTGTGAGGATGAATAAATCTCAACCTGTTTTTTAGGAGCAAAGTAGGAATTCAGTAAATACATGTTGGAATGACTATACTCATCTTCGTTTTTATTTCTGTCTCTGAAAAGAATTGATTTTCCAAAAATAAAAAAAAGAAGAGTTAGAGAATCATAGGTGGGAGTAAGGCACCAGGAGATGTCACTCTGTTTTTAGCATTACATTTTTGAACACATTATTTCTCAGATATACACTGAAAAAGTTGTCTTCAATTTGTAGCTCATAATTAGGAAAGATTAACAGATACCATGGTTACTTCAGTATATACAACAACTGTCTTCCTTCATAACTCTTCCTTCCTTTCCTGTATAGCCTAGAGCATGAGAGATGAAATTAGTTTCCCTTAAGCATAAACCTTTTATTCACAACATATAAAAAGATGACAAATCACTGAAAAAAAAAAAAGTTAGGTCTGTTTGTCCTTGCATCCTATCCAAAAGCCATATTATATTTTCACCTAAAAGCCAATGAACCTCAAATTTTATCTCCATGTCAGACTGCTCTCCTGACACCTGTATTTCTTTGTTCACTTGCTTCATGGACACCTCAGTCTGGATAGTCTAGAGACTACAAAACTTGAAGGAACAAATGAATTTATATGTGTTCTTGCCAAAGCATCTCCTCTTTAGAATACCTTTCTTCATTAATTCCATTACCATCCATTGACCAATCATGTATTGGATTCCTTCTCTTCATCTTCTCTGCCATTGCCTTAATTTAGGACTTTATCTCTCTTACATACGATACTACAACAACTTTTCAAATTACGTTGCTGCCTCCAATATTGAATCCTTTCATTTTTCTACTGAAGAATTTTCTGAAAAATAAACCCAAAGAAGTTACTCTATTTAAAACTCTTAATACTTCCACTTCAGGAGAAAGCCAAAGCTTCTTAGAATGATATACAAAGTCTTCCATGTATTCTTGAAGTCTTCATGTCTAACCTCTTCTCTTTCCACTCCCTTACCTTCTTTATGTATTAATTACCTTGTGTTCTAGACATTCAGAAATATATGGAGTTTTCCACTAAATTCCAATAAGTCTATAGGTCACTGTTCAAAGTCTTCATGCTCTTTGGGTATAACACTATCTTCAAACTTCTGGGTAAACACTTCCTTCAAGTACTTTCACATCTAGATCTCTCAATATTTCTTGCTCTACTAAATTTTCCCAAAGTCACCCACTTAGATTTGACTGCTCTGTTCTTTGTATCAGACTGTATCTAGAAAAGAATTCCAATACTGTATGCATAACAGTTTATTTTAAAATAATTTTTGAGTGTCTTCTCTATTAGACTCTGAAATTCTTATAACAGAGAAACATGTTCTTTTTTTTTCCCCTTGTGTTCACAAAGCTTTGGAGAGTGATTGGTATGAAAGAAGCATTACAAATTAAATTTAAAAGTACTTCAGAACTGAGGTAAAGTATATAAATGTTATGATTTTTAGGTCATCATTCTAGATATTGCATATTGACATATCTACATTATACTACACTTAAGGATCTAGTGGAAGTCTCAAGCTATGCATGTAAGTAAAAATATAGCAAGATAGGAAGCAATATTACTGTGGGAAAACAAGGAAAGATTTTTTTTTCTAAAAAACAGGACTAGAGGGGCACCTGGGTGGCTCAGAGGGCTAAGCCTCTGCCTTCTGCTCAGATCATGATCCCAGAATCCTGGGATTGAGCCCCGCATCGCATCGGGCTCTCTGCTCAGCAGGGAGCCTGCTTCCCTTCCTCTCTCTCTGCCTGCCTCTCTGCCTACTTGTGATCTCTGTCTGTCAGATAAATAAATAAAATCTTTAAGAAAAAATACAGGACTAGAAAGATTTCATAGGGAAGAGAAAATGGATGTGGGAATTAAGAGAGTCATGAGGCCAAAATCCAGGCTGAAGTTCACCAACTTTAATTAGAATGAATCAGGATCCTCAAAGTTTTATAAGCATGAAAATGAATGTTCAGAGCAAGGCTTCAAAATGATAATTTGATAGCAATTAAGTAGGAGAAATTCAATGAAAGCTAGATACAAAGAAGCCATTTAGAGAATTATAGTAATATTCCAGACAAACTGTTCTGAGGTACTTGATATTTGAATCCCAGAAATGGAGTTGCAGATAGAAAAGCAAAGAAGTGGGAATAAACTTGGGATGTTTGCAAGACAGGATCAGTGAAACTTAGCAAGTTATTTCATTCAGAGCCAAATAAAAGGGATACTCACCCAAGAACAATTAGAAGTTTTAAATCTGAAAAATTGAAAGCATAGTGATACCATTAATAGAAATAAGGAATGCATGAAGAAGAACTTTGAAAAGGAAGATTACTTCTGTTTCTGTCACATACTTGGAGACAGTGGTACACCAAGAAGAGATGTTCAATAGGCAACTGGAAAGCTATCTCTAAAGTCAGAGAAAGATTGTGACTAAAAGTACAATTTGTTCCTTCATCTAAGGAAGATATTTAAAGACATAAGAATGAGTATTCATGTGAAGGGATAAAATGTAGGAAAAGAAGAGGTTGAAAAAGAAAGTTGGGGACAACTTACATATAAGAGACTGGATGAAGAAAAGAAGCCGGAAGAGGAGAAAACAAAATAATCATGAATAATTTATGATGATTTATACTTAAAGCAAAGTATAAATATAAAGAAGCCATTGACAAGCTCTAATGACATTGAGGTATGGAAGTTGTGCTCCAATGAGATAGCCATTAGCTACTCATGCCTATTCACATTTAACTTAAATTTAAAATGTAGTTTCTCAGTTGCATTAGTCACATTTCAAGTGTTTAGCACTGTATGTGCAAATGGAAGCAAGTGGCTTCCATTTAAAAAAATAGTGCAAATATAGAAAAAGCCCATCATGGCAGAAAGTTCTTTAGACAGTGTTCGGTTGAGGAATATAAAGCCTGAAAGAGAGGTGCCTGAATGGCTCAATCTGTTAAGTGTCTCTCCTCAGCTCAGGTCATAATCCCAGAGTCCTGGGATCGAGTCCCATGTTGGGCTCCCTTCTCCCTCTGTCTGCTACTCCCCCTGCTTGTGCACTCTCTCTCTCTCTCTCACTCTTGCTCTATCTCAAAAAAATAAATACAATCTTAAAAAAAAAAAAAGAGACTGAAGGAAAAGTCCACATGAAAGCAGTCTTTGAAGGGATTTAAGGACATTGTCTTTATAGTTAGATCAAGACTAATTCTTCCCTATTCCATTTACTATCTGTGTGGCCTTACATAAATCACTTAATCTCTTTGTACCCAGTTCCTAGCACTTACCTCCTAGATGTCTTTTCTAAGGGACTACATGGTACTATGCATGTATTTTACCACAATTTCTGGACCACAGTTAGTCTTCAGTTAAGGGGAAGTAGCAACAGCAACGGCAATAGTAGAGATCAGAAGGGAGAGAAGAAGCCAGACTGCTGAGAATTATAAAAAATATAGGTGTTCTCATATATGGCTGCAGCAGGCCTAGACCAGACCTTAATAAGACAGAAAGGTAGGATGGCAAATTATGCAAGTAACAGTTTGGGAGTTCTTTAAAAATAAGTGCCTTAGAGGATGCATGAGCATAAAGGATGACATAGAGAATACATGAAGAGGGAACAGATAGGCAGAAAGCTGCAAGGTTGTGTAAACATTACTTTCTAATTGTTGAAGGAATTATTGTATTATCTATCAGAGATAATCTCACACAGCAGTGTGGAAATTGGCTAAAGGAACTTTTATGGGGGAAAGGCAAGAAGAGATCAAAACAGAAGCAGAAGGTATGTCCCATTGTCCCTGTTTTGAGGGCAAGGGTTGGTTTTATTTCGAAACTCAAAGTTCATTAATAGTTACTGCCTGAGGTCCTATTTTGAAAAGATTCTGAAGCTGTATCTGAACTCTCTAGGGAAGGATACATGAATAAAGAGCACTTCTGCATGGACATAGAAATGTCACCTGAAAGTCAACTCTACATGTGAACCTGGTACAGTTGGTTTCAGGGAACTAAACAGTCACAGCCAAGAAAGAACTTCCCTTGGATTTTCTATCCCTGAAGATCTCCTGCTCCAGGAACACAAACTAGAAGGGCTTAGATTCTTCCCTTGGAGAACTGTACTCTAGAGTCTCACATCCATGTAAGGGATAAAATGTAGGCCATGCCCTCTTCCTTCCTTCACCAAATACAGGGTAAGTTCCCCAAGTGCTCATTCCCCACACTTTCAGATGAGATCTTCCTGACGGTCTCAGTGCAAAGATAATCCCCATTTGCTCTCTAAGTCCCCCTGAGACACATCTGGCCCCCACCCTGGTGAATGTTGACATTCTTTCCACATACCATTCACAGCCACTTAAGCTTTGAAAGGCAGAGAGCAGTTATAGGCCCCATGCACGATGCATTTCTGTATGAACTTGGAGTATCTACCAATCATCCGCCAATATATTTGACATTGGTGATAAAATGATGAAGAAAATGTCATTCCTAATTTTAAGGCAATTAAGGTCTTGCACATAGTAGGCACACAATGATTTCTTTAGTTTCTTTTTTTTTTTTAATTTAATTTTATTTTTTCAGTGTTCCAAGATTCATTGTTTATGTACCACACCCAGTGCTCCATGCAGTACGTGCCCTCCTTAATACTCACCACCAGGCTCACCCAACCTCTCACCCCTTCCCCTCTAAAACCCTCAGTTTGTTTCTCAGAGTCCACAGTCTCTCATGGTTTGTCTCCCCCTCCCATTTCCCTCTCCTCTCCTTCTCCCAGTATCCTCCGTGTTATTCCTTATGCTCCACAAGTAAGTGAAGCCATATGATAATTGACTCTCTCTGCTTGACTTATTTCACTCAGCATAATCTCCTTCAGTCCCCTCCATGTTGATACAAAAGTTGGGTATTCATCCTTTCTGATGGCTGAGCAATATTCCTTTGTATATATGGACCACATCTTTATTCATTCATTTGTTGAAGGGCATTGGCTCTTTCCACAGTTTGGCAATTGTGGACATTCCTGCTATGAACATTGGGGTATATATGGCCCTTCTTTTCACTACATCTGTATCTTTGGGGTAAATACCCAGTAGTGCAATTGCAGGGTCATAGGGTAGCTCTATTTTTAATTTTTTTGAGAAATCTCTGCACTGTTCTCCAAAGTGGCGGCAGCAACTTGCATTCCCACCAACAGTGTAAGAGGGTTCCCCTTTCTCCACATCCTCTCCAACATTTGTTTCTAAATGAACTGAGAAAATAATGAGGGTTTTGACTATATAAAAGGGATGTTAATTTCAGTCATTATGCATTCTTTTATGTATATTATACCTAAAAACTGCGTAGGGGGTGCCTGGGTGGCTCAGTCGTTAAGTGTCTGCCTTGGGCTCAGGTCATGATCCCAGGGTCCTGGGATCTAGCCCCACATTGGGCTCCCTGCTCAGCGGGAAGCCTGCTTCCCCTCTCTCATTTCCCCTGCTTGTGTTCCCCCTCTCGCTGCATCTCTCTCTGTCAAATAAATAAATAAAATCTTAAAAAAAAAAAACAACTTCCTAGAACAACAGTGATTATGCTCATTATTAAATATGTCCAGATAACTTAGTTGTAAATGTATTTGATTAGATCAAACGTATGAATTTTGCAGATTCCCTTAATATTTTTTAATCATAATCCAGTAGCCTCCATACTTGGAAAAAGAAAGGAGAATATTGGCTCATGCCATACTTCTCAGTCACTTAAAATCCCGGCATAGTTGTTCATGTTCTATACCCTTCTTTCCCTTCCCAACAAAAATATTCAGTTTTGGAAGAGAAGCAAATTCCTGGATTAGGTCAAGTTTTGCCAAAAATATAGTGGCCAGACGTTACCCCATATTTAGCTGTTTGGCTTTAATATTTTTCTTCCTTAAATTGAATCATTTATGACAGGTTTATGGGGAACTCAGAGAAAAATGGGAGAATCTCTTTGAATGATCCTGTTCAGTAGAAAAAAGAACTAGAATGAGACCTTTTCTCCTTTTACCTAAAGTATGGCTAATCCTTCTGGTTTTATTCTCCATGATCAAATGACTGAAAAATTAAAGAGTTTGGGAAGTGAAACAAGGAGTGCTTAAAAACTCCTAAAGCTAAAACAGAGACCTCTCAGAAGTTCACTGATGCATTCCAAAAAATCAGGGCAGTGTGAAGTTGAAAGAAGCCTTGCTCTTTAGATCTCAGTGTGTTGTACAGGGGCTGTGAGGCTACTGGAGCCCAACAGAGCCTTTCATTTCTTGCTGAAGCAAATGTTTCTATGTAGATGCAAGAGCTCTGTAAATCAACCAAGCCTTCCAAATCAGTGCCTCAACTCTCTCTCTGTTTATATACACTAGGCATATGCTTCCTGTGACCACTTCAAAAGAAATATAACTTTCTTAAATATTATTTAAGTGCAGGACCATGGCTGTGAAAGAGAGAAAGTATAACCGACTTTGAATCTTTTACTACATGGGTGGAGAAAGAAGGAAGGAGTGATTGAAATGTTACGCTGACCAGTCTAGGAAATGGGTAATAACTTGTGATTAAATGCAGATGTTAACCTGAAAAATTCAGTCAATCACAGATATTAAACATGCCTGGAAGCTATAAAAAAGCAGAGAGTAAGCCAATGAATAACCTTTCATTGAAGGTCTGTAGTGACACACAATTCACACTGGGAAAAAATGGTCTAAATTTAAATTACTTCAACTTTTCCATCTTGTATAAATGTTTATGTACAAATGAACAGACCATTACATGGACTAGTAACCAGGGAACACTGGCAAATTGAATAAATCAAAATCAGAATAGAAAGAGCCATGAATGACAGGTGTATAAGTAGCACTTGGAAAGGAACAAGCTGAAAAATATTCCATTTGAGTAAGCATAAACCACACTAGAAACATTATAGATAGGTTTTAAAATCCAGAATGTCTGTTATATCTAAAGATAATACAATAGTATAGAAAGCAGATTACAATTTGCCATAAGTGGCATTTCATAGCTAATGAGCTAGGCATTTCATAGCTAATACTCTCTGGCCTAGCACTGGACTTGGCACATAATTGACACTCAATAAATGTTAGTTCTGATTTATTGTTAGTAGTGTTCCTCAAAATAAAAAAAAATCCACATGTTATAATAATAAGAGAACTTCAAATAGAATTCCAATAAGTAAGCATAATTGTAACTATTATATATATAAATGTGTGTGTATATATACATATTATATATAGTTTCTCTCTCTCTCTCTACACACACACACACACACACAGACACACACACACACACACACATATATATATACATACACATTTTTTTTTTTTTACCAGCCGTCACCACTTTTTGCCATGCCCAGTGCCAATTTAACATTGTTGAGAAGCAACTATATTTTAATTGGAGCTCCAGTGAGTCTCTCATTCATCATTTTCTACTGCTGATGTATCACTTTTACCAGCTGGTTCTTCCAAGCCCAATTATAAATGCAGTCAGGAGTTAGGTGATAGGATAGAGTAACCACAGGTTACAAAGTGGCTTTTTTGAAAACACAGCTGAACTATTTCTTACCATATTTGCTTTCCAAAGCAGCTTACAAGATTCACTCTAGCAAAATGTGGGAATGTCCCATATCCATATGACAACAACAAAAATGATGATCAGATCCCATTAGGAAGATAGGGAGAGAATTGCATAATTTTAAATAGTAAACAAGCAAAATGAAAGATATTGGTGTTAAAGAAACCACTGAGACTGAAAACTGAGTTCTTGGTGCCACTGATCCAATTGTTTATATGTTTTTCTCCACCAGATTAAACAATTGACACAGTGTTGTTGGTCTATAGGAAGAGTTTTGTTGAAAGAAACAAGGAAAGGGTTAGGATTAAGGTCAGGGTTAGGATGGAATTGGTGAAAAAACAAACAAGAAAACAACTGACTGACCATGTAATCGAATATAGAAAACAAAGAAAGTAGGCCTATATGAGGTTTGTAAATGGAGTAAAATGGAGTGGTAAGAGTCTTGAGATCCAAGAACAGTGGCTGTGCAAAGTAGCTCAGATCCTTTTACTATGAGCCAAATTAAGCACAAACCACTAGTCTACAGAGTCTTTCTGAGGTAGAAAGAGAGAGAGAGAATATGAAAGTTGAGAAGTCACATCAAGTCTCGTACCTACAGTCCTTAAGAGTAATCAAAGAGGGAAATTCTAGTGAATGAAGCACATAAAGATTCTGTGAAATGTCATTTCTTGACGGTATTAGTTTTCACATTTTGTTGGGCCATTGTTTGCAAGTCTAATTATGTTATCGGTTTTTACAGATCAGTTTTCCTTATCACAGGGAAAATGCTCTACAAACACAGAGGCTGAAAAGCACCTAGAAAACAAATCCCACAGGAAATGCCCTGTGTTGAACTGGGAAAATACGAATACCAAAGAGCAGAGATAACCATCGTCACAACTGGAGCCATACTACAAATTTTGAAGTTTTAGTTTCTCACTCAGTGGTATATATCCATAAACATGGAAATATAAGTAAATGTGTTCAGTTATAGAGAGACTATTTCCATAGTTTTCTTCCTTTTTATTTCCCCATGGACACTCCAAAATAAAAATAGAATTAAACCTATCTCCTGTAATCCAATTTAAGTTTAAAATATGGTTGGGTATATTCAGGGATGAAATAATGAGCATATTTGAGGCTAAAAACAGTCTGTAATCTCTTCAAAATTTAGTGAAATTCCATCTCTTGTCCGTTGTGGTTTATCCAAGCATCTTTGCCTGAAGATCTCTATTTGATGAGGTGAGTCATTTTGTTTATCACAAACAGGCCTTTTCAAATGAAACACTCTTCTTGGTTGGTTAATATTCTGTCTCCATCACAAGACATGTTCCTTCAATTTCTGAGACTTTGTGGGTTTTGATGCTTATTTTTAATCTTGAGAGTTCTTTATCTGAAAACAATGATTCCGTTCGAAGGAATGTACTTGGATTCATCATAGCGTAAATTAAGACAGTACCAATGAAGAAACCTGCGAATATATACAAACTAGACTACAAACTCAACAGATCTTTGTACACCAGAAATGCTTTTCATTCAGGAAAATAAACATAATTAAAACCAGAAAAAAATAATTGCTTATAATTCTAGGGTGCCTGGCTCATAAGTGGTCAGTAAAGATTTATTGACCAACAGAGTGAATAGATGAATGACTGAAAAATAACTTGGGATTTATAAATGGATTCATCTGAAGGATCAAAATGCATATAACATTTAATTTGTTGTACTCAAAGAGAGGAGGTAGGTGCAGTGAAGGTGCTAGATGATGATTTGTAGTATTGTCCAAGTTTACTAACTCAGTAGAAGATACAAAGTAAAACTCAGAACACTCAATTATGATTCTACCTCTATGTCTTTTTAAAAACTTTTCATTTTGAAATAATTTTAGACTACAAGCAGTTGTAAGATAATGCACAGAAATTCTGTGGACCCTTTACCCAGTGTCCTCCAGTGCTTACATCTTGCAAAACTATAGTACAAAATTACAACCAAGGAAGTCACACTAATACAACCCATCAGCCTTAAAAATATATGCACTAACAAAAATATGCACTTATTTTTATGTGTATTTAGTTCTATGAAGTTTCATCACATATGTAGATATATGTATCTACTTAGATGTCTTTTAGTATTTTTAAATTCACTTTTATTTTATTTCAAAGGAATTTCTGCCAGAGAGTATATGAAGTGAGCCTTAAATGGAAGGGAAATGACTGAAATCAGGGAATCAACTACCAGATCTAGATATATGAGTAAACATACAAGAAAAAACTAGGCTAGACTGTCTACACAGTATTAGTTGAGGGAAATGCAAACAACCAGAAAGTTCTGTGCCTGGAATTACATTCCTAAATAAGAAGCCAGTAAGGGTGATATGAAGGAATCAAGTAAATGGCAGATTACAAAAGAGAATAGGCACAAAAATCTAATATGAAAAAGGTGAGCTAGGAACATGTCCAGATATTAATCAACATGGAAAGATGTACAGGGAAGGATTTTAGTACAATGAAGAAACATACATTCGTTCTTATTTCTGTTTTCCAAGGTTATCATGTTCCTTATCCTAATAGTCCCTATTAATTTCACACCACATTCATTTTAAAGAACTGCTCATCAAAACCAGTGAGCATATTAAAATAACTATACATAATGGGGCACCTGGGTGGCTCAGTGGGTTAAGCCTCTGCCTTTGGCTCGGGTCATGATCTCAGGGTCCTGGGAGTAAGCCCCGCATAGGGCTCTCTGCTCAGCAGGGACCCTGCTTTGCCCTCTCTGCCTGTCTCTCTACCTACTTGTGATCTCTGTGTGTCAAATAAATAAATAAAATCTAAAAAAAAAAAAAAACTATGCATAGCATTTCATAACTATGCAAGGTATGAATTCTATCTTTTTTGAAGTTATTCTTCATGAGCATGTGTGCACACACATGCACAAATTTGGAACTGACATCAACTTTTAAAGGTAGAAAAATAAATATGTCATGTCAATGTCCTAAAATTACTGATGTCTTTTTTTAGGTTTTTATTTTAATTCCAGTCAGTTAATATACAGTGTTATTAGTTTCAGGTGTACAGTATAGTAATTCAGCACTCCCCTCTGCTAACCATCAGTTTGTTTTCTATAATTATGAATCTGTTTCTCTCTCCCTCTCTCTCTCTCTCTCTCTCTCTCATTCTCTCTCATTATTTTCCCTTTGCTTGTTTGTTTTGTTTCTTAAACTCCACATATGAGTGAAATTATATGGTATTTGTCTTTCTCTGACTTACTTCCCTTAGTATTACAATCTCTAGCTCCATCTACATCATTGCAAATGGCAAGATTTCATTCTTTTTTATGACCAAATAATATTCCATTTTAATGTGAATAATATATACCACATCATCTTTACTCATTCATTAACTGGTGGGCCTTTGGGCTCCTTGGCTATTATAAATAATGCTATTATAAACATAGGGTTGCATGTATCCCTTTGAATTAGTGTTTTTGTAGGTTTTGAGTAAATACCTTGTAGTGCAATTGCTGGATCATAAGGTAGTTCTATTGTTAACTTTTTGAGGAAATCTCATACAGTTTTCCACAGGGGCTGCACCAGTTTACATACCCAACAGTGCATGATTGTTCCTTTTCTCCACATCCTCACCAACCCTTGCTGTTTCTTGTGTTGTTGATTTTAGTTATTCTCACAGATATCTTATTGTAGTTTTGATTTACTTTTCCTTGATGATAAGTGATGATGAGCACCTTTTCATGTGCCTGTTGGCAGTTTATAGATCTTCTCTGGAGAAATGTCTATTCATGTCTTTTGCCCATTTTTAATTGGATTATTTGATTTTTGGATGTTGAGTTTTATCTTCTTTATATATTTTGGATGCTGTCCAGTTTTTCTCAATGCCATTGTCTGAAAAGACTATCTTTTTATTTTTTTAAGATTGATTTATTTGGCAGAGATCACAAGTAGGCAGAGAGGCAGGTAGAGAGGAGGAAGCAGTCTCCCTGCTGAGCAGAGAGCCCGATGCAGGGCTCAATCCCAGGACCCTGAAATCATGACCTGAGCCGAAGGCAGAGGCTTAACCCACTGAGCCACCCAGACACCCCGAGACTATCTTTTTCCCATTGGATATTCCTTCCTGTGTTGTCAAGGATTAATTGACCATATAAATTTGTCTTTATTTCTAGATTTTCTATACTGTTCTATTTATCTATGCATCCATTTTTGTGCCAGTACCATACTGTTCTGATTATTAAGTCTTATATATGTCTCTTTATTTTCACGTGCTTGAGAGGTAATAGCCCATAAAAAGACTACAAGAATTGGAAAAAGGGTATGTTTACAGGAAAACACTCCAAAATATACCTGTTTCCCCATATGAACATTGAATGTGAATAGTAGTGATACCTTTTAAATCGTAGCAAAAATAAACATTTGCTCTCCTCTTCAATATTTTTCTTCTTTATAAAGCTATAGATTTATCTCTAAAGTTTTACCTATATTTTTGGGCACATAAAATCTTGAATCCATGCCATTCCCTAGAATTTTGGTAATGTTTAGATATCCTGACTTCCTTTTCAATCTTGCATACTTGCTGTATAACAGCTTTGATATCCCTTCCTGGGAAATCTATTCACTTTCTGCCCATATGCCATCTTCCATGGTAACTGATAAAAAGCATTTATTAATATTTGATCAATTTCTGCATTTTTCATTAATTTTCCTTCCTTTTTTAAAAAAATAGCTCTATCAATTCTACTTCTGATCTCCAACCATATTTATAACTAACTATTCACATTCTTGAGGGATTAGGCATACAAATTCTTTGAAAGCTAGTACATAGTGCTCTCTTTATATTCCTAATTGAACTATGAATAAAGAATTCTTATAAAAACAAGATTTGGCCCTCAGTTTGGAAGAAACCAAGATAGACAAAATGATATTCAAAGAATGAACTCAATAATAATAATAATAAATAATTGATATTTTCTTAATAATTTTGGCTTTCCTGATCCTACACACAAAGGAATTGCACCTATGTATGTATAACATTAAACTTTCAACAAATAAGGAAAAGGGAGGAATTGACACTAAAATAAGATGCCATTCAGATAATACAGGAGAAATCAAAGCAAATCAAAAGAATTGATTTTAAAAATATACTGGACTCCTGTTGTAAATAAATGTTTTTATGGCTTAAAACAGGTGAACCCAGAATAAAAGGGCTTCGAAGCAGAGTTATCTCAGTACATTAAACATTAAAACACTCTGTTTAAGCATGGAAGAAGGCAAAAAACATCTTACATACTCTTTCTCAACTTTCATTAAAACTGTGAAGCAAAGATTAGAAAAAGCTTTAAATGCCACCCATTAGCCTAGAAAGTAGTCAAAATGTCTGCAGAAACCCAGTATCAGAACTCCAATCCTATTTTCTATGTGGATTTAAAATTTAATTCAGATCAGGCTTAAATTTTACTATACAAACTGGCCCATAATTAGAAAACTCCTGGGGCTCTAATGTAAATAAATTTAAATTTACCTTTTAAAAATGTATGTACAGCCCTGGGTACCAGCACTATGTAAACAACTGGAGATCGACCTAAGCCCCACAGAGCAAAAACAGGGGTTCACCATGAATCACATTTGTTAGCATAAACTGACCCATATTGGTAGTGTGTGGCCTAACACCCCAAGCATGCAAAAAAATGCTCTTGTCAGGAAGAATAGTCCAAGGACTCAGAGCTCAACTTTCAGGACCTCTTCAAAGGCCAATTCTGAAAAACAGGCCATTCTTAGATATATGGAGGGTTTGAGCAACTTACACTGAAGAGTTAACCTTTTCCCGCACACATTTATAAAATTTAAATATATCAATGAGTGAGTTGAACACAAGAACAGACACAAAGAAAATAGAAATGAATACATTGAAAAACTTATTCAAGGAAATCGCCCAGAATTTAGTACAAAGTTAACATAAGGACACAAAAGATAGAATGAGAAGGTCCAGTGGCCCGCTAGGAAGTGTTACAGGAGGAAGAAATAAAATTAAAGGCTTTCATTCAAAAACTGTGTAATATCAGGACACCTGGGTGGTTCAGTCAGTTAAGCAACTGCCTTCAGCTCAGGTCATCATCGCAGGGCTCTGGGATCAAGCCCCATGTTGGGCTCCGTACTCTGCAGGGACTCTGTTTCTCCATTTCCTTCTGCCCCTCTGCCCACTTCTGCTCTCTCTCTCTGTCTGTCTCAAATAAATAAGTAAAAAACTCTTTAGAACAATGTGGAATCTCGTAGCAGCCCTTCAAGTCACCAGCTGGATAAGAAAATCAAATCCATACCCAGAGCCATCTAAATGCACCTACAGGCTATCAAATAAAAATCTTTAAATTTAACCAAAAAAAAAAAAAAAAAAAGAAAGAAAAAAGAAAGAAAGAAAGGAAAAAAAGAAAAGAGAGAGAGAGAGAGATTCATTACCCAAGAAAGAAAAATAATTAGACAACATATTTTTCATCAGTGGATGTCAGCTAAGGATAGATTTTTTAGAGAAGCAATTATTTTATCTTCAAATTATGTTTTCCATTGCCTCTAGCATTCACTATTGGTAGCTTTTAAGAATTTCCCAGTCTAAGTAATATATTTATCCAATCAGTGACTCAGATTACTCACTTAAAAAAAAAGTAAAAAATAGTAATGCTTACTTTATAAAATAAAATCTAGACATTTTCAAACATACATAGATAAAGAGCTTATGTTTGGTTGGCCTTTATTAAAAGAAATACTAAAATAGGTGATTTAACAAGAAAGAAATTGAAATCAGAAGGATAGAATGCAGGGAATTAAACCTTTTTGTTAAATATGCAAGTATTGGCTATATAATATGTTAGTAATGAAATGTGAGGCAATATTAAAACATGTTGGAATTAAAATACCAGATAACAATAATGTGGGATAAATCACAGTAAATAGTTCTGAGATCCTTGTATTATATAGATATTATATCAAAGGGGAGAGCGGTAAGGATTCATTTAAATACACAAGTTAAAATTTAAGATAAGCCATTATTTTAAAATTTAAATGAAATGGATAGCCTATAAACCAGTAGACAACAGGAAAAGAGAGAAATTCTGTCAAAAAGAAAACAAAAAAGGAGTAAACTAAGGGGAAAAAAAGGGGAAGAAGTGTTATATAATTATACAGTTCAATAAATTATATTGAAAATATCCAAATGTAAACAAAATGTGGTACGTATACCAATGGAATATTACTCAGCCATCAGAAAGGATGAACACCCACCATTTGCATTGACATGGATGGAACTGGAGGGGATTATGCTGAGTGAAATAAGTCAAGCAGAGAAAGTCAATTATATGGTTTCACTCATACGTGGAACATAAGTAATAGTGTAGAGGACCACACGGGAAGGGAGGGAAAATTGGGAAGAAATCAGAGAAGGAGACAAATCATGAGAAACTCTGGACTCCGGGTAACAAACTGAGGGCTACAGAAGGGAGAGGGGTGGGGTAATGGGGTAACCAAGTGATGGGTATTAAGGAGGGCACATATTGTGATGAGCACTGGAGTGTTATATGCAACTAATGAATCACTGAACGCTACATCAAAAACTAATGATGTACTATATGCTGGCTAACTAAACAAAAATTTAAAAAAAATTAAAAAAAAAAAAAAAAGAAACTTCCCGATGGGTTGGAAGTTAAATGTGAGAAAAAGAAAAATAAAATAAAAAAGAAAGAAAGAAACTATCCAAATAAAGAAATATCCAAATAAATATCCAAAAAGGCAATAATTATAATGAACTAATTATATCCACTCTAAAAATAGAATATCAAATTTGATTACAAATAAAATCCAGGTATATGATGCTAACAAGTGAGTTTACATGACCCAGTTTGCTTAGAAAAGACTAATAATAAACCACAAAAATATGTAAAAGACTAATCCAGAAATGGGACATACACACACATATACACACAAATATATTCTTATGTGTGTTTGTATGGAATAAAGTTCTTTATCCTTTAAAAGAAGAAGGTTCAGTAAATTGTGGTATATTAATAAGAAGGAAAAATACACAGAAAACTGAATAAATGGATTAGATCTGTAAGTATCATAGTAGATCTTCACAACATAACATAATGAAAAGAACAAATTGCTAAATATTACCTATGACATGGTATTAGGTAAATATTAAAAAATCAAACTATTGTTTATCAATCCATATATATGCAATAAAAGTATAACCATATAGACTGACTACACACCTAATTCATGATAATACCATCCCTGGAGAAAGAAGGAGAGAGAAAAAAAAGATTTCAGAGTAGGAAAAAGCTTCCACTTATTTGTAGTGATCTGTTTCTTTTGTTTTAAAAATCTGGGACAAATAGGACAATCCCCTTTTTTTGTTGTTGTTTCTCTTACATTATGGGTGCTTACTCGGTTTGTAAGGTATTAAATTTCCTGTCTAGAATTCAAATACTTCTTCATCAGCTCTTCTGACAAGGAAATATTATCAGAAATCTGGGAACCAGGTATATTCTGAGATAATATGTTGATCTTAGGTATCTCCAATATTCCCTAAACTAACTTTAGAGGTTCTCATCAGTCACCTACAACAGTGGTTCTCAATTCTACTAGAACCAACATTCCACCATCTTTTAAACAAATAATTGAGTATATGCTATCCTAAAATAAAATTGTTAAAAAATATAGCCTGCCTTCGTGCAGGGTTTTGAATTGATGTAAAGCCCTAACTATAAACTGAAGAATAAATAAAAATAATTTAAAATAAAACAATACATTTTTAAATATGTAAATGGTCAGCACTATTATACTTGAAGAGGTAAGGAAGTATTCAGGTACTTAAACCAATTAAGCTCTAAAATAGACATACATGCACACCAACATAACTGTAGAGGTTACATAATACCATCTAATAACATATGTAGTGTGATATTTTAAAATGATTAACATCTCTTGGTAAAGGCCTAAACAAGGCATTAGACAATCTTCTCTCAATGTATACAGCATTGACATTCTTGGGAAATTGGATGTATACTATAAACTTTAAGTTATAAACTTAGATCAGCAATTCTCAAATGTTAATATGTAACAGAAGTCTTGATAAGACACATATTTCTTGTTCCCACCTCTGAAAGTTTTATCAGTAGTCTAGAGTGGAGCCCAAAAACACACATTTAAAACAAGATATCAGATGATACTGGTGCTCTTAGTCTGGAGGCCAACTCCAAAAACAACTTAGAAAATTTTAAATATGCTTTTTCACATACATGAATGCCTTATAGACATTTGAAAAACATGTATAACCATTGATACTGGTGCTCTTGGTCTGGAGGCCAACTCCAAAAACAACTTAGAAAATTTTAAATATGCTTTTTCACATACATGAATGCCTTATAGACATTTGAAAAACATGTGTAACCATTTTCTGTTTGGCATGACCATGCCATTGTTGCAAGAATTCTAGCATCTCTGGCACCCACTCACTAAGTGCCAGGGTCATTGGCCTTCTCACATGATAGTTCAGGGTTCCAAACACAAGTATTTAAAGAGAGAGACATGGAAACTATCAGTCTCCTTTTTGAGACTCACTAATTCCACATTAGTGCCCTAGTCAGTATATTTCAAACCGTCCCAAACCTATGCAGCCTCTCTGTGATTCTGATTTAGGGAATTGAGACACAGGGCAATAAACTAAAGTATGAATATTTTGTGTCCCTTTGTTGCAAGCTTTCTTTTTTTTTTTTTCCCCACGTCTACAAAAATTCAGCTGAATCACACCTGTGGTCCACAAAAACAAAAAAAGAAAAACAATTGGTGATTCTAAATCAGTTAGATGTAGTTAGATGTGTAGAGAATTGTCTGTTCTTTAAACAAAGAAAAACCTTTGGTTTTCTGCTGTATACCTTTAATCATGTTCTAAGCAATCCTAAGTATGAGTTTGTCACTCCTGAATAAAAAACTGATGGCAGATCTTAGA
Organism: Lontra canadensis; assembly: GCF_010015895.1. Lineage (NCBI taxonomy): Eukaryota > Metazoa > Chordata > Mammalia > Carnivora > Mustelidae > Lontra > Lontra canadensis. Next base: position 12,627,112 of record NW_022630999.1, read on the forward strand.
TTTTGAGGGGTCTTGCGAACTAACCAATAGATTAGTAACTCTTGAAAAATAGAATGTTAAAACATCTCTACTTTTTTTGGCAAAACAGCAGATTAATTTTTAAGCCAAACCTAAACAAGGCATTTTCCAGAAAGTCACAAACTGTAATTACAATTTTATAATGGAATTTTATCTGTGCCAGTTGGAGCTTGGAAGGAAATGGTGTAGAGTTACTTGTCTCTTTGTGCAGATCGTGTTACAATGCTTCTCAAAGGCTAATCCAATATTCAGTCTGTGTTGTACAGTAACATCTATAGTGAGAAAGGGGAAGGAAAAGCTGAACTGGTCAAATGTAATGTCCTCTTTCGTGAGGTCAGCCAATAGGAATTGTAACAGCTAATATACTAGACAGTGGGAATGCAGTAGAGGGTTTTTTCCCTTCTTTCCCAGGAGAAAAAATAAATATAAAGGCAGTCGTTTTGAAATCTAGAAATATCACAGCTGGAAACCCAAAATAAACCATCTTTAATCCCCAGATTCTGTCAGTTGATCTCCATGATCTCCTTGAGACTACAGCTAAAGTAGGACATTAACTTTACAAGAGGTGGCATTCTGATTTGCACCAGAGAATCCCAGTTAGAGGTAACTTGCTGTTTGGATTAAGATCATGGTACACCTTTAAACCTTTAAAGTTTAGTATCACTTATAACTATTTAATATAAATGATTTCTATCCATATACATCCTCTTTTCATCAACCTAAATTTTATCATCTTCTTTATTATATCACATAAAGCTTATGAAGTATAACGTGGATGCCTGCCTGAATTATAGATTTCACTCCTTTACATACCCAGCATATATGTGTGTCAGTTTACTTTTTCCCCCTACTTAAAAAGGTTCCACTCCAACTCTCATCCTCATGCCTGATGAAGAGTTAATGAGATGTGTGTAGACTTCTTCAAAATCATTGCACAATCAACCAGCTTCTCTTCAAAAGCTGTTGTCAACTGCCCTCGTTGCCTTATTCCTGTTTGGAAGCAAAAGGACAACAGACAAAATGAGGGACCAAAAGTTGCATATGTCCAGCCTTTCATATTACTACCAGCCTCATAATAACTGATTATGCATTTTATTCATATGAATGTTGACCATATATTGCGTCCAGTGAAGTTGGCCACAAGCAAAATTGACAAGGTAAAGAGATGGTTTAGTAGAACCAAACCATCCCCACCACCATCCCACACCTGTTCTGAGCAACATATGAAATTCCTCTTTAGCATGGTCCTATAAATTAGACCAGTTAGATGAACATCTATTAAAAGTCTTCCTCTTCTAAAGTATTGATAGAAGCTTGCAGACAACATTATAAATTTATTTTAATAAATTATTCTTTCTGTAATAGTAGTATAAAATTATTTGGTGCTTTCCACATACCAGGCACTGTTCTAAGTAGTTGACATATGCAAACTCCAGTGACTCGAACCAGTAAAATCAAAATCTCTCAGGTGGGATCCAGACATGAAGATTTTTTAATGCTCCCAGTGATTCCAGTATAAACCCAAGGTTGAGCATGCTAAGAACCACTACTTGAGTGTATCTACAGTGTCAGAACCTAATTGCCCTTAGTAACAGAGTCTCTCTTGCCTTTGTATTTCCTTTTCCTTTTTCTTCTTCTTTCTCTTTTTCTTTTCTGAACACATAGATAATAGTCTGTAGTTTCCTTCTTGTATTTTATTTAACCCATTCATAGTGTCTTTATCTGGAGCATTTCTTTTCTTAAAACTAAAAATAGGCAGCAGGGGGAGTGGTGTGGGGGTGGTCACTACTACGTGCTTTATAGTTTGGACTATGAGAGATTCAATGGGAAGCAGTGTAATATTGTGAAAATGCCTGGGCTCTAAAAGGATACATCTCGTCTTATACTGGAGTTCTTCTGCTCCATATTATGACCTTAGGGGAATCACTTAACTCTTGTAGTCTTGCTTTCCCTTTTTGTAAAATTGGAAAAATGTTGCCTATTTGTGAGAGCAGAGCTATATACATATGTAAAGTGCCTGGTGCAGAGTAGGTACTCCATGAAGGGCATCTTCTACTCTACCGTAATTATCTTGCTAATTAGAATAAATTCTGACCCATCTTGAGGCCTTCTTTACTAGGTTCTTCTTCCAACTGCTATGCTGTGTGATGAAGCCCAGGGGCTATTCTCCCCCATGCAGATAACATCTTTGAAGCTCTCTCTCCATTTCCTTTAGCAGCAATTTCCCACACTGGCTCACTGAAGTCACATCTTGGCTTTATACTAACAGTTTTCAATTCTTCAGATTCTTTTGTCTGTCTGTCTGTCTCTCTCTCTCCCTTTCCCCCTGCCCCTTCACATCCTCAGACTTCACTCTAAAAGTGGTCTTTGCTCTCGGGCTCTTTCCGGATACTTCCTTCCTGTTAGTTTTCTCTTCCCTATGCTGCATCTCACTTTATCCTCTCACCATGCTTTCAAATACATAATATGGACACTAAAACTCTTTACTCCAGCTTTTTACTTCAGCTTTTACTTTTAAGATTAAGGCTATAAACCCAATGAATATTTCATGTAGAACACTTCTCATCCTTTATTTGCTGAGGTAGATGTAAGAACCAGCAAAAAAGCTGTAATAAAATAAACTCAATAAAGAAACTAAACAGAACATATTAAGAGACCCAAATTTATGACTGCTTGGTGAGTCAGAATGTTCTAGAAGATTTGCAAGTTCCCTTTTTATCTCACTTTCCTTAATCTCTTTTCTCAGTGCTGGTTAGTATCGTTCTTTGAACCTAACCTCTGCTGCCTTCCTTTTTTAAAATAGATGAATATTTCTTTTTCTCTATTCTAAGGACTTGCCTTTCATTTTTATCGATTGTGGAATACACTGAAAATGGTGATTTATTGTCCCTTTTAGAGGTTTCTAAATATCACAACTGTGGCCCCATTTTATGCCCCAGAGCTACTTCTTTTCAATTCTTCTTTTCCTTACCATTCTAGCCTAAGAATCGCTGGAAAATCCCTATGACACATGGCCTCCTTTCAGTGCATAGACCTGAGCTCTGTTTGGGAACTTTGACTTAGTCCTGTTGCCTTCCTCTTTTCACCAACTCAGCCATTCACTAAGGAGATGCCAAATGTGGATTTGTGAGGTGTCATGGGTGACAGATAGCAATGAGCTCATATTCAGTCTTTTGAAGAAAGCCACATCAGCCTATCTAATGCTAACTGGCTCATCCATCTTCTCATTTCTAATTTAACCATCTTTTTCTATTTTCTCAATGTTTTAATGTAATTTGTAATCTTTCTCTGTTTATATCCATGCCTCTTATCTACTGGTGTTTCTGCTAAATTAGCTTTTCTTCCTAATATGTGAGTTAGCATCTTGTAGATGATTTTTTTTTTAAGCAATCTTTCTCTCTTATCCATCTTATAACTTAAAAATTCAAAAATCTTGTGATTTTCACTCCATGCTTTTTGTTCTTTTTCTCTTCCATTGGAGGATTGAAACATGTACATCTTTATATCTATCTATCTATCTATCTACCTATTGCCCTATAATACCCAGACACAAATACATATGAGGGAGCAGGGACTGACGGAACCTAAAAGCAGACTATCTTTAAGATAATGCTTGTTGTCATTGGTTGCTGTGAGCCTTCCCAATAGGTAATATTTCTGTCAATGTTCTTTAAATTCTTAAATGTTTTTCTTCACTAGTTGGCAATTTAAATTACTTAGAGAACTCTGGATAATATCAGTAAAGTATAATTTCTAAGATCCGGAAATTAATTTCCCAAGATTACTAGTCCTCCCCAGAGGTTTTATAAAAGGCACTATTCTTAAGACACAGCTATTGCTAAATATATTCTTTCTATCTGTGTGTCACCAAAATTGTGGGCAATAGAGAAGCACAATAAAAGGTCTCTGAACAGGAAATCCCAAGGTGTTAAAGGAAAAATTCCAGTTAGGAAATCATAACGTTTACATAGTTTTTTATTTTTTATTTCCCAAATACTGTGTTATCAAGTACAGAGCCGGATCTACAAGAAAATGTGCAAAAATAACCAATAACTTGTTAAATGTCAACAATGATATTCCAGGCAAAATGGGTATTTATGACAAGGTCAGTGTCTAATCAGTTAAGTTGTGATCTTAATACAGAATCATAGAATTATTTACAAGTTAAAAAGAAATACATTTGAGGTCATTAAGCTCAGTCATTAAAAACTTTGATCAACAAAACAGGAGAGCCCTTGCTTTCAAAGAATTACTAGAAGATAAAAACAAAGCTTCCAGGCTGAAGAATAGGTGAGAGACCCACTCTCTAAGTCACCCCATCCTACCTTTCGCTGTGCAGACTTGTTTGAAAATTTCTGATTTAGTCCAATATGTTTATTTTTAAGTAAGGACACTAAGCCTTAAAGGGCTCAGTATACCTTACCCAAGGATCCAGAGCTCACTAGTAATACAGCATAAATAAAAACTGTAGTCTCTTAACTTCTGGCCTAGGGGGCTCTATAGCATGTCATGATATCTTCTCCTTAAAAGAGGTCCATTTTAGAAATCATACTTTAGGACACCTGGCTGGCTCAGTTGGTTAAGCCGCTGCCTTTAGCTCAGGTAATGATCCCAGGGTCCTGGGATTGAGTCCCACATCAGGCTCCTTGCTCAGCGGGGAGCCTGCTTCTTTCTCTGCCTGCCATTTTGCCTGTGTGTGTGTGCTCTCTCTCTCTCCCTCTCTCTGACAAGTAAATAAATAAATAAATAAATAATCTTTAAAAAATAAAATGAAAATCATATTTTGACCACAAAGGTGGCAGTAGTGGAACATCTTGAGATGCTGCTCAAAATTGTGAAATGTGCATTCCAAGAAAAGTAGACAAGGCCCATCATTGTATCTGTGTGTGCCCTGTCCATTCTGTACTCTTGCACTTACATCTTTCACCATATCAACAGATAGGCTGTACAGCAGCTTTTAGCTGAGAACTCTGTGGTTTCATATATATGGGAACCTATGACTATAGGTATGATGGCAAGGATAGGATTATATAAACACTTGTTATGGAACCATTCAGCTGTATTAAAATTTATGCAAACTTCAATAAGTTTGAGTGATATTTTCAGATATATTCTATAATGACTATTACCATATAGCTATAATTCAGCCAGTGATAGGAGGCAGCCAACAAATAAACAAATTTCTATCTGTCTTGGGAGGGAAATATCACAAAGATTCAGGAATACTTCAGTGGGACAAACTACATTTAAAAGGCAATGAAAACTCTTGTGTATCATTCATAATGATTAAAAGAGTAATCTAATTAACCTGAACCCCATTGAATTCAGAACTGATGATACTTCTAATCAATATGCATTTTCTTAGTTCAGGGCTGCTAAGAAATCAATACCATTGACTGAGTGGTTTAAATAACAAAAATGTATTTTTTCACAGTTCTGGAGGCTAGAATTTGAAGATCAGTAGTATGCCAACATGATAAGGTTTAGGTGAGATCTCTCTTCTTGGCTTTGCAGACACTGCCTCTTATGTCCTCCCATGGCAGAGAGAGAGAGAGAAAGCAGGAGAGGGCACTCCTTGGTGTCTCTCTTCTTATAGGGAGAATAATTCTATTGGATAAGGGCCCTGTCCTTATGAAGTCATTTAATCTTAATCACTTCCGTAAAGGCCCTATAACCAAATATGGTCACATTGGACATTAGGAGTTCAACATAAGAATTTGGGAGAAACACAATTCAGACCATAGCATGCATGATTCTTGTTTAATATAAAACTTGGAATGAATGCCGTAACATGGGCCTTTGATATTTATAGTGTGTATTATAAAATATCTTAATTATTACATAATTATACTGACATCCATATTACATCTCTATTTAAAAAATTTTTTCTTTACAATGCAAGGCCATCATTTGGAAGACCAAGTTTTACACTCTATTAGTGGAGAATATAAAGTGTGCAGAACTATTTCCTGTATTATTAAGGGACCCCAGATTTAACATCTTCATACTCAAAGGAAAACAAACCCAGAAAAACACAATTCCAGATATTCCAGATAACAGATCTTCGATTGCACTGCTTTACTCTGTTTTTTATTGGTTATCTAGCATATCAAATTACAAAATTTCTTCTTAGCATTCATTTCTGAACCAATCGAATATGGACTAAGTAACCTGAAGTTTCATCCCCGAGAAGAGTGTGAACTATTAACTTTAAAGTTTGTCCCTACATGTCCCTTATTAATTTATGTGTGCTTGTGTGGATGTGTGCATTTGTGTTTATCTCAAGGATCAAAGTTACTAGAAGTCCAGTGATGTGTAGATTCATTATTTTAAGGTAATAAAGCTTCATTTAATTCAAATATTCTACATTTCAGGCTTTTCACCAAATATACTGTATTTATAAGAATACATTTGGATTAACTTAGCATTAAAGAAATGAATGGGACACATTATAGGACTGTGATGATTACTATTGTAATATAATCATGTAAATAGTCCTCCATCCCATTGGGATTAGCCTAAGTACTATTTTTAATGTATGTACTTCCTTTTCTCGAAGACGCTACATATTTAAATAATTTAAACTAAATAAAAGCAAATGTTTTTTGTACAGTAACAAAAATTTGACTAAGCTTTCTTATTACAATAATGCCATTGTATACATTTTCAGTCTTTATTTCATTTCTCCTAAGCTGACTCATGATTTTGCTAATAATTTTTAAAGTTACTTTGATAGATTTTTACTACTATTGGTGAAGCTAAGCCCTAAATTGTATTTTGCATATACAATATTTATTTCTTAAGTAACATTCAATACCATATTAAAGTATAGTATGCCTTTGTACCTTGGGAATTGGAGACCATTTGTTCTTTTTCAAAATTCAATATGTACATTTCCAAGAGAACACAAATTAAAATAAAAACTATTGGTCATTAATATTAATGAAAAGATTAGTTCCAGATAAGTAAGAACGTTTTTTTAAAGAGATTTGCCTAATAGTCTATATTGAGATTTGACTACAACTTCAGATTTCTATTAATAGTTATACTAGTTTTTCACTAAAATGTTACTCTTATTGAACAGACTTTGGCCTTATTTTTCACTCTGCAAACCCAAACCTGGTAGGTCAGGGCACCTACGTTCTAGGAAGATGACAAAGTAAACTGTTAGATAAGTTTCATGGACCATGATTTAATAATAAAATAGTTCTTTTAGATTCTCTCATTGTCACAATCATTGGCAAAAGCAATGTGGTATAAAAAGTCCTAAACTTAGAGTCAGATGTTTTATTTCAAAGAAATTTGGGAGTATTGAGTAACTAAACTATTCATATCCTTTGACTTACTGTTTTTCTTTTAGGGCCCTATTTTTTAAATATTAAAATACTAAGTAATATTAAAACTAAACTCTTTGCACAAGGATAGTCATTGGCATATTATTTACATTATAAACATCTGCAAAAATTCAACTGATATGGCAAAATGTGATGTAAGGCCTAAAATTAAGGTCCAATATTATGTACTGCCTTGACATCTGGTGAAACCAGGAGGATCTCAAATAGCCTAACAACAAGTTCCCCTTCCCATTCTGCTCTCACAGCTGAGGTAAACTAGCCAAACAACCCTCTTCATCAAGGGAACCAAGGCCAGTTCCTGCTTAGCCCTAAGTAGTGGGTTTCAGTTCCCTGCCAGCCCACAGAATTATTCAAACAAGCCAGCCACATCCTTCCTTCTGCAGAAGCCAGAAGGCACCTGCCCTTTTAATGCTACAGAGCTGTCTCTCATAGCTCCTGTTTGTTCATCCTGTTCTTGAGTGAAACCCTCATATGGCCTTGTGTGATGCAGTATCCCCTTCCATCAGGCTGAGTTTAAGTGACTAAGAAGCATTATAAATTTCATCTCTCCAGTGTTGAGTATCCTGTGTTCAGCCATCCCTGTAGCCCTGGGGTGGACTCTCTCCTTTACCTGGGATGACTAGGAGAGGATCAAAATAAAAAATTTATATACACAAAGAATTTGTAGTTACATGGGGAAAATAACAAGTTTTAATAATTACATGGAACTGCAGCACCAAAAAGGTACACAAAATACAAACCTAGTTTCATTATAAAAAAATTTTTTTTAAAGGACCAAAAGGAAGCAACTAACATGTTAATAGTAGTTTCCTTTCCATAATGAAACTGTTTTTTTATTCTTTTATACCAGTTTTATTTATCAATTATCTAAATTTAATTTTATTAAATTAATGAAAACATTTTAGATTAAGAAGTCCTATTTTCATTAGCTACAAAAACTTGAACAAATGGTTAAAATTGTTTATTCCCTATTTTTTTCCCACAATGAGGGGTATAATAGCACTTTCTAGAGTCACTGCTTGGCTCAATTCAGAATATTTTGAGACTACTTTATAAATTCTAATTTATAATAGACATAGGGGCTCAGTCGGTTGGGTGTCTGCCCTTGGCTCAGTTCGTGATCCCAGGGTCCTAGAGTTGCTAACAACACAGAGACAATTTCTTGTCTTTAGGCTCTGCTAGCTCTACAAAAAAATCCCATAGTTAGGTAAACTGAATTCAGCCTTCCTCTCCTCTCCCAACTCTTCAGTTTTATGAGGGCCTCCAGATCTCTCTCAGAAAAACCACAAAAAGCCTCTCACAATGATGTGGTTATTTTTTCTCCCTCCCTTTTCCTATTCCTTGACAAAATTTGAATTTTTTTCAAGTCTCAGTACATCCTCTTTTCTGTTTTTCAGGATAACAATCGGAAAACTGTCTAAACCATCTTCATAGTGGGTTAAAATCTGTTGATGGGTTGTGTGTGTGTGTGTATTTCAGCAATGCCTTCTTATCACCTTAGTCCAAAGAAGAGAGTCAAATGGGAGTAATTTATTTTATTCTAAATTGACATTCTATTATGTTCCTGATTACTAATATGAAGGATGTATGGCACTGTAGTGATCAATGTGCCAAGTAATTAAAGGTAGCAGGAAACTCCTATCTTGCTCCTGGCCTCTGAATTACAAAGCTTCTCCAGGAGAGTATCAGGATAAAAGTCTGAGGGGTGGGTCCAGGGTTGGCCCACCACCTGCCTGACTGTGAAGTAAGAAGCTAAAGTGGCCAGACATTTAAAATTAATAGGTTATGTTTGCCAAGTAAATTTAGGAAGAGAGTTAAAAACAAAACAAAAACCTTCTATGTGAATTTAGTCACATACAAAAATGTACCCTTATAAATAAATGTAATTTATTCTCATTTTCATTTTTATATTCTCATTTTCATTTTTATTTGTTATGCCTTCATCTTGGTGACTGTTTGAAAGCCACATTTTTCAGGGAAGTTGCAGTTGCTTCAGAACCTGAGCATGCACTGTGATTACACACTACAGGGTCGACAGCGGAAGCACCGGAAGCCGAAAGCTGTTTCAAATGTTATCGGCAGTACTATTTCTCTCTTTTGTGACCAGAATTCAGGTGCTTGTATTCTGCCATAATTATTACTTGACATTTGGAATGGGCTGGAGTTTATTTTTTTTAACTACTGATCATCAAAAGACTGCATCAATGATAATTTTGAACATCTTAGGAGGCCTGTTTCCATCTAAACTGTTTGATCTTATGTAATTATAGGTTAATACTCTATTTCAAAAGGCCTTGACAACTATCATTCAAGGGATTCACAGATGTACGTGATGCATCATACAGGATAGCTTAGTTCTGGAAAAGCAAGATTAATAATGACAAATACTAGACCAGAATATATTTTGAGTGATAACAAGGTACAGAATGAAATTGAGTCAGGGAAAACAAACAAACAAATAAATAATTTCTGGAAACTATTCTGAAGCATCCTACTACTAAAAGGTTTCCTTCACTTAAAAATAAAAAAATAAAAAAAAGCTTAAAAAATAAAAAGATATCTCAGAACTGAGGGCCATACATGCTATCAGATATGAATTATTTTCCGATTTTCTCTCCTGAATGGGTGTTTGCTTTCATCCAGACCTTAGAAATTAGTTCCCCTCTGTAATTATAGCTGCAGGCTGGGAATAGAGTCTCTCTTTGCCACATGAATACCACCTACTATAACTTACATAGACAAAGAGTCCAGTGGTATTTTAAAGAATATTTTGACTGATTTTCTTTTGTAAAATATTAGGGGGAAAGTATCAAAATCCACAGAAGCAATTTTGGAAGGCATGCAAATATTTAACTCTTTGACTTAAAAACAGCCCCCAGGAACAAGGCCCACCTCAAGAGGACCTATATAATCTGATTAATAGGAGACCAGGCAGTTCCCCCGCCTCTTTGTTTTCTGGTTCAAAATACCAAACTCACCACTTCGCTCTCCACAGAAAGGCTTTCTATAGCTGTGTCCCAAATACTAGCAACATAAAGTTTTATCAGCAGATGCTTTGGGCAGAATTATAAGAGGTAATGAGTTGAGTAGGACTTTCAACTTAAAAGCTTAGGAGAAAGGAAAGAGTCCTGAGTAGGGAAAAGGATTGGGGCCCTATGGGTGGAAGAGATTTACTTTATCATTTACTTTGCAAAAATATTGGTATATTTTGTACAAGTTTAGAAATACACGTTAAACACCACACACACACACACACACACACACGCACACACAGGCAAACATTTTTTACATTAATTCAAGAGATACTTCTTCACAAAGATCATCTCTGTTGGATCACATCAGGCTCTAATTATGGACTCACATTAGAATCCAGCTTTAGGCACAACACTTACTAAGGCATAAACACCTGTTACTCTTTCTTAGTCTCAGAAACTGGGACTACTGTGAAAATTTTATCAGAGCCAGAAATCGGTCAACTTAGACTCATGTATTAAATTAACCAACCAATAAAATTGAACATTTTTCCCTTTTTTCCCCTTCATTTTCTTAGACCTGCAATAGCTTTGGGATTTGGTTTTGCTTCGTGAGGGATGTACAGGTGTATCTAGCTGAGTATTTCTTGAGGAAACTACTAATAAAATTCTTTTGCTACTGTATCACTTCTTAAAGATTCTTATAAAAATAATCAATAGTGTCGCATATTTTTGAGGTGGACAAGCCCTAGAGAAACCTTAAGTCTCTGTGCACATGAATATATTAATTTGCATTAAAGCATTTAAATTCCATTTATTCAGATGACAGAGCAACTAACTAAATCTAGAAGAGAAATCATCAGTGGTGCCACATGTAAAATTTGAGTATTAATGGCAAATTCCAAACTTTACACAAATCTCAGATAATAACTCTAGACCATGCTCATCATGGAAACCCTACATTTTTCTCACACCACTGCACTTTGACTTATCTTTAAGACTGAACATAGACATGCCCAAATACCAAAGGCATGACGCTTTCATGTTATTTATGGTCTGACCAGGGCAGGAAGTATCAGAAACCTCATGAGGATTCCCTCTGTTGTGTTATTTTTGGCATCATGTTCCATGTTTTTAGAGTTCAACATAGTTTGGAGGTCCTTCTTAAAAGCAGATGAACCCAGTTTGATTGTTGCAGTGTGAAAGCAGGCATATAGATTATGTACAGGAATGTTACTGCATAAAGTTTTATTAACATAAATAGGCTCTGGGCTTAATTTGGACTGCAGCCTATCATTTGCTAAACCTAGGTCTATAACTGAGGTTTATTCCTCTTATGCTGTACTGATAGTAGATACGAAGTATATGACAAACTGTGTCTCCAAATTTTTCTGTATTATTGTTGTCAAGCTCAGTATTGCTTGAATAAAATATGCGAGGGAAGGGATATTCCTGAAACCAAATGATCTTGATAGCCTGAGTGTGTTAAGCATTATTTTTCCTCTAAACGTAAACCGCAGTAGTCCAACCCAAAGGCAAGCTAAGAGCAAAGTATGCTATGAGTTGCTCTGAATCTTTTCCTTGTGCATTCTGGCCATAAAATAATGTATTCTCTAACTTAGTGAACCATTGCATCTGTCAGCTGTTATTGGAGAGATTTGACATGACACTTACATGCCTTTTTTGTTCTTCCTGAGTCTACAGACTCACTCCTGTGACTTTTATTGTTATAAGGCATCCTGAACAACACGGTACCAAGATAGAGTATCCCAAACCACCCATTTAAGAGTGTTTGTGAAGCTTTAGTAGCACAGATCATGTGTTCATTACTGATGCCACTGTAAAGTAGAAGACAGTGGAAAAATGCTAGAAAGACACAGTTGTTTTATGATGGAAAGGGTATATAGAGATTTTTTTTATCTTAAAACAAAAACTACCACCCTAAACCAAAACCACCTTTTGATACAAATAGGAATTGCTCCACAAATCCTCCTACACAAACAAATATCTCTCTGTGGTTCTCAAATAGGTTTTTCCCTACACCTACCCCCAGCCCCCAGGGGACATTTGGCAAAGTCTGGAGATAATTTTGGTTGTCACAACTGGGTGGGTGGGAGATGTTATTGACAACTATTTGGTAGAGGCTAGGGGTGCTGCTAAACATCCTACAGGACCCCCCACTGCTCTACACACACACACACACACACACACACACACACACACCAAAGAATTATCCAGTCATAAATGTCATTAGTGCCAAGGTTGAGAAAACCTGATCTAACTAAAGTCACATAAAAAGTCAGAAACAGAAGCAGAAAGCTCATAGCAAAATGACAAGTCTATAACACCTGGGCAGTCCTCCTAGAATGGACTCGAGGTGGTTTGATTAAATTTAAAATAACTGTTCTTTCTCTTGATCTTAAAGCACTGATATAAGAATAGTCAATTAACTCATTAAATCTCTTTTTACTGACTTGTTTCTATGTGTTAGGTAGTGTGATAAATACCAAGGATAAAACAGACATGGTTCCTGCACTCATAGAGCTTATGCTATATAGCGGGGGCATTATTTATAAATTCAGTGACTAGAGTTGTAGTTACACTTCTAGTTTTCATTCTTTACTCAGTGTGTCTTTGTTTTGGACTCACCATATCCTCGATAGTGGACAGAATGCTGCTAGGGAAAATGTAGAAGGTACATTCTCTATGGAGCTTATTAATAACTTCCATGACATGATAAGTGTTACAGGATGCTTTAGTGGCACAAGAAATTAATCTTAGTCTTGGAGAATTGAGTGAGGGTGCCCAGAAGATGTCACCTCTAAGTAAGAACTGAAGAATGCATATAAATTGGATGGGCAAGAAAAGTGGAGAATCAGGCAAGGTGGGAGTGTCTCCGCTAACACAGTGTGCTTGAAGCATTAAGCCGTGAGCCTGGGGGCGCCTGGGTGGCTCAGTGGGTTAAAGCCTCTGCCTTCGGCTCAGGTCATGATCTCAGGGTCCTCATCGGGCTCTCTGCCCAGCGGGAAGCCTGTTTCCCTTCCTCTCTCTCTCTGCCTGCCTCTCTGCCTACTTGTGATCTCTGTCAAATAAATAAAATCTTTAAAAAAAAAAAAAAACAGGTGAGCCTGACAGGTAAGCAGGGCCATGTCATAACAAAATTTGTATCACATGTTTATATTTGAGCTTTATTCCAAGGACATTTAGAGCTCTTAACATGTGTTAACAAGAGGGACATTATTTGGTGTGCACTCTGGCAGGGTCACTCTGAAAAATAATAAAAGGGAAAAAAGAAACAATAGACACTGTAGATAAAGGTAAAGTGTGTAATTCTAAATACAAGCAGTTGCATTAAAGCAGTTGAACAAAGATTGTGACCTAGAGTAAAGTGATGAGAGGAGGGAGGAGATCACTAGACTTGGGGGGTGTTTAGGAGGTAAAATAGATAAGACGTGATGATTGCCATAGATATAGTGAGGGCAGAATTCAAAGATAATGTCATTTCTCTTGCATAAGCAAGTGAGTAAACGGTTGCCCAAGACCACGAGTGGGCATATTCTGAAGTCACTGTAAGACGGCTGTTTAACAGGAGGTTGATTGAATATATGCGTCTTGTCACCCCTGCTCTTCTCTCCCCTCAGTCCAAGTCCAAGTCCAAATTGATCTACTTGGCATAGATGAGTGGTAGAAAAAGAGAGTGAGCTAATTTACACATCTACAAATGCATCCTATTCAGTCTTTGCCTCATGCCTAGCCCAGAAGTAGGATGAAGCTACATAAAACCAGAAGAAATGAGAAAGAGCTATAAAACTGGCTCAAGAAAAACATCTGTTGTCACAGGAGCTCTTTTTGATTATTCAGGGAGAAAAAATTATGTGAATAGGTTTTATTGATTACATTTATACATGATATTTAATTATACATGGCATACCGTATGGCATTCCAGTGGCCGGTTCCAGAATGCTATTTCAGCTCATATAATTTTAGAAAGTTCCCAGAATTATGTTTCAGGATGTTTTGCCCAAGACAGAGGTAAATTCTGAGACTTATAGCTCACTACTTCAGAAATACCTCTATACAGATTCATACTGATCCACTAATGACTTTTTAAAGAAAGGTAGATGGGGCGCCTGGGTGGCTCAGTCAGTTAAACATCAGACTCGGTTTCAGCTCAGATTGTGATCTCAGGGGTTGTGAGATGGAGCCCTGTGGGCTTCTGTGCTCAGCTTGGAGTCTGTTTAAGATTCCATCCCCCCCAACCCTCCACCCCGCCCCAACCATTTGCTCTTTCTCTCAAAGGAAGGGAGGGAGGGAGGGTGGAAGGGAGGAAAGGAGGGAGGGAGGGTGGAAGGGAGGAAAGGAGGGAGGAGGGTGGAAGGGAGGAAAGGAGGGAGGGAGGGGAAGGAAAGGAAAGGAAAGGAAAGGAAAGGAAAGGAAAGGAAAGGAAAGGAAAGGAAAGGAAAGGAAGGTGGTTGACCAGTTACGAATTCCCTAAAAATAGTAACAGCTCATAGTTAGGCATAAGGATAGCATGACATTTTCTTAAAATCCTTCCTCCAAAACAAGAGCTACAATGACAGTCCCATTCTCTTAATATCCAGTAACAGTGCTCTATCAAAAAAGGGAAATGAGGTTTATTTAGCATGATTTGGTTTCTGCTGAAACTATGGGGCTTATGATAATTAACATTTTGATTTTGGAGTATATTCAAAGCCTTGGTTTATCAGTCTATCTAGGATTTTGTCTTGGACAGTCTTGTTATTTTCTTACATCTAACTAAGTGTTTCCGCCCCCCACCCAACCAGTGACAGATTACTAGTAACTCAGCGTCATTTTCTCCCTTGTATATTCTCAACTTTTTTTTTTAGTTTAAATTCAATTAATTAACATATAATGTATTATTAATTTCAGAGGTAGAGTTTAGTGATTCATCAGTTGTATATAAAAACCAGTGCTCATTATATCAAGTGCTCTCCTTAATGTCCCTCACCCAGTTAACCCTTGCCCTCACCCCCCTCTCCTCCAGCAACCCTCAGTTTGTTTCCTATTGTAAGAGTCTGTTATGGTTGGTCTCCCTCTCTGATTTTGTCTTATTTTGTTTTTCCCTGCCTTCCCCTATGAGCCTTTGTTTTGTTTCTTAAATTCCACATTTGAGTGAAATCATATGATAATTGTCTTTCTCTGGTTGACTCATTTTGCTTAGCATAATACCTTAATCAGAAGACCCAGAAACCTGGGAACTGTATTTCCCAGAATCCCTGCCAGCAGTGTCTATCGTAGACAAGAGGCACTCATGTGGAATTTAGGAGGGAAGAAAAAGGAAGTAGAAGCCATATTTTTGGTCCTCTCAAGGCTGGAGTATAAAGCCCATGGACTTCAACAGACATGAGATTATAGCAGTCTCTACTTATTACCTGAAAACCACCCTTTTTGGTGCTAGAGACAGCTGTGATCGTTGTCAGCAAGTTCCTGCAATTTCTTCAATTTCCTGACATACTGAAAGCCGCAAAACTGATGTAACCTCTCCTCCTGCCCTTATAAAGCACTTGATTTCTATTTTGAATTCTTTAATACTTGCAGTTCACAGAGTGACTTCTGTTTTCCAGACTAATAAATTTCCTATTTAAGACAATGGGAGAGAGCTTTGTGCAGTGGCAGTATCGTAGCCAATGAGGTTTATCCGAGGCATGATTATTGCTAATTAAGACAATGGGAGAGACAGTATAGCATGGTGATTATCAGCATGGCCTTTCTTCCTTCCTTCCTTCCTTCCTTCCTTCCTTCCTTCCTTCCTTCCTTCCTTCCTTTCTCTTTTTCTCTCTTTCTCTCTCTCTCCCTTTTCTTTCTTTCCTGCTTGTTTGCTTGCTTGCTTGCTTCCTTTCTTCCAGAGATTTTTCCATCAGAAACTTTATTTTGTAGTGAATCCAAAGACATTTAGGACTGGTCAAGAGTAGGTGAAAGTGGCTATTTATATCAGGAGGAAATGTCACAAACTAATTTTATTAGCAGTAATGGTGAAGATACTCAATCTTTCACAGGCAAAAGGAAACATGACATTTAAGAAAAGTCACTTTTTTTACAACATGGACTTTTTTTTTAAAAGATTTTATTTATTTGACAGAGAGAGAGAGAGATCACAAGTAGGCAGAGAGGCAGGCAGAGAGAGAGAGAGAGGGAAGCAGGATCCCGCTGAGCAGAGAGCCCGATGTGGGGCTCGATCCCAGGACCCTGAGACCATGACTGAGCCGAAGGCAGAGGCTTTAACCCACTGAGCCACCCAGGCGCCCCCAACATGGACATTTTTGATGCAGATATTGGTGAATTACTGCCAGATTCTACTTAAAATGCCAAGAACACCCAGAGCATTGTTAGCTGGGTATTTCAGTGTCACTCCTCTCCAAGTAACATTCTTCTCTGAGTGTCAGACTTAAGTCTTCATTCAGTGCTTGGAAAAACAAAAATTACAGGAAGTTTCAGAGGAATCAGGGCAGACAACATGATGATTCTCTGTCATTTATTTTACTTTCCATTCTCAAATTCCCATGCTAAAAAGCAAGATGTAAGTGAGACTTTGTGCCCACCCAAACATTTATCATCTTTGCACATTAAGAAAAGAAAAACTGCAAAATGTGAAGACAAATGGCTTACAAAGACAGCTAAACAAAATCACTCACCTAAAAAGACCATAGTACATTTTGTGGTTTGGGTTTGCTAGTGTTCATTTCCTTCCTAAACATCATTTCTACTAATCTTCTTACATATTCTGTAAAAGAGTTCTTTTCAAAAAAGAAAATGAATAATAGTAAACTTTTTTTTTTTAAAGATTTTTTATTTATTTATTTGACAGACGGTAGTAGGCAAGTAGGCAGAGAGAGAGGAGGAAGCAGGCTCCCCACTGAACAAAGAGCTCGATGCTGGGGCTCAATCCCAGGACTCTGGGATCATGACCTAAGCCGAAGGCAGAGGCTTTAACCCACTGAGCCACCCAGGCGCCCCATAAACTTTTTTTTTTAAGTGAAGTGTAATTGACATACAATATCCTGTTAGTTTCAGGTGTATATCATAATTATTTGATATTTCCATACATTACAGAATGATCACCACAATAAGTCTAGTTACCATCTGTCACTGTATAAAGTTATTACAATATTATTGCCTATATTTCCTATGCTATAAAATATATCATGATGACTTATTCTTCTTATAACTGGAAGTTTGTGCCTCTTAATCTCCTTTACCTCTTTTATTCAACCACTCCACTAAACTCTCTCCACTCTGGAAACCAGCAGTTTACTTCCTGTATCTATGAGCTTTTTTCTGAAGAAGCAAACTATATTTTTTGCTATGTGGTTATTATTTTCCTTCTTCTTTCAAATTAAATGAAAGGTAACCTAGCATATTATATTTGCCTGCCTTTTTTTCCCCCGTTTTCTTTCTTTCTTTCTTTTTTTTAATGTAGGCTCCATGCCCAACGTGGGGCTTGAACTTACAATCCTGATATCAAGAATCACACGCTCCCCTGGCTGAATCAGCCAGTCTCCCCTGCCTGCTTATTTTTAAATACAAGTTGCAGTTGTTGAATTTTATACTTGTTTGGACTAAGAGGCTTGATATATTTTTTGTGTTCATTGTTCCTAAAATAGCCAAGTAGAAGAATCACAGTTACTTAACTTGTAACAGATATTTATTACCTACTTACAAGATTCAAGAAATGGTTATGGTTACAGCTTCTGGTTTGGATACAAATATGAATAAGCCATAAATCTTGGGCTCCAGAAGCTCAGGGATTGTCCATCTAGGCATGTCCCGTGTTTCCTATGCCTTTTCTTCAGCAGCCTGGAGCAAAAGATTATACCTAAGGATGAGAAATTTTCTGGCCTAAAGTTACATATATGTAAAGAAAGGGAACCAAAAAAGCATTGGATCCTTCAAAGCTTTAGAATTTTCCCACAAAATTCGTACTATTTGACTTAATAGAGAGAATGACTTAATAGAGGTAGTTAGCAAAACACTAGACATCCCGTCAGATCTTTCTTATTGGCAGAGTTCACTACAAAACTCACAGGAATGCATACTATTTATTCAAGAGATATGTGCTATTTCCCTGGGAGTCACTGACTGACTGCTCTGAGATATTCATTTCCTCCTGCTACATGAGCCAGAAGCAGATGGCCTATTCTTCCCACACAGTTCACCTGGAAGGATGCAGCAGCCAAGGACCTTGGCCTTCAGGACTGATGAACAATTTCAGGACTGAACACTGCCCTTCTCATTTTTATTTGCACATTTTACTTAATCCCTTACCTTCAGGCCCATTAAAGTACATACTGTGGGTTAAAATAGCAACTTGTACTGCTCTCAGGGGTTTCTCCAAGATACCGCAAGCATTTCCATGCAAAGCTGGTGGAAAATTCTAATTTACCTGGATCAAAGAAGGTCCTGCCACCTTTCAAATACTGCCTTTCAGTGGAATTTTTCCTGCATCCCAGCTGAAAGCTGTTCCCCCAGCATTTCCTATCCCCTTTTTGCTCTATTTCATTTTCCTTTATAATATTTATTGCTTTCTAGCAGGTTATATGTCCTTTTTGATTGACTATTTCTCTCCATGAGAATGTAAGTGGGGCATGGATGTCTGTGTCTGTTTTATGTCTTGCTATATCCTCAGCACCTAGACCAGCGCCTGCCTTTAAGAGTGCTCAATGAATATTTGTTCAAGGATTATTATCCATAATCTTATATTGAAAGCCACTGTGGATGTATAACATGGTTCATGAACCTGAAAATGAGTAAATAACACTGTGGACCTCTTTCAAGAACACATTTGTTGGAAACAGTGGTATGGTGTATTTGTTAACCACATGACTTAATGTGGTTAACTCAATAGACTGTTGAGTTCAAGTTCCATTTGTATGACTACCTGCTATGTTACCTTATCTAAACTTCTGTTTTTTTTCTATGAAATGATGATGAAGGTAGTATTAGGGCTTCCCCTGTTGTAAAGATTAAGTGAAGTACAGTTGACTTTTGAACAACATGGGTGTTTGGGGTAAAGACCCCCATGCAGTCAAAAAATCCACACAGAATTTTGACTCCCCTAAAATTTAATTACTAATAGCCTACTATTGACTAGAAGCCTCATGGATAACATACATAGTAGATTAACACCTATTTTATATGATATATGTATTATTTACTGTATTCTTACAATAAAGGAAGTTAGAGAAAAGATCATGTTATTAAGAAAATCATACGAAAAGAAAATACATTTACTGTACTGTACTGTACTTACTGGAAAAAAAAATCTGCTTATAGGCAGGGCAAGCTAGGCCAGACCTGGCCCCAGGATGGTGATGTTCTGTAGCCTGTTAGCCTTGACTTCCCAGAGGTAGCCGCTGGGCAGGCCCACAGGTGGCAACAGAGGCTTGGAGGCATAATGCAGCTGGAGGTGTACCACCAAACAATGGTGATTGGCAGCTGCAGATGAGTGCAGCCTAGGGGTCAGGACATAGCCACAGGGAGGGGTATTGACCTGGTGCAGGCCCCAGGCCCACAGATAACTGAGGGTGGAGTATGGTGTCTGTGTGCAGGGACCACACGGCTCCTTGCACAGCACCATTCTTGCCCTTAGGGCTCATTTTTCCACTTCAGCCCAGTGTCCTGCATACCAGTCCTAGGTGATAGACCCAAGGGGCACAAGGGGTAACCTGCAGCTCTGATCTATTCCAGGGCCCCCAGGTAGACCACCCCAAGTACTCAGACAACAGCTGCATGACCTCTATTCCAGTCACCCTCAATTCAGTCCAATGGAGACTGGTGTGAACAGTTGTAAATAAATGTTTTAATGCTTTTGCTGTCAGCTCTTAAAACAAACAAAAATTGTATATAATTGGACCCACGTGCTTCAAACCGATGTTGTTCAAGGGTCAGCTGTACACATTGTGTGTATGACAGTATTGCTGCCATTTCTGCTTATTTCTATTTAATGCAGTCTCAGTATGTGGCCAGGATGTATTTACAATAGCTTCTTTCATTCTGTAGGGCAAGCATGTTACTAGGTAATCTGTGAATCCTCACAGGGAGTGACAGCCTCTTATTCCTCAGGTTGACCTCCACTGCTATACTAACCTACACTCTGGGATCAGTGATCAAACAGGAGGTCTCTTTCATGATGTCCTTTATAGATTCAGAAAAGACTATACTTTATTGCTAGTAACCACCTCTCCCAACGCCCCCATCCCTGGGATTGGGGGGAAACTAGAGTTATAGAATCTCATAGACAAATTCCTTTTAGGTTCATTGAGTCTCTCTCTCATCAACTACTGCTCTTTCCACTCCCACCCCCAGACTGGATCCCTTCCAAAATCCCTCTGGAATGGTGGTCATGCAACTTCTGCTTCGTCTCTTGCAGCTGCCCTCCAGCTCTTTACAAAAGAGTGCATTTCATATATGCTGGGTTGTGTTGTTAGAAGCTCTTGCTCACACTGGATTAAATCTAGCCACTGGTTTAGTTCTGACTTCCAGGATTACCAGAGTAAGATGGCTCCACTTAACATGTCATGCTCATATTTGAGGAAAACCTAGATTTCTCTTCCCTGGTGAAACATCCAAGGTCCTGGTGACCATTCTTCATGTGGCCAAGTTTCCAGGTCCTTCTTCCTCTTGCCCACTTCCTTCAATTTTTTTTCACTTCAATTATGATCCCCATGGCATGCCCCTCAAACTGTAAATGTGGCATAACCTGTACTGTGCCCTGGAATTTGACCAACCAGGATATGAAAAATCAACTTTTCTAAAGGGTATATGGGCTTATACAGACAGTTTTAGAAACTACATCAAACTCTTGTCTCAGAGCAACGTTGTCATCAAGTAAAATCCCCAAAGCTGTTTTGTGTGAGCTTCTATTAAGTCAGGTTTCTAGCTTCTTTATAAATGGGTCAGTACCCTGTTTCCTTCTGGTGGTCCAGAGATGTGCTGGACTTACACTTGATTTTCTTCTGACAAACTGTATCCTAAGCTCCAGTCACAGGATTGCTTATTAGAAGCTCAAGCTGTAGGTTTGGTGTTGGGAAGAGACAAACCCGAGGTACATCTGAAGGGACTAAAGGAAAGGTCTAAGTTAATACAAAGAACTGATTAAGAAGTACTCATGATCCTACAGTGATCTTACAAATTCTATAATTTGGAAGTAAGAAGTTCAAAACCTGTTATGTCTGGTTGGTTGTTCTTACCCTCAAGCCCATGAATGCACTTCAGGAAACCAGTGACCTTTTCCAAAGGCATACAAAATTTAGTGCAAATATGTGTTACTGACATTTCTGGGGAGAGTATCCATAGATTTCATCACACTCATAAAAAGGGGCCCAAAACCAAAAAGAGATTAAGAACCACTATCAACCCCCTTTATTTTAAAGGATTTTTTTTTAGTGTTATTTATTTATTTATTCGACAGACAGATCACAAATAGGCAGAGAGAGAGAGAGAGAGGAGAAAGCAGGCTCCCTGCTGAGCAGAGAGCCTGACGCGGGGCTTGATCCCAGGACCCGGAGATCACAACCCAAGCCAAAGGCAGAAGCATAACCCAGGCACACTCCCCCCCATTTATTTAAAAAGGGCATATTTGAGCCCTGGAGGTGTTAAGAAAATTGTCCAAGGTCACAAAACTAATAGGTAGTAGAGTCTGAACTATAATCAAGGTCCTTCGGATCCCTTCTGAAGCTCCCTTCATTGCCACATGCAATTTTAGGAAATCATTAGTGAATAGAAGAAAAAAATATGTATGTTTATTTGTATTTATATATATGTATGTATGTAAATGAATATGTATATTTAGTACATAGCGTTTTACATGTCAACATATTGCTCTATTATATTATTTTATATTTATATTCATGTATCATTGAAAAGAATCTTAGGCATTGCTATTTGACCACAGACATAGCTAAATATATGGCAACTGACACAGGGTAGGGAATAATGTCTTCTCATAGATGTCATGTAATAGCCTTCTTTGTGCTTTGCATCTGATGGCTTGGACATTGCAAACTTCAAAGTAAAAGCTGTACTTCAAAAGATCAAAGGAATTCATACCAAAAGAGTATAAAAATAATCAGCTTTGTTTCATTTATGTATATGGCAGACAGGGCTAAGAACTATGAAAATAGATGCCACATTGTTCTAAGTTAAGGGCGGGTGCCTTCTCTACTGGGGAGGAGTGAATAACAATCCTCTTGTATTTACAGTTTGCTAATTTAACAAATGGTATTCAACAAGAAGGTAAATTTTATATTTTTTAGTTTTATTTTCATGCTGGTTTCAGTTTTTAAATAATGTATCAAGTTCCATTATAAACCTCATGTTCCTGTTACCCATTTTGAAAAGTGTAAGCACCAGTAATAGTCTCTCCTGGTAACTTAAGACATTTTGGACTTCAAAATACTAAGCTATAATATCACCAAATTTACAAAGGTTACAATAAAAATTAATACCAACAACAATATGGAAAATCAAATTGAAGCCCAGATGTATAATAATTCTAACAATGGTAGCCTTTGTCTTTCAGGGTATACCTGAAACAAGCTATAGATAGAAATAATATCATTGACACTTATCTTAGTCTATTATTATTTTAGTGAGGTCAGAATTATCCAAGTCCTCAAAAATGGGTTTCATTTTCAAAGGGATGTTTACCACAAAAAGTTGTTTTTTTAGTCCTTTTGATGTTGACTTGCACATATGTTCAAAGTTTCTCAAATATGAATGATCGTAGATCATAGGGAGAATCACAGATTATCAGCAATGGAAAGAATGTTACAGATTGATCATTCAAACCAAGGGCTTCCATTTTTATAGATGTGGCAGTTGAAATGCCAAGCAATTGCAGTTAGAGTAGAATTGACTTAAAGTCATCAATAGGAGTGTCTCTCTCGCTTAACTATCACTCCCAGTAATTTGTTTGGAGAATTTGTGCTTCTTGTCCCCTTAACCTGGGCTCTATAGAAAAAGCTTCATCAAAATTTAAACTACGGCTGCCCCTGGTCACTCATACTCCAGGTTTCAGGACACACCAGGCAAGGAAATAAGTCATCATCCTGTGGAGTATTTTAACCTAATCAGCAAGAGCTGCTGTTCCACAATGAGAGCAGGAAAGAATGCGTTTGTCATCCAGCCATCCAGGTCATCTCTTAGTGTTCTTTTGTGCAATTATGATGACAAATGGACAAGTGTTATCAGCAATAGCCTGAAAGGAACATGGTGACCTGGGGTTCAAACCTTTCAGGGAGCAGAGTCTGGGTCACCCTACCAGTTAATCCACTGAGACCAGCAGAGAAGCAAGCCAAGGATAAGAGGAATCTGTAATGAATAGTAGAAAGGGGAAAGATAGCAGTTGGATCCACTGCAGTGGCAGAGACATCAATCTGAATCTAAAACCAATCTGAAGTATTCTCAAAATTCATTTGAACCAGGTGTATCTGACTAGTTCAAGGAACTGTGGTGAAATACCTTGATCATTCTTCAGGACTGAAGCACCTATTTCTCCAATTTCTGACACTGCCAGTCAGATCTTCTCCAGAGATTGCCCTTAAGAGAGGAGACCCAACTTGCTCACTGTTATTCCGCCTTCTCAAAAGCAGCACACATTCAACAAGTGGTTTGCAGTGGAGTATAAAGACCTGGTCGCCCCTTACCCAAGACAGAACTGTGCTGCAGAATCATCCCAGGTTATGTGCCCCTGTGGACCGGCTGAGGCCTTTGCTGAAACTACAGTCCAATTTCTTCCTCTTTCCTACACCACTTCATTTATTTCTGCTGATTCTGACTCCACTCCTCACTAAATCTCCTTTCTGAGGAAACTAACTTTAAAAAGTCACCCACATGGATAGTACTAGAAAAGCACTACATACAAGTTTTCTGATGCTCAGGCAAGTCAATATAAGGCCCCTTTCCCTTTATAATGTCTCCAAGTTGAATCGAAATCTGGAGTTTTGTGCTCGTGCATGCAGAATTATAGATAATATAATTTTATCAGAAGTCTAAGTAACCTGAATATCTCAGACATATGTATGCTTAACACACTGCTGACCACTCCTAATGGAAAAAAAAGAGTGGAGTGCAGTATCCTATGCACTGGAGATAAGATGTTGTTGGGAGAGAAGAAGCAAGGAGTTAAGGGCACCTGCATGGAGCAAATGACCATAACTAGATTTAAATAAACCCCAATTGAATGATGGCAATTTGATTGAAATTGACCAAGTCAAAGGATTTACTTTTGAGTAAATTTATCTAAAAACTTTCAGGTAGAGTGCTTAATTTCCTAATGAATACATACATATAAATACATATATGCATGCACACACAAGCACACACCACATATACATATATGCATGCACACACAAACGTGCATATATGCATGCACACACAAGCACACACCACACAGCTAAATGTCTCAAGCATTTGTTTAATTTATTCTAAATGACAAAAATGTGTCTTAATCTAACACAGGAATCAAGGTATCTGAGATGTTAGAGGTTCATCTTTTTTAAGCATTTCCTGTCATAAAGTTCCTCTACCGAATATTTTAAAGCATTTACATTCAGTACTTAGTCAAGCAGGGTTCTTCAAGAGTTTTGATAGTATGGTGACCACTTCCAATAAATGATTGATCTTGTTTTCTTTCTTTTAATGAGATATAAGAACAAAGTGGGATTTTTTTAATAAACAGTAATAATTTCAGCCCCTCTGGTTAAAAACTTTCCACTTCATCCTACATTTTTTTTAAGATTTTATTTATTTATTTGACAGACAGAGATCACAAGTAGGCAGAGAGACAGGCAGAGAGAAAGGGGGAAGCAGGCTCCCCGCTGAGCAGAGAGCCCGATGCGGGGCTCGATCCCTGGACCCTGGGATCATGACCTGAGCTGAAGGCAGAGGCTTTAACCCACTGAGCTACCCAGGCGGCCCTTCATCCTACATTTTTTACACTCAATGGTAAGACCCTGGTCACATTGGACAATTAATAAGTGTTGGAGAACTTTAGAAATGATTGATGTTTCTTCTTTTCCCACATTTTCTCTTGCAAACAGATCCATCAAGATTAGGCAGATGAACTGGGTGAAATTTAGAGATGAATGTAAAGGAAAATTAAGCTACTAGTTCTTTTTTTTTAAGATGGGAAGTTAAAACAGAATTTAAATGTTTTCTCTTTCATTCACAGAACAAGTCAGGATTCTGCGGGTCCCAGACACAGCAGCACACAGGTGGAGACAAGATACAGCAGACTGAAAAAGCCAAACATTTTAATCCTGTATATCAGTCCATACAGGCACATGCTGCATCTCCTATATGGGTAAGTCTCTTGTCCCTGACCAAAATCACTATAAATTGAGGAGTTAAACTAGGAGAGAGGCTGGTAATATCCAAGAGTGAAAGAAAAAGGGATAGAATGAAGTCTATGTTACAATATAACTATGCAACCTGAAACACACTCAAGTTTTAATGTTAAAAGTTAGTGGAGCTCATCATCAACTGCATAATATGAATACCTGACTATGAATATTACAAAAAGACAAATAGAACTTTTCAACTTAGTGCTTCTTCAGGATAGAAATGTGAGCAAAGTATCTGTCTTATCTACATGTATGTTGAGGGGTAGTTTATCAGCAGGAAATGGAGTGGGAAGGCTGAAGATAAAAGTAGATGTATAAACAACAAAGCCACTTAAAGAGTCGACTGAATGCATTGATTAATTTTGTCAATTTGACTGGTCCACACTTGCCAGATATTTGGTTAAACGTTATTCTGGGTGTGTCTGTGAGGGTTTTTGCAGATGAGATTAAAACTTGAATTGGTAGACGGAGTAAAGCAGATAGCCTTCCCCAGCATGGGTGGGCATCATGCAATCTGTTGGGAGACCTGAACAGGACAAAAGGAGGAAGGGAGCATTTACTCTCTGTCTCATTGTTTTTGAGCCAAGAGTTTGGTCTTCTCCCCTTGGACTCAGACTCAGACTAGAAATTATGCCATTGGCTCTTCTGCTTCTCAGGGCTTTGAACTGAGACTGGAGCTATCCCATTAGCTCTCCTGGGTCTCATCTGGACTTTTCAGCCCCCATAATTACATGAACCACAAATTCCTTACAATAAATCTATGTATCTCTCTATATCCATATACACATATATAAATAGGTAGAGATAGAACTTCTCATATATGTATATATGCATATCTAATTGTTATATATGTGTATGTAAATTACACATTTAATTTACATAAATGTAAAATGTATTAAATGTCTAACTATATATATCCTATTGGCTCTGTCTTTATGGAAGACCCTGACTAAGACACTGAAAGAACAGGAAGGAAAAAACAGGTGATCCAGGATAGAGAGTCTGAAATACAAGAGGTAGGGAACCTGTTAAAATAAAGGCCAAGTACCCAAGAGTCAGATCACAGGCACTTGAGCAAACTGTTGAGCAGGTGCAGCTGAGCTTATAAGAATATAACCCTACCGAAACCCAAATCCATGTGATGCAGGCCAAGGAAGATGTTGTCTTCAAAAAAGCATGAGTGAAATGGGATTCCATTTACTTACAACTTTACTTGCATCTCTCAAAAACATTTAAAGAATTTTAGAGCACAGTGCAGTCTATTCTTTGCACTTAGACCTGTTTCTCTGAAATGTCTGGTCCTCACCTTTTTTTAGTCCTCAGAAACTCTCAGTTGCTTTACATTCTTCCTTCCCAGGCAAATTCGACTACCCAATTACCACTCACCTCTGACCAGAATCTTCCCCCATAAAATATTCATCCAATTTGCTCAACACCAGGAGTTATTTTTCTTTTTTTTTCTTTTTTTTTTTTTTTAGAAAGAGAGATCACAAGCAGGCAGAGAGGCAGGCAGAGAGAGAGAGGGAAGCAGACTCCCCGTTCAGCAGAGAGCCTGATGTGGGGCTCGACCCCAGGACCCTGAGATCATGACCTGAGCTGAAGGCAGAGGCTTAACCCACTGAGCCACCCAGGCGCCCCAGGAGTTATTTTTCTTGAGAGAACCTACTGACTTTTTATGCGTGTGTCCTTTATCTCCTCAAATCTAATCATGTAGGGAGGATAGAGAATGTTGTAAATCTTCTAATCATTAGTAATGTTGTCTTCTCCTACTAGTTTAGACCAAGGTTGTAATGGGGACTCTTAGAACATAAGACCTTATTCTTTTTGAAAAATCCTCATCAACCAAGGTCAATTAAGCCCTAATGGCCCAAGGCATCCATTGTATGTGATGAATTAAGTTATCTCCTACACATCAGGAATGGTACCAACTACTACCATTCTTGAAAGAATTACAAAAATCGTCACTCAAATCATTGTACAGTTTAATTCTGTTATGGAACTGGTTGAGAAAGACTGCTTTAGAGAGCAGATTAAGGTTAAAAGTAATAACTTTTCAATAGGAGCCATATCATCAGGAGTTAGGACTATCAAGTTCTCCCAGTCCTGAGTACCTGACACAGGGCACAGTATTCTGTAAAAACTTGTTGCACAGGTGAATGAATGATTCAGAACTGGTGGTCCTATCCAGATAAATCTAAGCCCTAAGAGTTAAGGTCTTAAGGTAAATGGACATCAGAAAGCACCTGACAAAAATTCATTTGTACTTTAAACTGTGCCTAGCAATTTATTAGTGACTCCTTGCTTGTATTAAACCATGACTACATTGTATTCCATTATTCCCTCTCTCTGCAGAAAGGTTTAGTTGTGCACCTGAATAGTATGAGCCAGAATACAATGTACCATCAGACAAGGGACACTTTCCCAGGAATGTAGTAGGAGAAAAACACAAAGCCAGAAGGTTCGCTTTTGATGTCCTATTTTTATCCTGGAACCTACAACACTGTGGTGGAAACAAGGTCAATGCTTAGCATTATAGCATTTCTAGACCACTCACTGCTTGCTGTTTAACCCCAGCCATCAGCAGCTTCCAGCAAAACTTCCTGTTGTTTCATTTGCCGGATGCAGTCTGATAAGAGCAAGGTGAGGAGTCAGGGTGAGCCATGCTCTGCTTCTCATTTCTCATAAATAGGGATCCATCTGCATGTAGCATGCAAAAAAGGAGCGCCTGGGTGGCTCAGTGGGTTGAGGCCTATGCCTTCGGCTCGGGTCGTGGTCCCGGGGTCCTGGGATCGAGCCTCGCATCGGGCTCTCTGCTCAGCAGGGAGGCTGCTTCCTCCTCTCTCTCTCTGCCTGCCTCTCTGCCTACTTGTGATCTCTGTCTGTCAAGTAAATAAATAAAATCTTCAAAAAAAAAAAAAAAAAACCACAATGAAACTGTCAAGAAGTTGTGGCAATCTTCTAACTTCTGTATTTTGCCCAGTTCTCTCACCACATTTTGGAGTCAAGACAATAAATATTCTTTCCTTCTTCCTCTACTCCTCTGTTTCAACTAGCCTGTAGATCTTGGACCTTTAAGATAACATGGGGCTGCAAAGGTAGCACACCTGGATTCTTGATTAGATTCAGCAACATCTGTAATTATAGAAATAGAACATTAAATAAAAGGAAGGTCATAAACAATGGGATCCTGGAAAGCAGCCAGGCCCTCAGTCTTGAAAAAAGTACTTACCACAGCATAATGCTGATAGCTGGACACAGGTGGAGGACAAAAGGCCGAAGCTGCCCAGCCATCCTGGAATTTCAAGTAGGAGGATGTATGCAGCTTTCCGGAAAGTTCTGCCTCTGTGTGGGAAAAAACCACTTATCATTCTTTTCAAAAACTGGAATAGACTACAGCTTAACAAATGAGTTCCAGCTGTTTAAAATTCGACTATACAACAATTCCATATAAGAATATTCCCTAAGTTGGGACCAGGATGATACATTAATTAAGGTACTGGTCTCCACATTGAAGCCTAAGATATTTAATAAGTGTTAATAATTATATTGTTTGTAACAATCCTGTCTCCATTACTTAAATTGCCTGTAATACCTAAAGTTGTATGTTTTTTAAAAACAAAATGCTTGAATCGCCACCCAGAAGACACTAATCACACTAAAATTATGTGACTCATGGGAAGGCAACAGAGTATAAACTGGAAGAATTCTGCATGAAGATTCAGGAAACCTGTGTGATAATCTCTGTTTTACCACTTGTCGGTTACATGAACTTGGGCAACTCTTTACCTCAGTTGTCCAACTATGATATGGAGATGATGTATATGATGATAAAATATCACGGTTGCTAAAAAACAAGTAAACAAAAACATCATGTTGCTTGAAGTCTATTCTAGCTAAATAATTCCATGACTTTTCTGCTATAAATTGTACTTTTAATATATGTCTAAAAATTTTATTTTTAATATATTCCTAAAAATCAAGCATAGGCACATGTAACTTGGCCCCTTAAAATTGGTGGGGATTTTCTCCATGATGTGCCTTATAGTTCTTATAGGCCTTCTTAATCCTCCTTAATGTGATAAAGTAACAAGGTTCTTTCTGGTTTTTCTTTTCCTGGTCTTAGAGTCTGTTCTTATGGGGATATCAGTTCCTTTTAATTACTAAACTGACCACTTTGTTTCTTTCTTTCATGTATCAGTTCATATTCTGATATTTCACATGAATTTAGAAGATTACTCAAACAAGGGAGTATTTTGTAAGTTCTAATTATTTGTCAGATATTTCACAAAACGATGCAAATATTATATGTTAAATACTAATAGTTAGACAGCTAGTACATAAAAACACTGTAAATATTTACAATGCACATAGCCCCTCCTGAGCAGAGTGACTAAAAGCAATTTATTCTTTTAAAAAATGTTATTGTCAAATAACTTAGGACCCTACAACCTGGAGACCCTAGACTCTAGACTCTAGAACAACTTCACAGATAGGTTCTTTGTGTGTGTGTGGTTTTTTTTTTTTTTCCTTTCTTTCTTTCTTTCTTTTTTTTTTTTTTTTTTTGGCCCTGTTTATCCTAGAAAGCAAGCAAACAAAAAACCATCCACCATGTAAGACCATGCTTCATAAACAGTAATAAACAGAAATGCGCATAGATAACGTATTAAGAAATAAAGGGTGATCCAAGCCAAATAATAAGCCTGATGCATTTTCCTGGAACATCTGTTTGAAGATTGAAGTAAAAGTTTATATGATTGTCTAAAATAACAGAACACAAAATAATTCTCAAATTTTCTATACGCTGCTTGAGGATATACCCCCAAAGCCAGCTTCCTTACAAACTGAAGATACTCATTCTTACTCCTCTCCCATTCAGGGACCCTTTAGTGGAGACATTTGGGGTGAATAGATCTAAGGAAATCTAAAAGTATTTCTTCTTGAAAACAAAATGACCAGTGTAGTAGAAAATACACATACCATTTTCTTCAACCATATAGATTAGGTGGTGTCCAACTATATATTCTGAAATCCTGGGAGGTCTTTTCACCATTAACCATGTCACTTCCTGCAGGTAGAGATAGTTTCCAGAAGGAGGAGAATAAGAAAAATATCACAAGGACTTTGGCCCCCTTTCTCACTATCTGTCTTCTCAAACAAGATCTAGCTTTCTCTAAAAAATAATGTGCTCACAAATGCCACAGAAGGTCTGGGTTCTCTTTCACTTGTCTCTTCCATATAAATGAAGCTTAGGTCACAGACTGTACATGTCCTGTTCTTTGTTTGGAAAACAGTTCTGGAACAGTAGGTGTAGAAAGCAAAGAGGATTCCAGACACCAGAGCCAGCTTCACTTTGAGTCAGAGACTGAGGAAAAGACTGTGGGAAAAAGAGCTGGCCTCCAGGGCCTTCCTGATCTGACTGCTCTTCCAAGCCACGCCCTTATCCCTGGCAGGAAGGAGGGGGCTGAGCCCTGTTGCCACCAGAGAAGATCAACCACAAGCCCTTTGGACTGGGACAGCCACAAACCCTACCTTGACAAAGACAAAGGATGAATTTCAAAGGGACGGATATGGCAAGTCACCAACAAATCAATCTACATGTTGTTTTTTATAGGGGAATAGCTTAAACACTACCACATGCTTGTTATACAAAATTCAGACAACATCTCAAAGCACAAAGAAGCAGTATAAGAAAATCATGTGATTTCAGTATGTAATTTTTTGAGAATCTACTGTGTGCCTGATATTATATAATATGCTGTCAGTACTAACAAAGACACATAGGTTGCTCTCAGGGAATTTATAACCTTGCAGAAACCTGGCATTTGAGGCAGTCTCAAATAGGATGGCCGTAGAGATCATTGATGTATTTCAGCACTCAGCATGTTTGTTGGATCCAGAGAGGTTCGGCTGAATGCCAATGAAGAGGGGGCACTCTGGACAATTTCTCTTACTCGTCTCCAGAAGGACAAAGATTTGTAGAAGGCCGTGCTCTACCTTTTTTTTTTTCTTTCTTTTTTTTTTTTTTAATGACAGTGAAGAAGCACTGACTCTGAATTCAGTTAATATCTCTTTCACTCATAGCAATGCAAACTCTCTCAACCCTCTTAAAATGTCTTAGCTTGGGGCACGTGGGTGGCTCAGTCGTTAAGCCTCTGCCTTCACCTCCAGTCATGATCCCAGGGTCCTGGGATCAAGCCCCGCGTTGGGCTCCCTGCTTGGCAGGAAACCTGCTTCTCTTTCTCCCACTCCCTCTGCTTGTGTTCTCTCTCTCTCACCGTGTCTTTCTCTGTCAAATAAATAAAATCTTAAAAAAAAAAAAAAAGTCTTAGCT
Source organism: Lontra canadensis (assembly GCF_010015895.1). Taxonomy (NCBI): domain Eukaryota; kingdom Metazoa; phylum Chordata; class Mammalia; order Carnivora; family Mustelidae; genus Lontra; species Lontra canadensis. The sequence goes on from NW_022630999.1 coordinate 12,659,171, forward strand.
TATTTTTCAAAACAAGCATAATAATCTCCACCTCAACATTGTGGTAACACGTTAAGCCATTTAATCCTCGTAACAGGTCTATGAAGTAGCTACTTGATTGACACCATTCTGTGTAGGAGGAAACTGAGACAGAGAAAATTTGTGTATCTGGCCCAAGATCACATACATAGTAAGTGGTCTCTAGACTCTGTAGTAGTTAGTCACTTCTGCCTTAATCATCTCCCCTGAGTTAAGTGAAATCCCGATAGCTGCCATTTAAATAATAGGCTGGTGAAGAGAGAGGAAATGATTTTTTAGAGCCTGGGGAACTGGCACCAAAGGCCACGCTTTATAAAATCTTAAACAGAATATTATTAATAATAATAATAATAATAATAATAGCTGATGGGCTTATCAGCTGGAAAGCATTATAGCAAGTAATGGGAGACAGAGGGGTTATGTGTGTGATCTCATTAATCCTCACAATAATCTGTCAGTTATGACTTGTTCTCATCATTCTATAGATGTGGCAGCTGGGGCTCTGAGGGCTTAGGCAACTTTTGAAATCACGAAGCTAATATATTCTAATGCTGAAATTAGGATTGGGAGCTCTCTGACCAGACACTCAACTCTTGAAATGAATTTGTTGAGTCAAAATGGTTTCTAGCAGGGTGCCTGGGTGGCTGAGTTGGTTAAGCAACTGCCTTCAGCTCAGGTCATGATCCTGGAATCCCAGAATCGAGTCCCCCATTGGGCTCCCTGCTCAGCAGGGAGTCTGCTTCTCCTTCTGACCTCTCCCCTCTCATATCCTTTCTCTCTCTCTCAAATAAATAAATAAAATCTTTTAAAAAGTGGTATATAGGTACGATGAAAAAGAGAATAAATAAAGAAAATAAATGAAAAATCATAGATCATCTCCCCTACAGTGTGAAGTAGTGTGGCTGAGTGACACCAGGATGCCTGGGTGCTGATCCTAAGTCAGCCACTAATGAATACACTTCATAGCAAATCACTCAGTGTCTGCTGGCTTCTTCAGCGATCAAATGAGCAAGGTATAATAGGTTACTGGTTCTTAATCTCTTGATGGTCATAAACCACTTTCATGCATTCAGCGAGCTCTCTCTCAGATAAAATGTACATATGAACATAAGACAGAAGGCTCTGCATTCAGTTCAGTAGTGACATCATATTATATTTAAGTGTCAGACTTTCCCACTGAAATGTAATATCCATGAGGGCAAGAGACTAGTCTTCGTCATGTCTGTATAGCCAATTTGTATAACAGTACTTGGCACCTCATAGGCTCTCCCAAACTACCAATTAAATATATAAATAGATGAGGGTTCCTGGTCTCCTTGAAGTCAACCCATATTAACTTCAGACTAAGAACCTCAGATTGAATTATTTTCAATGGCTTTTTTGGTTCTGAAAGATCTAAAGTTGAATTACATGAAACTGCCAATATCTGTTGCTTCTGACCAGTAAAAATGGCAATTTCATGAGCTTCGACCTAACATATTACTTTATAGTTTTACTCACTCCCCTGGTGGCTCTGTGTATGTGCTTTGATATCTGGTGCTGTTTTAGCTCTAATCCTGTTTGTCTGTGACAGCTATTACTCACCTTGCATTTACCACACCAGGAAGCCCAGGCAAGAAGATAAATGCGTAGCATTTCCTGCTTCTTCTAACCTGACTGTGAATGCAAACGGAGCCCATATCTGTTTTACGTACAATAATTTTATTCCTTAATTTTTAGTTTCTCCTTAACTTCCATTACTTGAAACTTATCAGCACTGATATAGTTGCAAATGCTTCCTTAATGCTTAATGCTTAATAAAAGGTAGCAACTAAACAGGCTAAGACTGGACTTATTATAAGTAAGCTGGACTTCTGAAATAATTGTTAAAATGAGAAAAAACTGTGTTCAACCAGAAACAATGCTTTTAAAAATGCTCCTCAAGTATTATCTTTGGGTTGGTTAAAGTGTAAAATAGCTATTTCATTGTGCAACTTCTGTATTTGACATAAAACATCCCAGCTAGCATTTATTCAGCATTACAGGTACCCTTTAAAACCTAGTGTCCACTATTCAAGCATTGTGCATTATGAATTTTTAAAAACCTCTAGAAATACCCTACTGTTGAAGACTCTAAGTATTAAAATTTCTTTTAAAAATCACTGAAACAAATAGAATACACTTCAAGGAGTTAACTTGATGCAGCTTAACTACTGTCACAGTATTTCTGAAATATGCTATGCATATGTTGCCAAATTCAGTCTTAACTATTACATACAATGTCAAATGTAATTTATTTGGATTTTTGAGAAAAACAAAATAACAGTATATAGAGGTTCTGTTATGGGCTAAGGCCACTCCTACCTCTTCTTAACTGTAAAGATTTAATGAGTGATATTTCAATGAGACTTCTACGAGTCTCCAACTAAGCTACCTCTTTTTCTTCTCTAAAAGAATGTTTCCATTAAGACGGATTGGGGCCCCTGAGTGGTTCAATCTGTTAAGTGTCTGCCTTGGGCTCAGGTCATGATCCCAGAGGATCAAGCCCTGCGTTGGGCTCCCCGCTCAGCAGGGAGGCTGCTTCTACCTCTACCCCTCAACCTGCTCATGCTCTCTCTCTTCTTCACACTCTCTCATAAAAAAAAAAAAAAAAAAAAAGAGAGAGAGAGAGAGAGAGAGAGAGAGAAATGGGTTGAAGTCAGGTCAAATAGAATTAAGATTAAAAAAAAAAAAATACTAGAAAGACTTCCTGTGGAATGGGTGAAAACTCAGAGAAGTCCAGTGTATGGCAATGTCTGTCAAATGCAGAGGGAACAGAAATAATGTGATATAATTATTATGACGTTCAGCATGTATTTGCTAAACTGCTGTCCACTGTATTTGTTAGGAAGTCCAAAGTGGGAAAAAAATAAGTCAAATGTTTTTTTGTCTTACTTTACTAGGTGCATTTTTAAAATATTTGGCTTACTCATTGCTAGTTGGAGGTATCCAAATAATGATAGAATTGGATGAAAGAAATGAGTATCTGAATCCTAAAGCAATTCAAATTCCTGAATGGGGGGTGTGTGTGTGTGAAAGAGAGGGGGTATAAAGCCAAAGAAAAAAAGTAGGCAAAAAATCAAAATTACGTACATTGATTCCTCTGTTCAACTGGTAATAGTGAAATTACCACTTTTGAAAAGGTGCTTAAAGGAAAACAAAACCAACGAGTTTGACTCATCTAACCCAGAATTACCAAACTTTGCAGTTCTTCAACTCTCTAGAGATGCTCACCTTTCATTAGTCATGGGGAAGCAAACCTGAATCTGTTTTCTAGAAAATGGATTTTGTCAACAGTCCACGTAACTCTTCAAGGTAGCTGTTATTGAAAATAATATTACCACCATATAGACTTAAGCACCCATTCTCAGGGAACTTTTAGAGAGAATGAAATGATCAGGGGGAAAAAAGAGATGAAAATCAGACCTACTTGTGAACTATACTTATAAGAAAAACAGTAAGGAGAAACTTGAAATTATTGACTATGATAAAAATTTGAGAATTTTTTTGTTAATTTTAATTATTCTGTTTATTCCCTTTTATCATTGATGAAGTAGTTATCTATAGTTAGTAAAGGTAAATCCAAGTATTATATTCAGAATTTATTACTGTATTTCTCCAAGGAAATGTCTTTCATAGTAAAAAATAGGGCTCAGATTGTCAAATTATTTACTTCTTTTATGGGGCCTGTGTTAAAAGGTTTAGAAAACAAGTGGCCCAGGATTCCTTCTAACTTGTGCTACTTCTCTCCGACCTCCTTTGAAAATTCTGGAAAAACATAATAAAGTTAATTATTTTCTTTTTGAGCATAACAACTTCGAAAAAATAAAAAAGAGAAGAAGGAAGAGAAGAGCAGGAGATAGATTTCTTTTCTCCTCTGGAAGAAAAGCACAAAAATCATGGAGTTCTGCTTTTCTGAGGTTTTGTGTGAGAAGGGAAAGAGTGTGAAAAATCCAACAATTCCAGAGCCAGAACCCATCTGAGTGATGTCCCTCCTCATTATCTTATCTCCAACATGAAAGGAAGCAGAAATGAAGACCAGGGTCCTTTCCTAATTAGTAGCCAGAAAACCTGATATAAAGGAAAAAAGACACAATTACCCTGAAGGAAGATTATTTTAAAGATATTACATTGAGAGAAAGGTTACTGATCAGTACTCTTACTTACAGGTAACATTAAAAAAAAAAAAGTAGCAAAAGTAGCATAGAAAGCAAGAAGGAAAAGAAAAGGTATTAAAACATAAGCAGCAACCACATGGGTAAAATATATTTATTCAATTGAACTAATAAAATGTGAAATTACAAAGAGGTACTGAATAAAAGGGAAAAGAAAACACAGAAATACAAAAATAAAAGCAGAAAGAAACTTTAAGTCTTTGTTTCACAGCCAGATTGGGGGGTGGGGGGGGACTATAAAGAGGAAAACTATAAAGTCTCAAAACAATGAAAGGGCATACATAATCTTCAATTTGAAATTGCATAACTCCACCATAGAGAGCGTCTCAGATGGTACTGGAATGATGTCTTCACTGGTTGGCTGCAGTTGTTTCCAGGTTCAGCTTTCCTTAAGGACTTAACAGGAAAAATTTGCTTCTCTCCCCCAGATCCATGATAATCAAGGTAAGCAAAGTATTTGTCAAAAGAGTGAGCAAAAGAGCCACTAACAGAAACTTTCCAATTTAGAGTGCATTAGAATCACCTGGGGAGCTGGGGAATTTTGATTCTCATGATCCTCCACTAGGGACACCATTTCATTACCTGAGAATGAGGCCCAGGGATCCCCATTTTTTAATGAGCATCTAGAGTGACTCCAAAGGATGTGGCCCTAAATCTCACCTTGAGAAGCACTGCATCAGAAATTGCTATAGGAATTCCTCTGTTCATATGCTGTCTGTGAAGGTTGTCATGGTGAATGTGAGGCATCTTGGTTGCCCCTCCCCACTAAAAAAGGGACAGGCACAAGTCTTGTTGCTTGTGCTTGGAAAAAGGATAAAATTCAAGGTGTTTCCAGCAATTTGTGCAACTACCAGCAAGCCTTCTCCTTGTTAAAGCCAGCAATTTTGCTAAATTCATCAGACTGTTGCCTTCGAAGATCCAAAGAAATAACGTACTTTGAAAACCATCTTCAGATTATTCTTAAGATTCTAGAAAAAAACAATCTGTGTGAGAGTACATTTTTAGGGGTGCCTTGGTGGCTCAGGCGGTTAATCTTCTGCCTTTGGCTTAGGTCATGATCCTGGAGTCCTGGGATCAAGCCCGGCATCGGGCTCCCTGGTCATCGGGAAGCCTGTTCTCCCTCTCCCACTCGCTCTGCTTGTGTTCTCTCTCTTGCTGTGTCTCTCTCCATCAAATAAATAAATGAAAAATATTTAATAAAAAAAAGAATACATTTTTAATAAGTACATGTTTTAGAGGGGAAATATGTTACTTGTTCGAATTACCAGATTGGATTTTAAATACATTTATTGACTTGGAAATTTTTAGAAATAGGATTTTTAAAGTTATTTTTAAAGTTATCTTCAAATAATTAAGATCACACACACACACGGAATATCCTACATATCATTTCTGATAGCTCTCATCTTTTTAAAATTTCTTGCTGCTCTACAACCTCAGAGTTGGCTAGTAAAACTCCTCTGAAACACAGCAGCTTGCTCACATGCAGTTGTGTTTGTGAGAATCTCTGTATGCTATTGACTGCAAATCAACCCCCCCAGAACACCATCTTGCTTTACTTCTTGGAATAGATTGTCCCTTTCAAAATGGGCCTCATGATTTACTTTGCTCCTCCAGCAGAGTTAAAATGTATTAATTTGCCTCAGACAAATCTACATATTTGTGGGAGTGACTTTATTATATCACTATATTATATCACTCTTCCATGTATGTTTAATTGTGAATCTTACTTTTCTTTTTTATTTTACTGTTGAGTACTCAGAGATAGATATTCTCTATAAAATAAAATATGAAGTATTACTAGACTGTAGCACCTGGGCGGCTCAGCTGGTTAAGCATCTGCTTTCAGCTCAGGTCATGGTCCCCGGGTCCTGGGATAGAGTCCTGCATCAGGCTCCCTGCTTAGCAGGGAATCTGCTTCTCCTCCTCCCTTTGCCCCTCCCCCTCACTCATGTTCTCTCTTTCTCTTTCAAATAAGTAAATAAAATCTTTTAAAAAAGTATTATTGGACTATTAAAGTCTATTTTTTATGGTCACAATGGCCTACCCAAAATTTCAGTCTTGGTATATGATGTGTTACATTTTTATGTTGTTGTTAGAGCCTGAATCACATTAATTACTTTTGTCGCAAACTGAAGCTTATATTTATAATTATATTTATAATTCTCCGTGCTATGTAAAATCACCCTTCTCTCTATCTCTCTCTCTCTTCCAATTCAGAGTAACTATAGCAACTGTTTGGCCTGAATACTCTGAGATAGCCTTAATATTACTGTTGTCAGAATCTATATCATAATGCCAAGCCGCCAATGATCAATTTTTCTTTGGAAAATATAATTACAAAGTCAGTATGTGCTTTAAAAATGACTGATTTAATTTGAGCATCTCAAAGGGACCTTCTGCCCCACCTACCCCCTCTCCCACTCTTGGGATCTGTTAGGATGCTGAGCAGGAGCCTGATCTGTTAGGATTGGTGTTAGCCCTCAAGGCCTTGGGATGCTCTTACTCTATAAATTATATCATCTGTTTCCTGCTTCAGCAAGGAAAGAGATTTCCTGCTGAATAGATTATTCCTTTGTTTCAAAGCTTTCTTATCTCTTGGGTATGTGTCTGCTGTTGTTCTCTGGGTAATTTTTCTGTGACCTGGTCTTGACTTCTGGTTTTCACCTATTCTTTTGTTCCTCTTACTCAGCTACAGTCTCCTGTTTTTGATCATTAGTTGCGTCTAACCCCATTATTCTGTCTTTGCTAATCCAACCTTTCAGTCTTAAATACCTACAGCATCCTTATATATAACACAGCCCCGCCACCTGCTTTCAAATTCTCCTCCACCCTGACCCTCATGCAGACTTTCTCATGCCTCTCTTTTCAGCTTACAATATCCATTCCTTTCCTTATATGTGCAACTCTAAACTTGGGTTTTTTTTTCTCCCCTGCCACTTTCCCAATATTCCCCTGACCATTGAAACTACTAGTAACAGAAGTAGAGACCCACTAAGATATAAGTCTTCTAAGAGAATATATGTAAACCTGGCAGGAATGTTGACAGTGAACTTTGAGAAAAATTAGAGTTTAGTTTCAAAAACTGGGGCTACATACGTGAATAAATTGAGGGGTTTTTTCTTTACATAAACCAGTTTAATTGTTTGATTTATTCTTTAGGAAAAAGAAATATCAAGTTAGTAAAAAGACAGTAAAGTTAGTTATTTAACTGACTTGTGGGGGTTTTTTAAATCAATTTCTTGCAGGCAATTGGATTAGGAGAGTCAAATTTGTTTGTATGTATGTTTCTGTCTCAAAAATACATATAGCATAACCAAGAGTCTGATATAAGTATGTTTTTTAACTATTAAGTGTTAGACAAAATTATCAGCCAGGAATAATACAGGTACTTTTCAACATTTCTAATTATAAATATATTCCTGTGTGCATATTCTCCTTACTTTATTGCTGTTTCATTTCCTAACAATATCTAGCCTGACCTGCATTTCATGTAAATAAAAGACTACCGTCACCTGCCATTATTTCACATACTCCCATGGTTTTCTACTAGCTGTCTGCTGAAGCAAGAAGTGACTATAGAAGAGAAGATGCCGTTTCCAATGGCATAAACCACTCATAACGAAGAGAAAGCAAATTACACTCAGAATAAATGAACAAAAAATCAGTCAATCTTTCCATTACTATGGAAAGATACTAATAGTCAGCTGAATATACTGATTTCCTTTGAAATATATATTTTTGGAATAGGGTTTTCTCTGGAGGGCTAGAAATACTGTTTGAGGAGTTACTCATACATAGGTGGGGGTTGAAGTCATGGGATTAGGTAATATTTCTAAGAGACACTCACTATAAGACACTTAAAAAATCCATGTTGAATTAGTGAGAAATAAATTAGAATAAGCAGAGATTTTCATCATCTTCCTAAAATCAAGGCTAACTCTTGAAATCAAAAGGTCAGTCTCTAGCACACACATGCACACACACACACATGCATGAATTATACCAACCACCTAGATGACTTACACACATAAAAAATGGCAGATTTATGCAAGACTATTGAAGAAAAAGGCAAAGTCAAGCCATCATAAACATTGGTGGAGTTAGGAGTAAACTTTTATTAAATTCCTGTGGCAATTGGATATTTTGAAATTTTTAGACAACATAAAGAACCAAAAATAAATGTTCTTGAATTTTATGGATCTTTTTATATGCTCTGTGGATACCTCTCCCCATACACACACACAACAATGTACAGCTGTGTTCTTAGCTGTACATAGATGTTTAATGGCCTTAGCCCTTAGTAAAATTATAATATGGTTAAAACATACCCCTGGTACTTTAGAAATATGGAATTGAAACTACTTGGAAGTCATTTAATCTGAAATATGAATTTTATAGATGAGGAAACTAAATATCAATAATCTGAAACAATACCTCAAATCTTACGGTGACCATTCCTTCCTCAATCCCTGTGACATTTTCTTGTTGATGACAAGAAGCAGCTGCCTTTTGGGATTTTCCCTAGGGTAAGGGCTACATCTGCATGTGATTTGTATATGTTCCTCTAAGCTGAAGTGCTGGCTAATTTTAAAGTCCAGATTTGATTTTCATAATGACAAATGCCAAAGGTTTACATTTTCCTCCTGAATGTAGTAGCATTTGCCATTTATTAGCATTAAATGTACCAGCCATTGGGCTAGGTACTTGATTCATATCATCTCATTTCATCCTTATAACAATCTTATATATTGGGTGGTGTTTTACAAGAAGAAAATGAAGCTGAGAAAATAGGTATTATGCCCCTGGTAATATACTGAGTAGATAATAAAATCAAGATCTAAAAACCCACTTCCATCTGATTACCAAGCTTTTTCTGTGCTTCTCCCATCACTGGATTCTATTACCAGGGTCCAGGAATAGTAAAGAGGAAACAAGAGAGCCAAAGAAAGTCAGAGTCATTACACAGAGTGCTCAAGATGGAAACACCATAGGAGCCAACCTGGCACTTCTGCATGGTGGGTTTTCACTGTTAGGAGAATGATAGGTAATGCTGTGCCCACTCTAATGAAGATGTGGGTGATGGGCAAGAATGGAAAAACACTACAGTAAACTCTCATGATACAATCACCAGGTTCAGTTTTACCAGAGAAGAGTTCAGTGGCCTACTTTACCCACTTGATGGGCTGAACAGAATATCTTGCCACAAAATTCCTCTGGTGATCCTGAAAAAGAATAAATATCAATTTGGGATATGATATTGCCTTATTGAAATTATATATCCTAATTTGGGTATTAAATCCAGCATGAACTTTTGTAACAAATTTCAAACCCTGCAAGATTAGAAAATGTTAGCCACAATTTGTTGGGGACAGCTGGAAAGAAATGACATTTTGGGCTTGAGCAACTTCTTTGATACACCCTGACTTGTAGGAGTCTTGAGAAATGGATTCCACCTTAATAAATGCCAGTTGTCAATTTTACATGGAATCTGGAAAGTAATTAAAAATAGCCAGGATTAGATCCAAGGAATTATTTTAGTTTTGGTAGGAGTTGTGAATTTCAGTTTGCCAGTATTCTAAAATGTACCTTGGAATATGACCAAGTGAAGGGAATGATATTTGCCCCTCAGCCTTTTCACTGAATTCCAGAATCCAAATCTCTGTGAGAACATAATGCCAGTTGACATGCTAAGTTCTGTCACCCCCTGGCTTAGAACCCTTTAGTAGTTGCCCATGGCATTTAGAATAAAACTCAAACCTTAAATGCAAATTTTGTGCCTCTTCCTTATTGCCTCTTCTTCTTTAGTTTTAGTCACTGCACTCATTCTACCGTCCAGTCATAGTCAATTTCTTTCCAAATTCTAGCTTTTCTCCAAGCCTTGGCTCATGATATTTGCTCTTGCTGGAACAGTCCCTGCTTCAACGTTCCCCTTGCCCCCATAGTTTCTCTATTACCCACATAGCCACCAATGGCTGGCTGCATCCCACTTCTCAGTTCTCACTCTGACATCATTTTCTTAAGAGCTCCTCACTGATTCCCCAAATTTGGGTTAAGTGCCACCCATAAAGCCCCCATTTTCCTCTGTACTAATAATATTTCATTATAATTTCTTGTTATATGATTTCTTTTCTGAACTGGACTGTAAATTCTATTATAGCAAAGACACGTTGCCAATTTTGAGATATTTGTTGAGTGTCTATTCTGTGCTATACATTTGGGATACCTAGTTTGCCACAGTATCCCAAATGTCTAGCACAGAATGGGCACTCAACAAATACCTCATACAAGCTTGTATGTCTGCCTTGCTCAACATTACATCCTAACATGAGAACATGCTTTTTCTCTCAGAAAAGATTTATTTAGAACAGAAATTCCTTGTGGAAATGTCATGGACTTTTTCATTCCCTGCAAATATATGAGACAGGGAAACTTCTAGATGACAACATCTTGCTCTTTTAGAAGGTGGAATCAGCGTCGTCCAGAAAGCAACCATTAGAGTCTGCCACCTGCCTGGGCTAGATCAGGCAATGCCAATGGTGGAATACTTCGAGGAATCTTTGGAATACTATCTCTCAAGCCCCATGTTAGAAATAAGAAAGATATCATCCTTGTCCTTATAAAGCCAGCATGTACCAAAATACCAGAGCATTAATTCTGGTGGTCTTGATGGCATTTCTTTTTTCATTAATAAGAAAAGTATTAACCAGCACTATTTTATCACAAGATTATTTTCCTGTATGTGAGCTAAATACTTAATAGAACACTGGCATGGGATATACATGCCAAGCAATCAGTGAAATCAATTACAAATGAAGCAGTCTAGGAATATCAACTACAGAAATCTGCCATTTCTACCAATAAGTTTAAATTTTGCTAAAGATTCCCAGTTTAAGCTCCATCTAGTCTTATAGCACCTGGACTAAGGTAGGCATCTCATTTAATTATTCAAATATATTGATATGTAGGGGCACCTGGGTGGCTCAGTGGGTTAAGCCTCTGCCTTCAGCTCAGGTCATGATCCCAGAGTCCTGGGATCGAGCCCCGCATCGGGCTCTCTGCTCAGCAGGGAGTCTGCTTCTCCCCACCCCCCACCCCCCCGCCACCTGCTGCTCTGCCTACTTGTGATCTCTCTCTCAATGTGTCAAATAAATAAATCTTTTAAAAAAGAGAGAGAGAGAGAGAAATTTTGGACTTCTAAATAAGCATTTTAAGTTTCTTTTCTTTCCCAAGTCTTTTAAAAATTATAATGTAGGGGCGCCTGTGCAGCTTAGTCCATTAAGTGTCAGACTCATTAAGTTTTCAGACCCCTGATCTCACAGGTTGTTAGATCAAGCCAGTCTGCTGGGCTCCACTCTTATCAGGGGGTCTACTTAGATATCTTCTCCCTCTGTCTCTCCCCCGACGCACTCTCTTTCTCTCTAAAATGAATGAATAAGTCTTTTAAAAAAGTTAAAATGTGGAAGAAGCAGTATTGATGCTACCAGGTAAGTATAAGCCTGGTTACTGACTGAATAGAGCAGAGGATATGACAAACTAAGTATCTGCAAGGGTGAAGGCTCAAAGAAAGTGAGTCAGGTCACTCTTCAGAACTCTTGAGGGTTGAGGGGGCAGGGCCACTAGGCATCATGGAAGGCAAGGCGCTTGGAGGGACACCAGGCAGAAAACAAGGGGATTATTCAAAGTCTACACACTAAACAGAGGGATCTTTCAAATAAGCAATTATCAATTATAGGAAAAGTCAAAAGTGGTCTGAGAAAGGAACTTAGAATAGCAATGCTTATTATTTATATAATCACAATAATGTTAACATGCCTAGTTACTAAAGTGTGTGGTAAAACTATATTAGGAGGCTGAACAGGAAGTCAATAAACCTACATAAAATTGATATGTCGGTTAGGAATATAAATATAGAGGAAGTGGTAGGGGAAAAAAGTATTCTGGGGTAAATCTTATTCTATGAAGTACTCAGGTATTCCAGAAATGTCTCATGACTTGATTTTCTTTAAAATTAATTAATTTGAACTTGGAAAACCTACTGTATGGATGGATGTGAAAATTATTATTAGTTATTATTGGAGGTTTCTTCTCATACCATTCCCTACTGCCTTCCACAATCATATGTGAACTTAGAAATCCTACATGCAATCTTATTTGTAGGCATTCTCAGGTCTTTGGGATGCAATGATAACCATAATACTATCCTTGTCAAAATACTCGTGGTCTCTTAATATCCAAGTCAATTCATTGAATGGGAGAAAATAAGTGTAAATCATCCTATGATAGGGGACTAGTATCCAAAATATATAAAGGATTCTTACAGCTCAACAGTAAAAATATAACTCAATTTTAAAATGGGCCAAAGATTTAAATAGTAATTATTCCAAAAAAAGATAATCAAAACAGATAATAGGAACAATTAATCTTTTGGGGAGTTTATCAAGACCTTTAAGGGTCCAGATAAAAACAGATTCAGAAGGTAATAAATAAAGAATCAAAGGATCTCTGTTTCATCATTAGTTTTACAAAGAACCCTTAGGACATTCCAAAACCAGGACTTTGTGACTAGACATAAAAGTGTAAACCATGAATTCTGTTAGCCTGTCTGTGGCTGCTATAGTTCCCAGCTTGGGTTGTGCCCCCAGTGAAGCAGCTGCCTAGAGAAACCCTTGACAGATGATCTCTAGGAAAGGATCACGAGGCAAAATACAAACTGCAACTTATATCTTTAAACCTCATTTTAGAAAAGGAAGAGGGTGGTGTTGGAATGTATGGAAATAATTTTGCCTCTGTATGGACTGCACTCAGTGTACTTAATTTCAATGTAAAGAAATGAACTATTGTCTATGTAGAATCCATTCTCTAATCATTTTTGTGTTATAATGTTTTATTTTATTTTTTTATTATGTTCAATTAGCCACCATATAGTATATCATTAGTTTTTGGTGTAGTGTTCAATGATTCATTAGTTACATTATATACTTTAAAATATACAAGATCAAGAAATCATAGAAGACATTTAACATTGCCTTATCATTCTCTTATTTGTTCCAAAATGTTTGCTATAGTTGTTTGGCTATTTTTACTCTCCTCATTGCAATATTTATTTCAACAAATAGATGTGCATCACTTTCCATTCTCTGAAAGGCACTAGTGTAGTTTGTGCTCTTGTGCTCTGACCTTTGAAATAATTCGTAATTGAACTAGTGAATGCTGTTCCCTCATTTTCCAACCTCAAAGCTAGCAAGTAAGTGCTAGAATAGTCCATGACCTATAAGACGGAATGCTAAAAAGCTTATAATTATTAGAGAATGGTACTGTTTTCTGCAAAACAACTAGACACTGAGTGTCTTGTTCTAGAGAAAATAAAAAAATAGTAATAAAAAATGATCCTATATAAATATAAATTTTCCTCTAATCCATGACTAAAGTTACACTTTGACTCAGTCAGAAACTAGTTTATCATTTTTTATATTTAATATATTCCTACTATTTTCTAGATAATCTGCTCAATATTTCAGAAATTAGTAAGCACCTCACAGCTTAGTGGTAAAAATAGATATATAAACAAATACATTTAAATTCATTTTAATCACTGTAACAATAGAACCATGCACACAGTATGGAGAAGGGAGTGTTTAATTCTGTAGAAATGTGAAGGAAGTCTCCACAACATCAAATTTCTTAATGACCGGCTCATGTGGTACCATGAGTCTACCTTTCATAGCAGGTATAGCAAAGATGCAAATTTATACTTATTCAATGATCATTTGATTAATGCCTGTCTCCTCCATTGATATGTAAGTTCCCTTTGGGCACAGAGCATATCTGTTCTTACCCACTATTAAATTCTCAACATCCAGGATACTATGTACAAAAGGCGATCAATTACTATCTCTTATATATTGTTGAGTATACATAGAAAAAGTATTCCTAAAGGAATACATTAGGATACCTCACTTGGTCTTTGGAAGCAAATTAGGAGTTTTACAGGAGAACTAGGCAAAAAGAGGACATTGGAGGCAAAGGTACAGCAGTACATGCAAAGAGGTGAAGGCATGCGTGCTTGGTGCTGAGGTGTAAAATCCAGATGTGGTTTAGAGGAACATGTGAGAGGGGGCAAAAAGAGGAGTGCATATAACATGACAAATGTCATGCTAAGCAATTGCAGCTTTTATCTTAGAGATATGATATGGGGAGTCTCTAAACCATTTTAGGTAAATAAGAAACATGACTGGATTATCCTTTAAATGTTAGAAAGACCAGTTTTGTGCAGTTTCAATGCTTGTTAGGATTTTTAGGATGCAAAGAACAGAACTTTACTGGGGTTACACAAGAAAGTGTATTATAAAAATAAGAATGAAAGTAAAAGAATTTTCTGTCACCAGTTAAACAGATAATGTGGAGAAATACTGGTTGCCTTCCATGACTTTGGTAAGAGCTATTCCACTGATGTTGTGGAAACAGACACCTGATTATGAGTTAAGGACCTAAGTGGTGAGGAAGAAGTGGAAATACTGAAAATGGGCTACTTTTTTAAGTGGCTCAAAAAAAGGAGGAGGCTTCCAGGCCAACATGATTCCGAGAATTTATGCTTCAAAAAACACCTTCTGCCTACTATGTAGCAAAGAGAGGTAAAATGTTATACATATACTGATACACACACACAGATGCTTACTCATACATATATACACATACACATACCACAACTGTACTCAAATTTGAGATAGATATTTATGTGGGTGAAAAACAGAACAGAGATATGGAAGCAACTCAAGTGTCCATTGATAGATAAAGAAGTGGTATATATACACAATGGACTATTAATCATAAAAAAAGAATAAAATCTTGATATTTGTAACAAATGGATGGACCTAGATGTTACAATGCTAAGTGAAATGAGTCAGTCAGAGAAAGACAAATACCATGATTTCACTCATATGTGGAACTTAAGAAACAAAGCAAAAAAAAAAAAAAAAAGAGAGAGAGAGAGAGAAATAAATAAAAAAGAAGCAAGATTCTTAAATATAAAGAACAGTTGCCAAAGGGAGGTGATGGGGAGATGGGTGAGGAAAAGGGGATTAAGGTCACACTTATTGTGGGGTGCCTGGTTGACTCAGCCTGTTAAGCATCTGACTCTTCATTTTGACTCAGGCCATGATCTCAGAGATAAATAGATAGACATGCCAAATAAAGATATTTTCACATATATAAAGTCTACCCACATACACACTAAACTCACATAACCCAGCCACATATAGTCACACTCATATATACCCTCACATGCACTTATAAACATATTTATATAACATACAGTTTTTATTCAAGATGTGTTTTAGCTGGCAATGAGTGAATCTAGAAGGGCAAAAAATAGGAAAAGCTGATCAAATATGTTAGTCAAATTCATTAATTGTTGACTATCAAAACAATTTAAAAACTTTTTTTAAACCACAAAGTTAAAATTCCAAATAACAATAATGAGGTGATAGGGGTGAAGGGATATTTAATGAATAATTAAGGACCCCTTATGACAGAGAGGATAGAAATATTGAAGAGTAACAAACTTTTTTAGATTGTTTTATAATTAAATATACATCCTAAAATTGTAAGTGTAAAATAATTGTAAGTGTAAAATAATTTCAGTCATGAGCCAGGAAGAGATTTGGCCGAAATGGACTGTTATCACTGATCAAGTTTTTTCTAGATGGAAATGAGGTTTCTCAAGGACAAAGTAGTGGCTGGAACATTCTTAATGAAACACAGGACTACCCTTAGAGTGAAAACTGGTTTTGGCAGAAGATAATAATACACTTCAAGAAGTGAATTTCTGTCTTCACCAATGAATATATCTTTGGAGGTTGGCCCTTGACTGCTGTAATTGACACTGGATTCTTTGCAAGGATTGTCACTGCAGATGCTAGTGTGGAATCTTTCATAGTTTCCCTCAAGAAATGGGAATTCCCCTCTAGGACGAAGGTTCCCAGTTCTTGGGTCCTCTTTCAAAGCTATCTATCAGAGCACAGGTCAGCCCTTAGAATCCTAGGTCAGAACTAGACCATCTGCCATTGGACTAAGGTTCCCTCCCATTGTCCTGGAATTTCCTTAGTAAATCAGGCAAAATGGGTCTGTCTACACCTCTCTCACCCCAGGACTCTCATATCAGCTTACCTAACATTTCTCTTATTAAGGCCTATCCTCAGTGATCCCAGGGTGACATTCTATACCTTGCCTATGCTGTTCTACAGAGGGAAGAAAAGCACAAGCTGTTCTCCATCCAGGCTCAGGGAGACCCTCCCTGATGGCATTGCTGGCCTCATCTCATCCCAGACAATGGAGGGAAAGTCTGAACATTTTGAAGGAAGCATTCTAAAGCAGCGGCTCTCTGGGGCCCAGGGCTCCCTCTCCCCAAGTCTAAGGGTAGTACTCTGCAATGGAGACAGTGCTATCAGAATAATATTTAGGAATGAATTCAATCCAAGTTCCCAGTTCTGGTTAGGCTGAATGCTTCCAAGATTCAGGTCTCAGGTTGGCAGGGACAGTAGTTAGTATGTTCCTTCTTGACCCCCAGTGATATGAGATGGCATGCAAAGCCAAAGGTTGGTTATAAAAAGAAAAAGAAGAGACTTCTTCATCAAATTCATTGTTCTTATTTTGCATTATCACAGGATGTTGATTATTTCTGTATTCATGTCCAAGACTCAAATGAATATGAAATAATTATTACCACATCAATAGCTCCCTTTTACTTACTTTGCCTTCAAAAAATTTGCAGGAAGATTTAAGTAAGAAGACTTGACAAGGCAATGTATTTCTAAGAAGTTGTAGCATGCTACAATGGCAACAGGAGGTCAAATGTCAATGATTTTATCCTCAAATGACCTACAATAACTTCCCTGAAATGCACTCCTTGGAATTTGCAATTGTTATGAAACAGAATTTATCATTAGGAAAAAAAACTAACAACAGTGTGTTGGAATAAGATAAACATTAAAAAACTCCAACTTATTTTTAAGTGCAAATAAATACAAAGAAGGCAATAAAAGAGTGCTAACACCCTAAACTCTGTTTAGACCTTCCTACAGATCAGTGTTTTAGACAATTTTGCTTTGAGCATTTAAGTTAGAACTCACAATAGTACAATGAAGGATGATTTTTAAACAGGTAGGAGATTTCAATTTTAAACACCCAGCAGCGCTATTCCCCCAGGGAATGGATTTATCAAAAGGGGATGCTTTCAACGGTCTATGGCCAGATATACTGGAGGACATAACCAGGATACTACTATATATCTACAACCACGCCTTACGGTGACTAAAACTCTTCCAGCTACCCTAATAGCTTCTTCACCTCTGCAACAGACTGTTTGCTCTCCCATTATGATGACTCAGATCTACCTTGTTTCTGTTTCTGTCTCCTTTGCTATTATCCATATAATACTTTGTATAGGTTTTAAATTCAAACTCAAAGAGAAAGGAGAAAACAGTATAATCTATTAAAAGGGGATCTGTCATTGGAGTCAGAAAATTCTATGTGATCCTGCTTCTAGGCATTATTACCAGCAAACTGAGCTTCAGTTTACTCAGCTAAATATGGTATATTAATCTTCATCATGAAGAGTTGTTGTACACATTAGGTATAACCTTGTTAAACCTTTGGCATAGTACTTGGTATAAGTCCGATCACAATGTATAGTATCATTTATTTTTTTCCAAATACAATATTTTACTTTTTACTTTATTTTTATTAACATATATTATTTGCTTCAGGGGTACAGGTCTGTGATTCAGCAGTCTTAACAATTCACAGTGCTCACCATAGCACATACCCTCCCCAATATTTTTATTACTATTTTTGGATCTGGCATTCTTGGCCCAATATCACCTAGTAAAGGGGTCTATGCTATATTCTCAGATATCTCACAGATTATTAGCCAACTTTTAGGCCTATCAACTGTGGCCAGAGTAAGGGTAATGAGATGCCCTGTGCCAGCGATGACTATCTAACTGAGCTACTTAACAAAGTTCTGGAGGGTTTCAGATGTTATCCTAAAGTGGGTTGACACTGGCTTGCAGTTTCATCAGTTCAGCACAACATCTCCAAAAAGACAACAGGCAGCAGGTTTGCCCAGTTCCACTAACTCCTTTGTAAAGAGTCTCAACAGTGTGTATGGTTTCCAGGTTGCATTATAATTCACAATTAGATGTTTTTAATGTAAATCATCCAGCCCTGACTGATTCTTTTGAAAAGAATTCATTAATAGAGTAAGTCCCATGAATGAAAGAATATCTCTTGCCAAGTTTGACACCCATTCTGAACTGATAAATCTGAGCTTTAAAGGCAAATTAAAATATTTGATATTTTGTGATCATTTACCCATGACCAAACCTAACTTCCTACTTTGGAGGGAAAAATTAATCTTAATCCTTATTTGAAAATCCCCAAAGATTTTTCAGACACAAGTCCTCTTCAAACCAGAAGCTGGAAAAACAAGCATAAATAAACAAAAACATGTGGGATTCGTTTCCTTTAAAATGTACATTAACTTTTTAAGTTCAAGCAAAGGTCATTCGAAAAATTCTAAGAGTTGCACCAAGCCAAAAATTTGTACTTCATGTACAAATACTTCAAAGGGTTGTGGTAAGAGGTTCTTGATTTCCAGGATAAATATATGCAAATAATTTTATAACTGTACTCATTGCCTCTAAAAGATGTCTCAAGGAACAAAGGTAATCTGAAAGCCCTTAGAGGCCTAGGACATACTCATCGGTATAAACAATCCCCAAATATTTCCAAGTAGGTTGGGAAGGACAAATCACCTATGGCAATACTCATCTGGATGGTATAGTGACATCCTACCCACTTCCTCTCCTCTGTAATCAGTAGTAAAATAGGAAGAATTCTCTTAAATTGTATTCTCCAATAGAATTGTCTACAATAATGTAAATTTCCCCATTCTGCATTGTCCAATACAATAGCCACTAGCCATACAAGGAATAATTTAAATATGGCTGGGACTGAGGAACTGAATTTTTAATTTTATTTAATTTTAATTAACTTTAAATTTATACAGCTACATGTAAATGAACAGTGGCTACCACAATGAGCAGTGGAGGTCTACAGAACAGGAATGTACTACTTGAACAAATGTCTGTAGTAATAATAGCAATTAGTAACAATAATAATAAATACCTAACATTGTTAAGCACGTAGGGCCTCACCTTTTCATTCCTCACTGAGCCAATTCCCACCATCACCCATGCCCTGGGTGTTGGTAGACTTGCTCTCAATAAGTTGCTTTCCTAATAACTAGAAGCAATGACTTAGTGACAAATAGAATGACAAGCATTGGACCCAGGAGCATAAAACATACCAGTTGGTAGAAGTACTGATGGATGAGTTCAGTGGACCAGATGGAAAATCCTAGTACAAAGCAGAGAGAATATTATGGACCAAATGAGGGTAGTGGACTTTAAGAGTCAAAAGCCCTCTTGCAAGACAACAGGTTGTATACGATCTCGATGTGCATCCCAGTCCCAGCTTTAATGATCTCGGCATCCTCCGAGGTTATTAAATTATTAGATTATTTCTTCCCCCTGAAAGAAGGGAAGAAAATGAGCAATTGACAATAAACTTTAAGAAATGTACTGTATTTTTATCACAAGCTGTTGGGTTTCGGATAGGAATGTTTCCAAGTAAGGAAGAGCTTGTCTTTGATGACTTTGGAGTCATACTTGACTCCTCTCTTTCTCTCACACCACACGTGTGATCTCTTCAGCAAATGCTACTGGCTCTATCTTTAAAACATATCCAGAATTTAACCACCTTTCATCACATCCATATTGGTCAGAGCCACCATCCTCTCACAGCCAGATTATTGCAGTTGCCTAATGTCACCACTCATTTCCCTTCCACTCTTGCCCTGTTTTACTCTCATCTCAGAAAAACATATATTTAAAAAAATAAGTCAGACGATGCCACTGTACTCAAAATCCTCCACTGGCTTTCATCTCTAAATAAAAGCCAAATTTTCTAAATGGCCTGTAAGTCCTTACATTACTTGATTTCATCTTTTAGTGCTCCCAGCCTCAATCAGTCTACTCTAAACAGACAGGATTTCTAAACATCGCAGGGATACTACTGCTCATGGCCCTTGTGCTGTAACTTTCTTACTATGGATTCCCACACGGACCTTCTTCCCATCTTTGCTCAAAAGTCATCTTCATAGTGAAGCCTTTCCTGATTACCTTATGTTAAATTCTCTCTCCCCACTACAGCCCCTACTATGCACTTTTTTCTCTATTTATGCTTCATTTTTCTCCGTAAAATTTATCAGTCTTATACACTATTTTTAGCATTTATTTATTTCATATTTCTTTCCATTAATGTAGCTTCCTTAAGAAAGGAATTTTCTTTAGTTTTGTTCATTGCTATATCTCCAGCATGTAGAAAAGTCTTAGTGGCCCGTAGGTCCAGAAATAAATTAATAAAATGAATTAATGAAGCTTTTCAGATAGAGATTTGATTACAGACAAATTTGACAAACCCCTAAAAGTTTATTGTTGGAATACAGTTTGCATGCATTTAAACTATTTCACTTGTCCTCCAATGTCTGTTTTCTCAGTTTCAATTAGCAGAAACTAGCCCACAGCTCTATTTCATTTTTAAAAAAATTTCTCTCCAACTAAGATCCTACTTGGCCATATTCAAAAAATGTAGATGCATGGAATATTACAGCTGGAAGAGGCCTTAGGGAACCTACTCTAGTGTCCAAAAGTATGTTCCCACAATGACTTGATGAAGATTTCCCACCACAAAATTGAATAATGCAATATTTTTTCCTAATTTGCAGAAACAGGAAGATGATAGAGATAATATTCTCAATTAAATTTTTTCTTATGATTTCTCTTAAGATATTGGCACCACAGTCGCTTACCAACTAACAAGTACCAACAGATGTTGAAAGTGAATAAACAAGAAGCAAATAGATAAAAATATAAAAACCCAGAAATAGTTATTGCAACAGCTTTATTTATTATGACCACATGCAAATGGTTGTGATTATATTTTGCTTCTATCTAACCAGATTTTCCACTAGTACAATCTCTTCTTAAAAATAATAAAAATCAACCAGAATTTTAATTGCTGACTCTCTAATGTCAAGCATGTTTGAGAACTTGTGTTCTAGCCTAGCACTTAAATTCCACAGTTTCAAACAATTTACACACGAGAGAAATGATTTGCCCAAAGTCACATAGTTAGTAACAAAAATAGATATTTCGTAAGACTTTTCTGCTTATCTTTCTTCTTAATTCCAACTCTCAAGGATTCAAACCACTTTTTTTTTTTTTTTTTTTTTTTTTTTTAGTTCTCAAAATTTACTTTATTATGTGGAGAATATCTACCCAAAAATCTGTTGAGTATAGTGGAGTTTCCCTGGCACCCAACTCCCTTTCCATCCCCCCAAAAGCCCATTTTTCTAATCACTATTTAAGAGAGAGAGAGAGAGAGAGTTACTAAACTACATAAAAATAAAAAGAAAGGGAAATCTTTACCTTGTCCTCTTCCAGGCATGGTAACAAGCTGGAGACCTAAGGGTGGTTTCCAGCCCCCAAATAGGTTTTCCTTTAAGAATTTCCACTGAAGAATTGAAAGGGGGAGAGGAGACACCAGCATATAAAAATTAGATGATTTCTAATCTTAAAATATTCTGAATTTCTAACTTCTTTTAAAACACTGGAAGACATTGCTACACTAAGCCCATATTCTTGAATAATAATTATGAAACCTATACAACATGAATCCCTTTATATAAACTAGAATTTCCTGTTCACCCCAATTCTCTCCACCCTTTCACTAACACATGTCAACTTTCATTTATCATCTAATTTGATCTGCATTTTTATTTTACTATAGCAAAATATTTCTGTCCCCATGTCACCATCAAAAATGAGAGCAAAAATGAGATGTAATGAATTCAAGGAAGAACATTAGAAGAATCACATTTATTTGGAAGAAATGAAGAGTATCCCTATATGTTTTAATATGCACACGATGTGTACCTGTGAGAAAACAACCAAGATGGATTTCTTCCATACCCCAGTCCATGGCCTTCTTTGAGTTTGTGATTTCTGTTTTGTAGTCATGATTACTAACTCACTTCGTAGAGAGTAACTGAAACCCACTAGCTTCCTGTTTGTTTTTTCTTCTGAAGAATATTTATTACTAAGGCTGCTAACCCATAGTAGACATATGTGTCATGCCTAATGACTTCCTTGGTCACCACTAACCTATGTCATAAACACACACAAACATCCATAAACTACATGTTCAATAAAATAGCTCTAAGCTGTCATTTGCAGAGAAGTAGTCATTCTTGGGGACATTCCTGGGTACTTAGCCCAAGAGCACTGCAACATAGATTAGCCTCTGAGCCATGAAGTAATCTGGATTTTCACTAAAACAACCAGCATGCTCTCTTTCAGATGTTCAGTTTTTAAAAGATTTTTAATTTTATATTTGTAAAATTTCAATTTCTAAATTTTTATGAAATTGGCCAGATAATAATAAGAATTGAAGATACAGCCAGAGAGAGACAGAGAGGTAAGATGAGACCATGTGGGCCCTTAAGAAATGGTATTAATATTCCCTAAACCTGCCCCTTCTGGCCGGTGATTGTTTTCTTTCTGAATAAAAGTATTATGCCAAATTAGATTACGTTGTTATAATCAATAGAGCCCCATTTACTCAATGGTCCCTTGTTCCACATGGTTTTCTATAGCAGGTCCTATGACCAGAAAATCCACAAGAGTAGGCTTCACGAGACCGTTAATGATAACAGTGTTAAAATATAACTCAATAAATGACCAAAACAGGCCAAAGTAACCCAAAAATGGTTTAATCAATTTTTCAAATTCAGAAGGTATTTTTCTTAATTGACCTAGTACTACTAATTGGTCAGTTTTCACCAAGTAGTGAGAACATAGTATTGGCATTTAAAGATCGGTTGAAGAACTTTTTTTCAGGGCTCATCCCAATTCTGAATCTAGGTTAACATCATCCATGGTGATGTTCAGGTGTATTAAAATAGTTTATGCTATGTCTGCCCAGTTTGGTCACAGAGCTAAATATTTCACTAATTTTATTTTATTTTAAATTTTTCTAGTTATAAGATTCATATAAACATCTCCAGAATTCTAGGTTTTGTGTGTCAGCTTGTTGAGAGAAGGTCACTTACAGTTTCATCAGTTACTTTGGACACTGAGGCATGTAGGTACCCCAGATTTGTGATTATCTAGAAAGACCTTGAGGTTTATCTTCCAAGGATTTCTGCCAAAACTTTAAGTGTGTTTCATATTACTGTAACTTAAGAACTTCCTCTGGTAATGGACCTTAATTTACAGCAGCATATGTGCAAATCTGGGTAATCTATGACCCTAGGAAACTTAGGGCATGTTAAAAAAATCAATCTCCATTTACTCAACTCACAAGTCTGGTTTGAATCTGAATATTTTCCTTCCTTAAAGAAAGTCAATGTGTCTATCTTGTTTGGTGTTTCCTTATGATTAAGTTCAATTTGTGTTATTATCTTCTAGTATCAGTTAAGAAACTACCATACCGTGATCCTTAAGGGATCTGACAAGTTGATTCTTACAAATCTCCTTAACTCCAAAAATTCCATGATATAAACATATACTTTAAATTCTCTTCAACACATGTTCCCCTCCTATCCAACCCACTATGTAAAAAAAAAATAAGCAAATTGTCCATATTTTGCTTGTAATTCCTCCATACACTGTAAAGGTATGGTCAGGACTATAAAAACATTGGTCATTTCCTTTGTCATGTTATGACTTGAACCCAACTTGGAAAACTCATATAATACTTGCCTGATGAATGTGGACACTAGGCATACTAACGTGCTTTTCGACGTGAATAAACCTATGAACGCTTCTTTGGTCTCTTTTGTCACATATTTCCATCATCTCTTTTCATCATCATCTTTTTTATCAAAGCTGTAAGCTTTTTGCTGGCAAATATTTCATCATCCTGTTCTTAAAATACTGCTAAATTTTTCATTCTGCACAGGGAGTCAGGTGGCCACAGTTGATCTGCCTTAGAATATTTCTTTCCAACCTCTAGCTCCTCTTATTTCCCACTAGCTTTTGTGGACTAGTTTCTTGCATGCTGCAATTCTTATTTGCCACAGTAAAATGTCACTTACCTAACCTCACCCAAAATAGAAGCAACAGACAAAAGAGATACCTCATATGCTGGCAATTTCCTATAACCTACACAAAACCAGTTGATAAAATCCTAAGCAGCCTAAAATAAACAAATATTAATACAACTTTGCCCACAATCCCAACTTGATTCATGACTAAAGTGACAGAAGAAACACTATTTTAAAACCAACTTAACTCGTATGTTGCTATGTGTGATCTAGGAATTCTGATTTCTCTGTATTTTCTCTGGCTCATGACATGGCCCTTTTCACAACTGTGTTATGATGTAAAAATGTATATTCTATGTTGGATCCTTACTTAATCTTTACTATTTTTCCTGTCTCTAGCTTAAATCAAAATGTTTAATTTTCATCTTGTGAGTTTCTTTACTATTTTATCTTTTGGTCTTTGATATTGCTTGGGTTCTCCTAACTACTGTGCCTAGCTCAAGGGGCATAGTTTATAATTCCTATAATCCACAGTCACTTCTTGAGGTTCTGTGGAGAAGACTTGGGAATGGACTTTAAGATTCTAGAGAGAAAATATGAGGTGGATGTCAATTGACTTCTGTTTTTAAGATACCCCAAATCTGCAGTGTTCCTAGGCTGATAGGAAGTGATCTCATTTATCACTTCTATGGCTAACTTTGTCAGCCATAGAACAGATATCTGACCAGTTTTCTGGTAGGGCTTTATAGGCATTGATTCCACAAATGAAGTATAATTCTTATTCATTAAGAATGAACTTGATGTGCCTTAGTAAATGAGACTGTTCCCATATATGGGACTCAAGAAAATGCAAGCAATTCGGTTGTATAATTAGTTTGTTCAGTTATATCCTAAGAAAAGGAAGACCATTTTTATTGTACCTATAAAAATAACTACATTGTTATTAATATGGCAGAGATAAAAAGAGAAAAGAGCAAAATAACTTATTTCTGAATTCAGAAGGACAAGGAGAACAAGAAAGCTTTTAAAGAATATTCTACTAATTTAATGATTAAAAAACATTAAGAATAAAGAGAAAGGATGTCTAACCTAGGCTGTATCTTTCTTCATCATTTACAGATGTTTTTCTCAGTTCTCAGCTTTCATATGTCAGCTTAGAAGTTTAAGCTTCTGAGATGTTTTCACTGACATTCTGGACTGCATTGAGTTTCCATCATGTGTACTTTTATTGCACTGCTTACCCCTGATTAGGTCCATTAAAACATTATTTTTAATAAAAATTGAAAATGACTTCAGTGATTAGATGTGTATTTCATTTTAGGCAATAAAATGTAGTAACTTTTAAAGACTTTATTTATTTGAGAGAAAGAGCAGGGGAAAGGACAGAGGGAGAGGAAGAGAATCAAGTAGACTACACTGAGCGAGGAACCTGACACTGGACTGGATCTCATGACCCGGAGACCATGATCTGAGCTAAAACCAAAAGTCAGACACTTATCCCACAGAGCCACCCATGCACCCCTATAATGTAGCAATTAAAAATGATGATTTCAGTATATTCAATGGTGTCAAAATATGTTCATAAAAAAGAGATTACATAGCTAAATTACATAAGAAAAAACAGATTACAAGAACACGGTATGCGTAGCTTGATCACAGTTTTATGAATATCCCTGTATACACATAGGCATCAAAATCCATTTTAAAGGCTCTAAACATTCACTTAATGGCAAGACCATTGTTTTTATTTACTGTCTAATTTGTATACTTTACTTATTTTCTAATTTTTATAATATTTATTTATTGTCTAATTTGCATAGATTTATTTTTCCATAAGGGGCATAATAAAGGTTAGTAAAGTAAATATTTTCTGAAAACAGATTGATAATTTCAACAATGAAACATGAAGACGTTCAATAAAAGCACACCAAGATGCTCTGCTACCTATCCTCTCGGTGTAACACAGTCTTAAAATGGAGTATCACAAGATTTGTTTTTTCTGTTCAAGATAATGCAATGTCTTTCCTGTCCCCCTTTTTTCTAGGGAAGGCTAGATTAAAGGTAATCCTCATAAACAGACCTTTTAAATTGAACTCACACATTCTCAAAATATTAATGAATTCCACACTCCTATTTCTAAAGACCAAACATATTTTTCCCATTTTCCTTTATTTATACAAAAAATGTTGTTATAAGTATAATTTAAGAGACTCTCCAAGCACCAGTGTCTGTCTCTGGTTTCCACCACCAACACCACCCCACCACACCGCGCCCTCGCCCACCACCCCCCCCCCCCCCCACCCCCGCCCAAAACACACACTCCCTCATGGACACAGCTTGGAGCTGCTTGGGGACAGGAAAGTACAGTTCTGGGAAACAGACAGGACATGAGTCCCTGTTTCACCATGGGCAAAGAAGGCACTAATGAACCCCCCCCCACACACACACACAAACAGAAACTTATGACAAGAACAATAGAAAAACAAAACAAGAAACAATGACAAAAAATGGGGGGGGAGATAAGACCGAAATAAAAAATAAAACACAAAAACCTTTGATATGAAGGCAGCAGATGGGGAAAGGACATTTAGAAAGGAAAACTGAGGGGAGACAGCAGCAAGGTTGGGGACATCAGGGTCCAATTATTTTGTCACTGGGCCACAATGCCCCTTTCAGGCTCCCTCCTTGAGGCAGCGCTCTCCACTCCAGAGTTCACAGGCCAGTCACCCTCTTCTCTTTAGTCCCCAGGGCAATGCATTGGCGCTTCCAGGTGAGGAGGGGCACGTGGGGCCCTAACTGGGAATCAGAAGAAGGCTGTGGGAATCAAGCCCAACCACCCCTGGGAAGCTGGCTGATTATAGGCCCTTCCTTTCCCTCTGATCACACCTAATCCTGGGGGAAGCCCTTCCCACCTGGGGGACATGTGATGATTTCTACACTCCTATGGCAGAATCCTCAAATCCTGTCTTTCCAAATTGCCAGCTCCACACCCCCATGGGTTCAAAGTGCAATCCAGTGGAGCCCAAGTTTGGCAGTCTCCTGGGGAGTGGTGTCCCCAGATCTCCTGGGGAGTGGTGTCCCCAGCCGGGACTTCCTGCCTCTCCAGAGCCCTGAGGGCAGACAAGCGGGTGCAGGTCAGTACTGAGGGGCTGGTGCTCCCGACCTGCCTGGGGCTTCAAGCTTGGTCTGGGATTTCATATGCTGGACATATTTTCGTGTCTGTGAACACTTCGCATTATTGTTTTGAATTCTGTCTGGCATGATGCTGAACTCTGAGCATAACCCAACTTTATCTGGTTAATTTTTCTGCAGCTTCAGTTATGTACAAGAAATTAGAAATTAGAAATTATGTATAAGACAAGAAATTAGAAACAAGTTTGTTCATAGATTTTCCTAATTGAGTCTTAGGCATTTCGTGTAATAATCAAATTCGTTCACACAATTTTATTTTGTCCAATTACAAAGAACCATTTAGATACAAATCTGAGATAAAAAATGCATCCTAACAAGGCTTGGGAACTCCACATTTAGACTAATACAAAAGATAGAGAAGCCACAGTTTAAAAAAGAAACTGGTATTTTCATATAAGCACTAATACTTTTCCTCCACCAAAAAAAAAAAATCTATTGTGAAGGGAGAGAGTCAGGATATAATTGGATTGTTGCTCTTCTTATGGTTTAAAGATTGTTTAACTCTTACATACACATAATTTGATTTTTTAAAGTTACTTTTTTATAATATAACATATAGTATTAGATTCTGAATAAAATGATGCTACTAACCATGGATGCAAATGACTTAAATCTCTTAGCAGTTCCCTTCTCTCCCTACACAGATAGCTGATGGTACTCAGGGCATCCTTTTACTGATCCTTTGCAACTCTAGGCCCAATGGGTAGAAAGATGGGAAATAAAAGGAAATGGCTGTTTAATTTTCTTGTTCTCCCTCTTTCTGCAACCTCCATGTTTTCATGCTATGGCTCATTCTTACTTTATATCCACCTCTGCAAATAACTCACCTTTAATACAACTTACTTCTGGATGTATATTTTTTTCTGATAATCATTTTTGTTCCATATCTGCACACACTCACCAGTCTTCTTGGCCAGAGATGTGTATATTCATGCAGGAATGGATAAGGAAAAATTTGTGGCACAAAAAGATTTTATTTGCTTTTCATATAAACAGGTGATACCTATGTGAACTTCGCAAGGCTGTCTTCATTCAAAAAACACATTAAATGTCATTTTCTCAGACAGGTCTTTTCTGACTATCTAAATGAAAGTAGCCAGTCTATTATAATTATCTGTGTAAAATTTATTACTATGTGACATGTTTTCTTATATATCCATGTATTGTTTATTGTTTATTTCCTTCCAACAAATGATAAGGTTCATGATGGCAGAGACTGTATTTCTCTTATTTACTACCTAAAAATGAGTTGGGATATAGCAGGTGCTCAATAAATTCTGAAGATTAAATGAATGGATGGATGGATATCTGTGCAAACCTTCCTACCTGAGAGTTGCAGTCACTTAGCTAATAGAATAATGTTTAATGAATATAGCATATAAAGCTAAATAATCTTAAATCTGTACCCAAACCTGCCCTACTATTGTGGACTCAGTCAAAAACAATAGGAGAATAGATATGATTAATAATTTTTAGTAACTTATGGTCAAAAGAACAAAACTCCATCATAATACAGAATACAGTAGATATATTAACCAACAACATGTAAAATCTTGGTTCTGAATACAAAATTCTATAAAATAACAACCAAATGTGACTTGAGTAAGCTATTAGGTTAAAATATATTGTTGCCCTGCTTCCTCCTCTCTCTCTGCCTGCCTCTCTGCTTACTTGTGATCTCTCTGTCAAATAAATAAATAAAAATTTTTAAAAAGGGGAGCACCTGGGTGGCTCAGTGGGTTAAAACCTCTGCCTTCGGCTCAGGTCATGATCTCAGGGTCCTGGGATGGAGCCCTGCATCGGGCTCTCTGCTCAGCAGGGAGCCACTTTCTCCTCTCTCTCTGCCTGCCTCTCTGCCTGATTGTGACCTCGCTCTCTGTCAAATAAATAAATAAATAAATAATTTTTAAAAATATATTGTTGCACTCCCACTAGTCATCAACAACCCTGAAGAAGGTCCAGTGTTAAATGACAACTCACAGCAGAACTTATGTTAAGATACAATGATTAAATAAAACAGGATCTTAGGTCTTAATCCTGATTCATAGGAAGTGATTAACTATGTACCTGCACTAAGAGTACAGAATTTTTAAAAAACAAAGCCATCCTTGACATGCATGAAATATTAGTCTCTATGCTTGAATAATTTAATAACAAAAGTTTGACTATATTTATTATTTCATATCAATAAAGTATATCTATTAAAGGCTATTTGATTTCCTGTAAATGTAGCTCTATAGAGTGATCCAAATAATAAGCAACACATTCAGTGACTGCCAGTTACTTAGTGTCACATTGCATTTCAACAAAAGCCACTATATCCTGTGTGACAGGAAAATGGGTGGAGGACCTTATAAATCAAACTTCCAGAAATCCTTGTTTACAAGGCTGACTTTTTGTGTTACTGTGTAGCTGTCCAAAAGTTTTTCAGCAGGTCATGGCTTTTTTCTAGAAAAGTTATCTTTACGAAACACATTGATAAGTCGTTCCATTTTTATATAACAAAACATCTAAAACATAGACACACACAGTATGAAAGACTCTTATTCAATTAAAGGTTCTGGAACAGAGAAAAATGTGTATTAAGTGACAAATATTTTTATAGTGGTTTATAATGCTTTTCACGTAGTAGGTGCTTCGTAAGTATTTACTAAACCACTGAATCGAGAAATTAAAGCCCAAGCTTCTCATATACTCTGCTAAATTCTGAAACTTCTTGTAAGTTCCTGAATTTTTAACAAATGTGACAGGTCCTACCGATAAATAGGTTTAAAGGGTTTATTGAGATATATAACCAGTTTTAAATTATAGTTGCAAACTAAATTTAAACAAAGAAAGCCTTCTACCACCAGCCTGTCTCTGACACCAGATTTCTGCCCCAACCCTCTGATCTGCTGTGTTCTTCTGTTAGTAATTTAGCTTTTAATCATCATCCTCAAAATAAAACAAAAGCACAGATTTTTATTCTCTTTGCCCACCTCCAGATTTTTCACAATTGGAAAGGTAGCCCCAGATTCCTATTCCTGCATGTGAGCATTTCATGACCACACTTGTTCAGCTGCTTAGAAAACATACTCACTGTTTTCTCCAGTATTTTGTGCTATGAGACAGCAGGTTGTGGGGCCATTAGGTAGCACTGATCTCTCTTCCTTCCTTTGATTTGCCTGCGAAGTAACCAGATCTCCCCCTAACATGTCCCCACCCTTACTCTCTATATCCCCAACCCTTTCCCTACTCCAGCACTTAAAAGAAGTCCTCACAGTTTGTGTTGAGAAATGAGCCAGTAAAAATCTGAATTTAAAAACAAGAGGATTTCAGCTGAGATTTTGTGATCTTTCCCTATGTAAATTTTGATAGACCAAATCATTTTTGAGCAGTAGAATCTCAAGAGTGGCTCATTCAATAGCAGAACAATCTAATATCCTTATTCCCTTTATTTGTACCTTTCAAAGTTTCTTTTAAAGCATTCTCTTCTTGTATTTTCCTCTTCAACTTTATCACTGTATTTTTGACATAAGGGAAAGACTATAGAAGGACATTTTTCCAGTAATAGCAATCATAGTATTGGTCATAATCATCTTCATATTTGAAACTATTTCATTCTTCTAGAGTCTCATTGGATTAATGGTGTCATTCAGTAGAATGTATCAGTTAATTCCATGTGTTGACCACAGTGTTCTCCCTGACTTCCTAGAGATGTGAATTTAAACAACCTTTAAAACATGGAAAAATAAGATTCATTAATAATATTTAATTATTTTCATATTAGTTCATGTTTCCATGATGCATTTTTAGGGGTGATTCCAGTGCCTTTAGCCTAGCAGTTTTTGTTCATAAAATTAGAACCAGGGCTGCACACAAATGTAACACAGGAAAGTTTATTTCAAGTACACTTTTTCACAAAATTGAGGAGTGTATGTTGTCTGAACTTCCAGTGTTAAACAAGATTGAACATTGAATTTGGTTTCAAATATTTTTATTTTACAGAAACAATATTTCAGAGTTTGGGACAAGGGCCCTTCTAGTCTCTATATTTTCATCTCACTGGAATATGCCTATTGGTGCTTTGAGCACAACCAAAGTCCCTGGGAACCTCTGAGGAACTGTTATCAGTCTTGAGGTACAGGAAAATATGATAATCAAAGTCTGTATCTAATTGAAATTAGCTAAGAGGGCTGTAGCCCATCAGAGCAAATCAAACTCTGTATAAGAACCCCCCAGAACTCTGCTTCAAGATTATGGCCTTGACTTTGATTCATCCTCATAAATTAACTCTGAGACATGGAAAGACTAAAATTAGAGGCACTTATGAGAAAATTCACACCCCACAGCACCACCACCAATAATTTGGAGCCTAGGGCTTGAAAGCAGGGACAAAGGGAGGCCTTGCCTACTATAGTCAGGTGGCCCCACAGATAAATCATTGTACCAGCCTTTGAGGAAGAAATGCTTTCTTAAGTCAGAGCACAAAGTTGTGAGAAGTCAACTCACCTAGGAAGTTAGGCAGACAGACAAATAAAATGAAATCCTAGAGATGGTGGTTATTCTCCATTTGCTACCCATCCCCAGATCCATTCTTTGCCCTTTTCCACTTTTCTGTGTGTCCCAGGGTAGACTGAACCTTATCAATGGCACTACCCATGTCCCCTTGCCCTCTAGAAGGTTAGGCCAATAGGAGCCTCAGGCAGGATGTCGGAGAGAGCACAAGAAAGGAGGAAGTAAATATTTCCTACTGCCCTTCCTGGCTGTCACTCACCCTAGGCTCTATCGTCACCCCCTCTCCACACTACTGGCTGCCTCCTTCTGTAAAGACATCTTCTATTGGACACCCACTCCCTTCCAAGATTCTTGAAAATGCCATCTCCTTCCTTTGTACCTGGAGGCCTAGGAGTGGGAATAGTTCATGGTTCCACTGCCTTCCTGATTCCCCCAGCCATAACTATATCTTTGAAAACAGCCCCTCTAATGAATCGCACATGAACTCCCAGCTGGCTGTAACTTTATTATCTGCTGGGTCATATTGGGAGATTGGGACAGATTGGGAGATAAATACATGCATATACATACATACGTACATACATATATTTATATATGTGACCAGAAAGGCCTCATTCCTAACGAGGGACACTTGATTTCTACAGAAAATAACCAGACTACAGAAACTTCCCTTGAAGGAGGTAAGAAATGGAAGTAAGGTAGAGAAAAGGAGAAAGAGCCAGTTTCTTACATGCCTTAGTACAGTTTTTCTGGTTTTTGGTTTTGGTTTTGGTTCTTGATGTCTGATGTATGTTTAAATAATAAATAGATTCTATTTCAAATAAAGTAAAGTTAGGCATTTTTCTCATCAAAAAATTCTAATTTTCAAATCACTTATATTTTTAAGGTAAACTAAGATTTACGAATTTAGCAAATTAAGAACTAAGACAAACTATAATAATTTTTCTTTTCCAAATCAAAAGTTAGTAACCTTCCCCAAATATGACTATTTAAAATCTGTGTAACTATGTAGGTAAAAATGAGTTCTGGTGCTTTAACCGCCTGTGTTACCTAAATGATAGAACAATATATATTGCACACAGGAATCAACTTGTGACAGCATCATAGAATTAAAAAAAGAAACTGAGTGAGCATTTAGGAAATGTTAGCATGTTTAAAAATCACTGAGTTCTTTCTTGAAACACTTCTTTGTCGCTCCTGGTTTCAAGGTTCATCATTTCAAGGTTTATTTTCTGAATATGTTCCAAAGTGTGCTTTATTTTATAAAAAGCTTTTGAGATAAATAATCAGTTCCCACATTATCAGTAAGAGCTGAAAAACATCATCACTGCTGCTATTGTCATTTCTTGAGGTTTTTAAATGCTCCTTTTCATTCCAAAAGCGTATAATATGATGTGCACAATGAACAGGAAACAGATGTGTTCCAGAGATTTATTTGAATATTTTGTGTGTATTTACTACAAACAGACAAGAATTAAAATACCAACTTAACATAAAGTAAATTCTCTAAAAATTCTCTTAAAAATGTTCCCAGATTGTGGATATACAGAATTTAAAAATTAAAAAATTTTTTTTAAAAATAAACCTCCAGGTTAAGGTATCACTTTTGGCAATTCCATTCATTGTATGGCTCTGAATTTCGTGAAAACAAAAGTAAATTAGAGATACCTACTCAGACTTCCTAATGGGGAAATTATGAAAATCAAAAACAATAAATAAATGGAACGATTCTCAGTAATTATAAAATGTCATATAAATGACACTTGAGATCTTTTTTTTCTTGGTGAATGTTTATGATAGGTCATAACTCATTAAATTTTTTTAAAGATTTGTTTATTTGAGGGATACCTGCGTGGCTAAGTTGTCTATGCATCTGCCTTCAGTTCAGGTCATGATCCCAGGGTCCTGGGATCTAGTTCTGCATCGGGCTTGTTGCTCAGCGAGGAGCCTGCTTCTCCCTCTGCTTGCCACTTTCCCTGCTTGTGCTCTCTCTCTCTGACAAATAAATAAATAAAAATCTTTTTAAAAAGATTTATTTATTTGAGAGAGAAAGTGTGACAGAGTGGCGGGGAGGTACAGAGGGAGAGAGAAAGAGAATCTCGGGCAGACTCCCTGCTGAACATGAAATCTGTGATCATGACCCTGTGATCATGACCCGAGACTAAAGCTTTGCAAACAATGGTGAAAGATGATATTGCTTAGATGTCTATGAAGCTATAATGTCAAGTCAGTAAAGGAAGCAAAACGATAAAATATTGCAAAGAGCCACATATAACTTAAGTAGATGAGCATTCTTAACCTCATTGTGTTTCTTCATAGACCAGTGTCATATTGTGAATGATTTGCTAGAATGTGTGTGTGTCTACATGTGTGTGCTTACATGTACATTCATAGTTGCACATGTGTTTTAAACATTAGGATACAACTAGACTTGCTTCATTTACTGACTTCATTAGTTTTTGAATGAAGAACAGTCAAGATTCCTTTTTTTTAAACCATTATAAGAAAATCCCTTGTAGAATACAGAGTGAGTTCAAGTCTATTTCATCTTGTCAACTTTGAATTCCATCTAACGTTTTATAAATAAGACTTGGAATAATTCTTAAAATAAGCAATAGGAGTTAATTAGGGATCACTAGGAGTTGCTTACTTGTTGGGATTTTATTGCCAGTATTTCTTCCTGTTCTCAATTTTAGGACATCTAACTTTATTAAGATACTTGGGAACACAGATTCAATGACAGGGCTGAGAGCAAATGCAGACAGCATTTCTCTGTAATGTTCATCTTGCCCATGATCTTGTGTTCATATCTAGAGATCTTTCTCACTGAATATACTTTGTACTATTTGTTTTCTTGTCTACTTCATGCAAGTACCTTAAGATTTTGTGATCAACAGAGATAATTTGGGTCAATTTTATTTTGCTTAATACATAGTTCTAATTAGTAGATATTATTGAATCCATACCTCGACCAAATAGTAAACCAACTACTAACACTTAAACAAACTGTATTTATTTTGGAGAAGGCTGGTAGCTTTTTTCTGTTTATAATCATTGTCAACAAAGTAATTCATGTTGCTCTCTAGAGCTTTTACATGCAATAAGTTGAGAATTAAGAAAGAACGTATTATTTTTCATTTGCCTTGCATCCTCATGAATTGCAGCCAGATTGCTGCAGAATACCTTAAACTACAATTTACAATCAAGATATTCTGCTTTAAAATCTCGACACATATTGGAAAGCATAACAAGCAGTGATTGTGAATCACTGATTATTCTTCATACTCCAATGTAGATGCATAGCTTAATTGCTTTTACCAAAAGTTAAAGAAGAAACTATTCTTCATTAATTCTGCTACTGTGCATGTAGACTAGACTTCTTGATTTCAACCCATCTGTTGTTAGTTAGCACAGTAATATTTTTTAATAATACCTTTATTATGATAACATAAAATTCACCCTTTTAAAGTATAGAATTCCAGTGGTTTCTAATATATTCAGAGTTGTACAACCATAACCACTATCTAATTTTAGAACATTTTCTCATCCTAAAGAAAGAAAGAAAAAAATCCCGTCACATATTAGCGGTCACTTCTGATTCTCCTATCCCTCCAGGCCCTGGCAACTCCTAATCTACTTTCCTTCTTTATATATTTGCCTATTCTAGACATCTCAATACAAATGGAATCACGCAATATTTGGCCTTTTGTTTCGAAATTCTTTCAATTAGAGTGTTTTCAGGATTTACTCATGTTGAATCATGTGTTAGTAGTTTATTCCATTTTATGTCTAAATAATATCCCCATGTAAGGATATAGTATATTTTATTTATCTATTTATCAATTAGTGGACATTTGAGTTGTTTCTACTGTTTGATTATTCTGAATAGTGCTACTATGAACGTTTGTATACATGTTTTTGTGTGGATATATGATTTCAGTTTTCTTGAGTACACACACACACACCAAGAAGTGGCATTGCTGAATCACATGGTAACTCTATGTTTAACTTTTTTGAAGTACCTATTTTCTAAACTGGCTTCACCATTTTACGATCTATAAGAATGTTAATTTTTCCACATCCTTGCTAACATTTGTGACTGTCATAATCATCCTAATGAGTGTGAAGTAATATCTTTTTTTCAATTATGTAACATGTCACTTTAACATGTCACTTTATTGACATTGATTAATTCCAACAGATATTATTTTATTTAAATTCAGTTAGCCAAGTTATAGTACATCATTAGTTTTTTTTACAATGTTTAGTGACTCATCAGTTCAGTATAACAGCCAATGCTCATCACATCATCTGCCTTTCTTAATGCCCACCACCCAGTTATCCCATCCCCCCACCCACCTCCCTTTCCACAACCCTCAGTTTGTTTCCTGGAGTCAAGAGTCTTGTATGGTTTGTCTCCCTCTCTGATTTCTTCCATTCATTTTCCCCCACTACCCATATCGTCCTCTGCCCTATTCCTTATGTTCCACACATGATCGAAACCATATGATAATTGTTTCTCTGATTGACTTATTTCACTTATTATAATACCCTCCAGTTCAATCCATGTTGATGTAAGGGGTAGATATTCATACTTTCTGATGGCTGAGTAATACTCCATTGTATATACGAACCATATCTTCTTTATCCATTCATCTGTTGAAGGACATCTTGACTCCTTCCATAGTTTGGTTATTGTGGACATTGCCGCCAAGAATATTGGGGTGCATGTGCTCTTTCTTTTCACTACATCTGTATCTTTGGGGTAGATACCCAGTAGTGCAATTGCTGGGTCATAGGGTAGCTCTATTTTAATGTTCTGAGGAACCTCCACACTGTTTTCCAGAGTGGCTGTACCAGCTTGCATTCCCACCAACAGTGTAAGAGGGTTCCCCTTTCTCCACATCCTTGCCAACATTTGTTGTTCCCTGTGTTGCTAATTTTAACCATTATGACTGGTATAAGACGGTAACTCATTGTGGTTTTGATTTGTATTTCCCTGATGGCAAGTGATGTGGAGCATTTTTTTATATGTGTCTATAGGCCATTTGCATGTAGTGGTTGGAGAAGTGTCTGTTCATGTCTTATGCCAATTTTTTGACTGCATTATTTGTTTTTTGGGTGTTGAGTTTAAGAAGTTCTTTATGGTTCTTGGATACCAGCCCTTTATCTGTAATGTCATTTGCAAATATCTTCTCCCATTCCATAGCTTTCAGTTTTGTTGATTATTTCCTTTATTGTGCAGAAGGTTTTTATCATGATGAAATCCCAAAAGTTTATTTTTGCTTTTGTTTTCCTAGCCTTTAAACATGTATCTTGTAAGAAGTTGCTTTGTCCGATGTCGAAGAGGTTGCTGTTTGTGTTCTCCACTAGGATTTAAATGGATTCCTGTCTCACATTTAGATCTTTCATCCATTTTCAGTTTATCTTTGTGTATGGTATAAGAGAATGGTCTAGCTTTATTCTTCTGCATTTGCCTGTCCAATTTTCCACAGTACCATTTATTGAAGAGACTGTCTTTTTTCCATTGAATGTTCTTTCCTGCTTTGTCAAAGATTAGCTGACCATAGAGTTGAGGGTCCATTCCTGGGCTGTCTATTCTAGTCCATTGACCAATGTGTCTGTTTTTGTGCCAGTACCATGGTGTCTTGATGATCATACCTTTGTAATATAGCTTGAAGTCAGGCATTGTGATGTGCCCAGCTTTGGTTTTCTTTTTCAGCATTCCCCTGGCAATTCAGGGTCTTTTCTGGTTCCATATAAATTTTAAGATTATTTGTTCCAGCTCTGTGAAAAATGTCAATGATATTTTAATAGGGATTGCATTGAATGTAATATCTCATTGTGGTTTTGATTTTTCCAGTAACTGATGTTTAACATCTTTTCATGTGCTTATTGGTTATAAATTGGTCATATCTTCTTTAAATAAATGTATATTTATAAACTTTGTTTTTAATTGGGTTATTTCTTATCTTTTTTTTATTGTTGAGTTCTTTATATTTTCTGGGTACTAGATCTTTATCAGATTTATGATTGGTAAATATTTTCTCCCATCATGTAAGTTGTCTTTTTATATTCTTGAGAAGTTTTAAAACAAAAGATTTAAAATTTAATAAGACCTAATCTATCTATTTTTTTCTTTTATTACTTGTGCTATTGATGTTATATCTAAGAAACCTTTGCCCAACTCAAGGTCTTGAAGATTTACTGCTATATTTCTACTGTGTGTTTTATAGTTTTAGCTCTTACATTTAGGTTTCTGATCTCTTTTGAGTTAATTTCTGGATGGTGTAAGGAAACTTCCTTAATTCTATCATTTCTACCTTTGTTGTTGTGTTAAACAGATATTTTATACTATGATAATTCCCTTGTGTTTTCTTTTACATTTTTTAAGTTGTTTTCTTCATAGTTTCCCTGGTGATTACAATTAGCATCTCAACTTAAAACAATCTAGTTAAAATTAATTTCAATAGTATACAAAAACTTTGTCCTGATGTAGTCCCACCTCCCCCTTCTTTTGTGCTACTATTGTTATTCAAATTCTATCTTATTAATTACAAGCCCATCAACATAGTATTATAATTATTTGCTCTCACATAGTTATCTTTTAAATATGATAAAAGAAAAGAAACAAAATATGTTTGTATTTTCTTCTACAATTACATAATTAATTATCTTTACTGGTGTTATTTCTTCATGTACATTTGAGTTACAATCTAGTATCTTTTCACTTCAAGAATGAAAGACTGCTTTAATATATCACTTAGAGTAGTTCTGCTAACAATGACTTGTCTCAGTATTTCTGTATGTGAAAATATCTAAATTTCTTTTTTGGAGACTAGTCTTATTGGGTATGGTTAATATCTTTTTCTTTTAGCAGTTAGAATACATCCTCCTACTCTATTCTGGTCTTCATGATTTCTGAAGAGAAGTCAACAGTAAGTATTATTGAGAACTCCTCATACATCATGAGTACTCTTCTCTTACTGCCTTCATTATTCTTTCTTTTTGGCTTCTGAAAGTTTGACTATGGTGAATCAAGGTGTGAAACTCCTTGGATTTATCTTAGTTTGAGTTATTAAGCCTCTTGGATATGAATGTTAATAGTTTTCACCAAACTTGGAAAGGTTTCAGACATTATTTCTGCAAATATGCTTTTTGCCCCCTCTGCTGCCTCTTCTCTGGGACTTCCATCATGCATACGTTGGTACATTTGATAGTGTCCCACAGGTCTCTGAACCTCTATTTATTTTTCTCAAAGAATTTGCTATATTTTCAAAATTTAGCTGCCTTTCTTGATTTTAAAAAATTGCAACTCTTTAATTTCAGAGTTTGGAAAAAGTTGATTTTGACAATTTTTGCCAATGTTGTCACAACTTTTATAGAGGAGGAGATATCTGGAGGTGCATTACTTACCCCATAATTCCAGAAATGTTCTTCCTATTGGCAGCTATGTTGTATTCATGGGTAGTCATATGTGGATTGACTCAGGCCATCCCTAAGCCAACACAACAGCTGGCTATGGTTAATGATCCTAATATGAATGATATATTCTGCTTACTCAACAGCAACCGGTAGGTCCATGAATGATAAGGAGGCACTGAATAGGCTCCTGTGCAACTGCTAGGTGCAGCAAATCAAGCTGTGCTTTAAATTTGGATTGGGCCATGTCTGAATGCTTTCCACTTTTGC
Organism: Lontra canadensis; assembly: GCF_010015895.1. Classification (NCBI taxonomy): domain Eukaryota; kingdom Metazoa; phylum Chordata; class Mammalia; order Carnivora; family Mustelidae; genus Lontra; species Lontra canadensis. The sequence goes on from NW_022630999.1 coordinate 12,698,933, forward strand.
CTCTGTAGTAGCTTTAGGTCCAGTTTCTCCATCTCGGGCTTCACCGATTTCTCTCCATTCTTATATTCTCTATGACTCTTTTTGACCCAAGGAATTCAACAAATTTCTATAGCTTCTGTGAAAATTAAAACTCACTCATTTGGTCATATAGTCCTACATTTTTCTTTTCTTCTAAGCAGGAATTAATTTTTTTTTTTTAAAGGCAGTTCCCAGGGGTCGAAGGAGAGAGGGGAGGGAAACACTGAATTATCTCTTTGTATATCGAGAGCTCAAGAGACAAATGTAGTACCATAAAAATAGTTTTTTTTATACTTCTTATTTTTTGTGACTAAAATTATTCTCTGCGATATAAATATATAGTTGCCTAATTAATATTACCATTTTATTAGCCTTACTAATACACTACTAATATTAGAATTACTGGTCCTATTACTTTTTGTGACTCAGATTAATAGCTCCGTAGTAGGTATTTTAAACTCTTCTCTTGTTCCCTTGTAGCACATCTGAGCCTACATGAAAGAAAAACTTGGTCAGATCCTTGTATTTAGGGCCTTAGTTTTTAATTTTCCCAGCCAGTTCAAATTTCTTCCACAATGCTTCCATCTTCATTGCCTACTCAAACTTACCTTTTCATTCTTGCTTTACCCTGGCAGTCTTGGTGGGCTTTTGACTCCCAGTCTCTGGTTCTATCTTCTTGGCTGCAACACTTTCCTTTTCTGGAAACAGATCAACTAATTATGGCTCTTTCATGAAAAGCCCCAGGATTTCCTCTTTCATTGCAGGGCCTTTCAAATCAGTCCTCATCCCACAGAACAAAGACTTGGATATTTACAAGTTCATGGCTCCCTTCACCCCAACTTTGGGACCAAAATGCTTAAAATGTCCAACATTGGCAGTATATCTTTAATGTTTACATCTACTCTATGGTGTCCAACTGGTATATCTAAAAGTTCTTTGGGCATCATGATAGTGGTTTCATTTTTGTCTCCTTCAAATTTCAAAAGAATCACCAAAGATTATTCTTCTAGATTATTTGTTCTCTTTGTTGAGATAAATGTCCAACCTTCCACCTTTATTTTGCTAGTGCATATAATTGTATTTATTGATAACAAACAATAATAAATTTCCTTAAAGAAGGCATTGCATTAAAAATTCAGGGAATAGAAGGTTTACAGTATGCCTCATGGATTTAATATATTTCATTTCCTCTACTACAAAAATTAGAGCAAATCACACCACTTCAGCAAACGTTATGAGAGGAAAAAATTAATACAGAGTAAAAAACATGTTTGCATATGTCACTCAGAACAATGAAAATATTCTATTCTTATAAGAAGTCAAAATTCCTTGGCATCCTTTTAAGATCCATTCAAATCTGGTCAGAAATTCACTTGCATTTCCTTAATTTTATTCCATTCTACTCATCCATTTCATGCTGCCTTTACCTAGAATGCCCATTATCCTTTTCCTTCATCCATGAAACCCTCTCCCCATTTCCTGCAAGACCACATTTCAGTGCCATCATCTTTATAAAATCCTGTCTTTTTCTTCCTTTTGACTTTATGCTTGGTTCTAGGGCTCATCAGATACAATTAGGAGGATACATTCTATGCATATCTCTAAGTATCTTGTGAATGTTTTTGAGGATAGTGCCAAGCATTTCAACATTTCTGAATCCTGGGAGCCAGAGGACTTCCTGCTACTCAGAGGTAACACCGTAAATGTTTGAATGTTTGAATGAATGAATTACATGTGGACAGATGCTGCAGGCAATAAAAATGAGTTATTGACTGTCTTGGTATAGATTATAGTCTAGTAGAACAGAAGAAAAATAGCCACATAATTTGTAAAACAAGCTACTTAAGTGTTACTATTTCAGAGCCAAATAATAGACTCCATTTCTCTTGATGTATTTATTTTCTATTAACTACAAGACTATTTCCCCCACATCTATAGTGACCTAGTCCTATTACAAGAAATATCAATCTTCTTGGTTTAATTACTAACTAATAATTTGTTTCAGTCCTGAGATTTTAGAGCCCACCTACTTGCTTTAACTCTTTAAAAACTGGTAAAAGGAAAATGATTAAATTAATTAAATCAACCTGCTCAAATAATCCCAACATTGCCTAATAACTTAAAAAATAGTTAACTCACTTTGCAAATTAAGGAATCTGGCATTGAAGTTGAAATGTTACTGCTCATCAGTGATGGTTATTGTGAGTCAAGAGTGCCGTGACTTAAATATTCTTGCCAGGGCACCACCCTGGTAGTCCCTCCTCCCGTGCAGCACTAGTGTGTCACTCATGTTGAAGTATACTAATAAGTTTTAGGAGTTTCCTACAGTGTTTAGAGCTGTCCTTCACCAGGATTCTAAATTCAAATTTTTTCCTAAGTACCAGTTGCCCAAATTTCTTTGGACCAAGTTTCTGGCATAGACTTGTTCAGGAAATAGGGTGGGAGGAACACCTATTTTATATTTTAAGTGAAAAAACATTCACACAAGAACATTACGCAATAACAACAAAAAAAAAAGTTTGGTTGGTGGTGAAGTTTAAGTTCCACATTATTGTGACTTTGTTTTGGTCATAGAAGAAGCAATCATGGGTTCTCAAGTTGAAGTAACAACATTAATATGGTAATTCCACTAGACTGCTTAATTTAACAGGCTTAAAATGAAACATGTCAATGTTATAATTGAGAACAAAACTACTTGTTTTCTCTCCCTCATTCCAAGAGAAAAAAATTAATGGACAGCAGATTTTCAGTAGAAAAGCAAGTGTTCTACCCATTTTTGCCTCTGCAGAACATAGCCCTGGAGTCCAGTACACAGCAGGAACTTAAAAATTATTCAACTCTGGCGCCTGGGTGGCTCAACTGGTTAAGCTTCCGATTCTTGATTTTGGCTCAGGTCATGATCTCAGGGTCATGAGATGGAGGCCCATGTCAGGCTCCATGCTAAGCAGGAGTCTGCTTGATGTTCTCCCCCTCTCTCTCTACTCCTCCTCCTATTCACACTCTCAAAAGAATAAATGAAATCTTTAAAATAAATAAATAAAAATAATAAATAAATATACAAAAATTATTCAACTAAACTAAGTTGCTCATATGAGTTAGCTTTGTGAGTTAGCATCACTGTCTTGGAGAGCAATTCCCTGAGTATATACAGAGTAAAATTGAAAAATCTGAATCTTTATGAAATCTTAACAAAAGCAGCTCTAGACAATACCACCTACCCTTAACACCTCAGAGTTGAGGAGGGTGGAAGAAAGCACAATTTGATGCTATACTAAAATGTATTTTAAGCCTCATAGTTAACTTTCTTTAAAACAACGTTTTACATTTTTCTTATAAATATCTGTTGTTTTAACATAAAAAGTTTTAAAAAGTATTCATTATTGACTAAAACTATACCACCTTTCTACAAAGGTGGGAGTACCTTATTTATCCTGCAGTTTTGAGAACCCATGATCTAACTACCAAAGATCTGTGGCCTTCACCAGTAGCAGAACGCTAGACCCTCTCCTATTCCCAGCCCCTTAGTGAAATATTCTGTTCTTGTTTAAAAAAAAAAAAATCCCCTTTACATCTAGCTAATTTGAAAAGTAAGTCCTTGTTAATGTCATAATGGGTTCTGATGTCTTAATTTATACCCATTTTATTTTTTTAAAGATTTTATTTATTTATATGTTAGAGAGAGAGCATGCGAGCACAGGCAGACAGAGTGGCAGGCAGAGGCAGAGGGAGAAGCAGGCTCCCCGCTGAGCAAGGAGCCCGATGTGGGACTCAATCCCAGGACGCTGGGATCATGACCTGAGCCGAAGGCAGCCACTTAACCAACTGAGCCACCCAGGAGTCCCATTTTATACCAATTTTACTGGGGTATTTTCAAGATAATTCCCTAATACAAAGTAAGGATTCCAAGTGAGGATTCCAGAAATAATAAGAGTCGATAGAGATGGTTTTGGCCAAACACTAACATTCTCTTTTGATGCCTATCAAATGGCATCACTTCCTATGCCCAACAACACACAGACCCTGCCCTATATTCCCACTGTTTAATTTTAATTCTTCTGCAACAGGGAAGAAGAATAATTCATTTCTATTTACTTTAATCGAGACATTTTGCTAAATGCTGCATAAGTTTGTCTCATTTAATCCTCACAATAATCTTCAGAGAGAGGCAATATTTTTATCCCCATTTTATGTTTGAGGAAACTGAGCCTCACAGAGCTTTATAACTTTTCCTAGATTACACGGCTAACACGTGGTGGCTCCTGGGCATGAGTACAAGAAGTTTAATTCAAGAACCTACTTACTCCAGTAATTATACTCATGATATATTGGATTACCTCTAAGGAGAATACTTTAGTATAAAATGTATGTTTTTATTTTTGAGATATTAACCAGTAATCCCCAAATCCCATCCTATCTGGCTAGGGAAGGTGGAGATCCATTAGACCAATCTGGGGAGGGTTGGGTATCACCTTGGGCCTGGATGTTCACGTGGGTGGCAAGCTCCAAATGGCTTGAGAGGATTAGACTTCCCACACTATCAAAACAGGTCAAACACTCAAAGATTCCTATAAACCACAGCGTACTTTTGCTTTATTTTATGGATTAAGTACTTCATCAGTTCAGTCCCTAACCTCTCAAGGTACTTCTAATTTTCACCCATATTTCCAAACTGTCAAAAAGATCTGATCAGATTAGATCTCATTTAAAAAATAGATGAGTACATCGTACAAAGTCTAGAGCTTAACATTTGCTGTCAGGTGACCCATGTAATGACTAGTTTGTCACCCTAGTTTTTAACCTTTCCAAGCCTCAGTTTACACAATAACACATCTTCCTGCCAGGATAAAGTTGGTTAAGAGACTATCTTGCCTGATATTGGTTTATGTTTAGACTTACTGAAGTTCAGAAAATGAGCGCTGATTCTAAATTTAATTCTCCAGCAATAGCTGTGTTCTCAATCTCTGTATTTGCATTGATGTGAAATGAAGAAAATTATTAAATATTGCCATAAGATTCATAACACATATAAAAGCTAACTTTAACCACAGCACTCGTAGTGCTGGTTATCACCATTAGTTTGCAAGTCCTAGAGAAGATTTTCAAAATTTAAATTCGAAGTATTTATGAACCCCCAAAAAGAAAGCTCAAGTTCCCAATAATTATAACCTTCATCATGAGTATGTTTTAACCCTACTTTATTTCAATAAGGTATAATTTTATAATTTCTCTTTTCATTTCTTTCTAATTCAATAATGTTATAACTTTCTAGAGCCCCACAGATGCATATGTATATATACATATACACACATAAATATACACACATATATATACACACATATACACATATGTTTACATATATATGCATACTATTCTATGTTTATGAAAACACTGAGCAATTTGAAGAGATATTTCAGAGGAAATATTTATCATGGTTTTTTAATGTCTAACCGTTAATCAGTATTTGATTATTTTGCAAAGCCCCATGGGCCATACTGAGAGGCATAAGACATAACTGAGACTATAGACGGTGAGATGAGATGTACAGATTACTTGTCAAGTCTTTCCCAGGAAAGGAACAGCAGGAGGCAGGGCGATGATACAGATTAATGAAGATGGGTTGGAAAGAGAAACTGGGATATGAGACCACTGAATGCAGGCAAAGGAGTTTAAGTAATGTCAGATGGGTTTGAACTGTGATCCAACATGAAATTTTTCTAGAGATTTATTTGTGCAATTTTGAAAATAGGACTAAGAAAGGAAAATATGAAAGCTGGAAATGGGGGAAAAGTGTTTCAAATATATTTATTAGGTTGTTAATCATTTCATACATAAATTAGAAGAGGAATTCCTTAGCTCTGATGGGTCACATTACTGAGATTTGATGGCCTTGAACCTCTCAGGGCTGCCCATCCTGTTTTTGATCTTCATTACATTTCTTTACCTTTTGTATTTTCCAGCCTTAGCTCCTGGAATCTTCTATTTGGTGGCAATCTATTCAATCATCCCTGTGGGCTTCTCCCTTCCCTTCTCTTGGGTTACCTATCCTGTCACCTGTATTGTGTTCTAGGCAGAGTCCTCCTTTGGGTGGCAGTCTTGTCCTGCCTAGCCCTAGTCCTGCTAGCTAGAGATGATTACTTGTTGTTTGAATTGTACTGAATTGAATACATTTTATTCCCTCCACCACCTGTAAACACAAATCCACTCAACCAGTCCTTCCCTTTCTTAGAAATTCTGAAAACCATTAAGACATAGCTGCTTTAAACAAAAACAGCAAGTGAAGCTAACATGTGAATGTGGCTCTTGACTCAGGGAGGTTGGACAACTCATTCAACAAGGAAGGGAAGCATTGCAAAGTGTTAAGCGCCTTTTCTGGCCTGAGTCTCTTGGGGTGGGGTAACAATCGCCAACATTTTGACCTGTCAACTTAACTTCCCAATTTTCAGTTCCCTAGAGAGTGGGAGTGGAAGAGGTAGGAGTAACATGAATATGATTTAATGCACTCTTACTTTAAAAAGTCTGTAACAAGAAATAAAACAGTGCCCTGAGTTCTTTATTAGATTCAATTCCCAGTGTACAAACATCCTAATTCAACTTAAACAAAATAGCCCACACACTACCATTTCTAAAGACTGTTTTCCTCCCTTCATTAACCTCCCTCTTCCTTCTTGCATTTATTTTTCTCCCTTTCTTTTTTTTTCTTTTTTTCTTTTCTCCCATTCTGGTTTTTCTCCTTTTCTCTCACTTAGGGTCTCCCCAAAGAAAAGTTTAGCTGCAACCACCGTTTAACCACAAGTCACCGTAAGGGAAGCAAACTCTCCATAAGCCAAAGCAAAACCCTCTGTAGGGGCGTGTCTGAATGGACGCTCCCTCTACACACACCCACACTCACTCACTCACTCACTCTTAGTGCCAGACAACAGCACGCGAAGTTCAAGTGTCCGCAGGAGAGGGAGGTGGGGATACCAAAGTGCTCACTTTCAGAGACAATCTAATTCCGTCTGCGCAATTTAACCCCAGGAAAGCAGCCTCCCCTTAAGGGCCAAGGAGTCCCGGCCCTTGAAAGTGCCCTCCCTGCCCTGACTGAGGGAGAGGGAAGGGGTGTGAAGGCGGGGCCACTGGACGGGCGACACCCTCCCGAAGGTCCAGCCGTCGTCGGCCTTCCTGCCACCTTAGGGAGCGCGATCGCCCTCTCAATGGAAGGCAGATGTCCCTTTAAGGTTTGCTTTGCAGCCCGTGGACTTTAGCCTAAACACGAGCCCGCGAAGCTGGCTTTATTTGTCCATGTCTCGGACACAGCCTGGGAGGCTGCCAGGAGGATTTCAGAGAACGAGCGCGCGAAGGGGCGGGAGATGGGGCAGTAAGTCTGGGATATGAAAAGCGTGGAGAGGACCTAGAGGCAGTCGTCGAAAACACAGGAAATTCACTCTTCGGCTTCTGGGCGCCGCGACCGACCGGGCCGGAGACTGAGACCTAAGGCGGCAGAGTGGCCCAGAACGCGCCGCTCCGTGCTGCGTCCTGCCGCGTGTTGCCCTCGGATCCAGCGCGTCCTCCGGGCTCTGCGGGCTCCCGGGTCATGGCCCCCCGACGCCAAGCCAGCCCAGGGGTCGCTGTCGCCTGCTGCTGGCTCCTCACCGGTGAGCGACCCTGTTTTTCTCCGAGCGTCTGTGTGCGGGGCTCTGGGCTGCTTGTGGGTCGGGAGATACCGAGAGCTCGGCGCAGAGAGGCGGAGGCAGCGCCCCCTCACTTTGGGACCTTCCAGGTAGTCTGGGCAGGTCCGAGGACAGAAAGGAGTGTCTGCGTTTTGTTTCGGATACTAGTTTTGATGTGTTTCAAAACCTTCCCCCTCAATAGAAGGAGGGAGATATAGTGCTGGAAACTTTACAAGGTAGAAGTGAGTTTACAATTAAAGTTGTTTTGACAGTTTACATTGTATTTTAGGACTTTGCTAAAAGGCATTACCCCACCTACCTACTTATCTACCTTTCTTTCTTTCTCTTTCTCTCTCTTTTTTTATTTTTTGGAGGAAGGTAACTAGGGGGCGCCGGATTTATATGCAAAGTTCCTACCTTTAGGTTACTCAAGAGTGGGCATTATTGCATTTTCTTGCTGTCATGTATTCAAGATCTTCTCTACGACAGAATGAGGAAAGAAAGGAAAGCAAGGCAAAATTGCTTCTTGTCCTGAAATGACGTTTCTGTATAAGGAGGAGGAACACTTTGAAATTGAGAAAGGGATAGTCACAGAGCAGATTATTTTTTAAATGCAAAATACAGTATTGTTACTTGTGTATAAAAGGCATTTGTAAGGAGGGACTTTAAAAAAAAAAAACCACTGGAAATACAAAGTTATATCCAATTTAGAAAAAGGTTGAATCATAGCATTTTCTAAGATTTTCCAAATGATTAGCCCACGGCCAGATTTTACCAGATACTGAGGGGGGAAAGCTGTAATGGTGAAAGAAAAAGGCAGATTGGTGAAGCTTTGTGTGAAAGTAACGTGATTAATGGTTAGGTTAATGATTGGGTTTAGCATATCATCAGTATTCAATATTCAGCGTCTTTACTGCTGGCATGCTTATTGGTATTAGTTAATTTAGCATTTTTCCATTACAAACAGGGGTGATCCTGATTTAGATGCCCAAGCATTGTTAAGTTTTATGAGGATCCCTGAGAAATGGATTATTTGCAAGCAAAATATTTTTTTCACAGCGAGGTGGTATTAACAGAGTTAATTATGAGCTATTGACTTTTCATCCAGACATTTTCCACTACTCAGGAAGTGTCCGGTAATCCAAACAGTAGTAACTTCTGAACAGCTTTACAGCCAGTGAATGGTTTAATTTACCAGCTGCTGTCCCTGCCCTTTATACTTATTTGACCTACGATGCCTCTTCTGCTCAAGCTTTTTGGAGGGCGTTTGCATTTTGTTGTTGTACAAAATCTGAAGTTTTCTAACTATTCAAGTTGTACCTTTTCCATTTTACCAAATAAGCAGTCACTATGCAGAAAGTATCAAAGGCAGTTTGCACATCCTCCAAAAAGGACAAGAATGAAACTTTATAAAATTTAATTCCCTTTTGTGTGTGTATATGTGTGTGTGTATTATTCAATCATACTAAAATTTAGAATTTATTGCATCAGAATCAATAGGTTCCTCATATGTGCTATATTTATGCCCATTTCACAATACAAGGATCTGAAATTTGACTTTTTCCTCTCCTTTGCGGGTTTTCCAGTCAGTTATCATATTGTCAGCTTTCCTGGAAACTCCTCAATTCATAGAATCTACACCTAACCTGTGGTCTCATCACCATACCTGTCCATGCACAGTACCACAGAGAGCTCTTCTTGTTGCAAGTCTGTACCCAACTTCTAATTTATCTTCTTAATAACTAATTTTCATTATATATTAGTCTTTGTAGTAAAACAAACAAAAACACTTCCATGGTTCTTTATTCTCTTCAGATGAAATCCAGAATTCTCTACTGACCTCTCAGTGTTTGCCCTAATCCAGCACCCTCTCTCTCCCGCTATACCTATATCCATTTCCTATTTCTGTTGTATCAAATTGCTATAGATTTATTGGATTAAAACAAGACAAATATATTATGTGACAGTTATGTAAGTTAGAAGTATCACTGGGCTAAAATCAAGGTGTGGACAGAGCTGTGTGTCTTCTGAAGCCTGTATCAGGGAGAATCCATTGCCTTGCCTTTTTCAGCTTCTAGAGGCCACCTGCATACCTTAGCTTGTGGCTCCATCCTCCATCTTCAAAGCCAGTAGGATAGCATTTTCACATCCTTCCCTCTGACTCTGCTTCATCATCCAGTTCCTTCTCTAACTCTGACCCTTTGCCTCTTTCTAAAAAAGGATCCTTCTAATTACAGTGGACCCATTTGGATAAACCAGGATAAGCTCCTAGTCTTAAGAGCCTTAACTTAATCATATGGGCCAAGTCCCTTCTGCCATATAAGTTAACATATTTACAGATTCTAGGGATTAGGACATGAACATCTTTGGGAGACCATTTTTCTGCCTACCAAAACCCTGAAATGGAAACTTCGCATGAGAGCCAGTCACATTTCCTTATTTTCTACATAATCTACATGCTTGTTTTGCCACTGTGGCTATGGTCTTGTTGTTATATATCTAGAAAAGAACTCCACCCTTCTTTCTCACATCCCCTGCCATCTAAACGAACTGTCTCCAGACTTCAAACCTGGGTTTATATCACAACAACAAATCAACATGCTAATAAACTTCCCATTGGATTAAAAACTGTCTTGCATTAGCTTCTAACCGTATTATAAAATGATCTGTCAACAAAGATTATTATTTTACGTATGTCAAAGTCCCAGGAAAAAACTAGTGACACATATAAAGCATTTAACTAAAGAAAGTTTAATAAAGGACTGTTTACAGAGGCATTTAAAGAACTGACAAAAGATGCTAGAGCACCTAAGGACAAACAATAGTGAGAAGAAAGCATATGAAGCAACACTGGGAAGAGAAGCCATTATCACTCTTAGGCCTGAGGAGGAAGTAGTGTTACTTTGGCTGTGAACTCTAGCTATGGGAAAGGGGCTGTTGGATGGGAGCTGGGACATAGGAAGAGGAATGCAGCTAGAGCCACAATTGAAGCCCAGCCAGAAGGGAGCAGAAGAAATAAATACCTGGCTTCTTTTCCTCCCACCCTCTAAAGTCTTGCCCAACCCTCTCATTGGCCAAGTCCAAATGGCAGAATCAAACATCCTGGGGAATAGGGTCAGGACATACAATAACAGAGAAAAACTAACACAATGCTGAATGGCACATATTTATTACGAACATGTTATGGGTAAGGCCTTATGTCAAAAACTTTGCATGTATTATTTCACTTTAATCTCAAAAAAAAGGAAAATTTTAGAACTATTATCCATATATTAGAGATGGAGAAACCAAAATACTAAGAGATTAATTTGTCCAAAGTCCCACGACTCATAAATGGCAAAGCCTATGCTCCGCTTACTTTCTGATCTCAAATTTCATGCTGTGAAATAATATGCCATACAGGCTGTCAAATGCAAGTCCATTTCCTTCTTGCTCAACCTTCAGAATGTTAAAGCCAAGCGTAACTGTCTATGAGATTTTAAAAAGGACCTAATTAATGTTGTGAATCTGATATTTTCATGACTTTTAGGTATATCATGAAATTAGATGTCCCATCCTATATTAATTGTAACTCAAATAACTATCTCTGGATATTAAGAATATATAGAATGACCCCAATTGAGTAATATGTCTCTTCTTGATAGAAACATTTTAGTTAGCCTAAAAGCAAGGTGTCTTCTTTTGTAAATTTTTTCAGTTAAGATTTTTTTATTCAAAATGAAGTATGTATATATATGTATATACATATATATACATGTGTGTATATATGTGTGTATATATCGATATATACACACACACATATATATACAGCCCCATATTTATATCTAATTGAATGAAAGACACCATCAAGGGGCGCCTGGGTGGCTCAGTGGATTAAGCCTCTGCCTTCGGCTCAGGTCATGATCTCAGGGTCCTGGGATGGAGCCCCGCATCTGGCTCTCTGCTCAGCGGGGAGCCTCCTTCCCTTCTCTCTCTGCCTGCCTCTCTGCCTACTTGTGATCTCTGTGTGTGTGTCAAATAAATAAATAAAATCTTAAAAAAAAAAAGACACCATCAATTGAAAAAATGCATCATTATTTTATTCACTACTAAGGAAAAAGAGTGCTGCCAATCCAATTATAATTATTAGACTGTTAAATAACTCCCAGTTTCAGAGATGTTGAAAGGTGGGAAAATGTGCATCTGAAAATTACAGACATAACATACAGTAAATCTACATAGTAATTTTCTATTAAATTTCTTTGTATATTTAAAAACTGCATCATAAAATTTCAAACACTCCTGGATACAAATGACACTCTTTCTGGAAACAATGATATGAACCTTGTCCCTCTTCTTAGTTTTTTTTTCTATCTGCTACAGGGGATAATTGCTCCTCTATCATCAGCAGCCTCACCAAATCCCAGAAATGAGCTTCATCTGAACACTCTGCCTCAGCAGAAATGTGGCAATAAAGTAATCAAAAATGTTCTAGTTGCATAGGATCAATGACTAGTTTTGGCAAATGCTAAATTTCTGTCATAAATGGTGATTAGTGCTAGAGCTATACACATATGAAGGTACCTAATTTTTATCTAAAGTCTTCTATAATTTAAAAGGAAGATTAAAAAATCAACTAAGTCTTAAAGGAGATTAAAATATATGCACTGGTTGGTATTAAGAATTCACTTTATGTGCAAATATTTTTTTACCCAAATAGTAGATCTCTATAAGAAACAAAAACCAAAAATTGTCCCTTTCCCCCTTTTGCCTGAATTAGCTGAATATTTCTCCCAACTGTACACTTAGCTTTGCTTGTGGTGGTCACATGGGCATCTTTGAACAACCTGAGGTTAGCACATTCCCTTTACATAAATGATTGCATTTATTATTAGATATTCATAATCAGAGCTCTGACTTATTCTGCAAAGACCATTTTCTAAACAGGCATAATAAAACTGTAATTATACATTATTTACAACATTTTCAGCTCTTTTCCTCAGTAAGATGTGTTTGAAATAATCATTTTCTTACCCAAGCATGGGTATCTCAAAAATTGAAATAGGTTTTTAGAAACGAATCTTAAGAGTAATCTTCTTTTCAAAATTCTAGTAACATTATAAAACAGAATGTTTTCTTAATTTTAAGATGCCAGTGATAGATAAGTTAAAAGTTCTGCATTAAAGGAGAACTAAAAAATATGCATTCTTTCATATGATGACTATGTTTATATAACAATTGCTGTGCTGGGTTTCAGGAACATAGACAAATAAAAGGTAGGTTCACAGTCTGAAAAAGGGATAGACAAGCAAAGAAGCAATGATGGGAGGAGCCTCCAAGGTGCTCTAAGCAGAGGAAGGAAAAGATTAGTACATGTTGCAGGAAAGTTAAGTCTTGCCAAAAAAAAAAAAAAAAGAAAATACTAGGAACAAGAACATTTATACAGCCCTTACTGCACTAAGCCTAGGGTATTCAAACAAGATTTCCATTCTTCAGGAGCTCATAATTCCTGCTGCTGTGATACAAACCATTTCTAACATACCACTATAATAGCAACAAGAACTGTAATCTAATTCACCAACAAGATACATGAATTCATGTACTAGGGCTGACCTAAGTTTTCCCTGGAGAATAGATAGTAGTATAAATTAATGATACCCAACAGATTATCCATCAGTCAACCTTACTGAACCAGTTATTTTTCTAAGACTAAATAATTATGATCATGTCAGTGTGAGCCCTTGCCCCTTGCTTTGTCTGATCTAGATTTCTAGCTTCAGGTCAGGCATTCTTAGAGATATACCACAGTATCTCATGTGTTTGTAGAACTCTACAGTTTACAAAGTATCATAATCTCATTAGAACCTTATAAGGGTTATCAAATGAGAGAGACAGCATCAAAAACCTGATTTACAATTTAGAATGAAAGCTTCAGGTTTGTACCTGTTAGGGGACCTAACTAAAGATGCTATAATCTGCTGGAAAGATCATGACTCATGTCTGCTGACTCTTGCTGTACAAGTATTAAACTTCGTATTGATCTTTTACCACTGTAATGGAGCTTAGGAAGAATAAAATTCTTGAATACATTTATTTTTCTGTAATTCATTTTCTTACTACAAAATGAGGATAACAAATATTTAGAGAAGAGGATTAGAAGAGTATAGGAAAGGACCTGGTGAATATTCAATAAATGATAGCTCTTCAAGAAAAACTTAACACTTACTAACATCCTACTGTATGCCTGCCACTGTGATTCTGTGGTTTTTAATCTTTATCAGACTTTGAAGAGAAGTAAATTCTACTTAGGTGATCAAGGAGCAACTCAAAGTATTTCTCTCTCCTGGTTAGGAAATGTCCTCTGGAGAGGCAAGCCATCTTCACATTTTAGGGCAATTGGTTCCTTACTCAAAGTTGCTGGGTCTTCTGGGAAGTGGAAGAAGGCAGTCAGAGTTAGAAACTTTAGGAAGGCATTCAATATGACAGGAAGGTGTGGTAGGAATAGGAAAAGGAGGTAAAGAGAGAGGGAGGGAGAGAAGTCACAAAACAAACAATGGCTCTAATTTATATTAGCGCTTTAGAAGGGATTTTTGTGTCTCCTGAGAGTCTCTGAGGAAGATAATTGAGGCATCAGTGTCAAGACTTGTGGCAAAGTCAGATTCCTTCCTTTCATCCTGGTCTCACCAGTTCTGGGTGGTAAGATTCCCTTTCAGTGCCATATGCAAGTAAGAAAGAGAATGAGAAGATATGTAGGTAGTAGGACTACTCTGTTCACCTCCTCTGGTTTTTGTTGTTGTTGTTGTTTTGTTTAAGATTTTATTTATTTGAGAGAGAACAAGAGATCCAGCTCAGGAGCAGGAGCGGAGGGGGAGGGGCAGAGGAAGAGGGAGAAGCGACTCCCCACTGAGCACGTGGAGCCTGCTGGGGCTCAATCCCAGGACGCTAGAGATTGTGACCTGAGCTGAAGTTGATGCTTAACCCACTGAGACACCCAGGCGCCCCGCCCCATCTCATTTTAACTTTCAGGGAAATTCTGGTGGGCTTTTTCTATTTCTATTCACTGATCTTGTTAAGAGGCAATCCTCACGTCTCAATCCCCTATCACTATAAAAATGCTAAGTGACTTAAGGATTTTCTTTAAAATCAACTTTGTAGCCATTCAGCTGGTTTGGTCCCAGTACATCAGATTTTTTCCACTTCCAATATCTTCAACTCAATTTAGGCAGTGAAAATCGGGCCCTAAATTTTTGCGACCCAATCCCCAACCTAAACATTTCACAGGCTACTGAGCTGCATAAAGCAGAGACTGCCAATTTTGGATTCTGGGATTCCCAGGACATCAGGCCAAGCAACTGAGCGGTCCACCCAGGGGTGAATTCCACAGATGGTTTCTTTTCTCTCTGGGGTCACTGCTTTAACATCTGGGTAGTCAGATCGCGCAGACAGGGTAACTAAGCACAGAAAACAGCTGGGTACGTTGCTCTGAGCCCAGACCCACCTTGACCAGTGGTTCTTAGAAACCGTTTCTGGAAATGCCAACTCCAACAAGCGTGTAGCGTCTGAGTGCTGATAAGCGAAGCACAGTTTAGAACTTTAGGGCCAAGCCTGCAATTTTGAGAAATCCTTTTAGTTAAGTTTTTTATTTATCCGGGGCAGTCATAACTTCATGAAGCTGGGGGCGGGGCGGGGGTGATTGCACTCACATACTTCCCAGATTCTGCACAAAGAGGTTTGGAAGAGAAAACTTAGGAGTCCAAGTTCAGCATTAAAATAAGTAACTCGCCACCAAAGATTCTAAGCACTTTCCTCTCAGTTTAGTCTTCGGACGCACTTCGCCCCTAGTGCGCCTGCGCCCCCGCAAACTGCAACCCCGCCTCTTCGTTGGGGACGTAAAATGTGCGCCGAGAGGTGGAACGCGGGTTGAGCATGCGCCGTCATTGCATCAGCCGCCGGGTCCGTGCTGGGTGCTGGAACGCCGGAGAAGGCTGTGTTTGCTGCTGTGTCTCTTGCTCGCGTCTGGCGCAGTGTGCCGGAAGACTAGGAAAAGAAGGGCTAGAGTAAGTGTTCCCCTTGGCCGCTTGAGTCGGAGCTAGGATATTTCTTTCCTGCCAGGCAAGTGCCTGTAGGAATCGGACCCCGCCCCCTTCCCGACCTAGACTCCCTTTTCCCTCCCTGTCCCTTTCCCACTGAGGCCCTTCTCCTTTCCTCTTGTTCTGCCTCTGAACCCCCGCGGAGGTCATGAAGCTTGTGAGGAAGGACATTGAGAAAGATAATGCGGGCCAGGTGACCCTAGTCCCCGAGGAACCTGAGGATATGTGGCACACCTACAATCTAGTGCAGGTGGGCGACAGCTTGCGCGCCTCCACCATCCGCAAGGTACAGACGGAGTCCTCCACGGGCAGTGTAGGAAGCAACCGGGTCCGCACTACTCTCACTCTCTGCGTGGAGGCCATCGATTTTGACTCTCAAGCCTGTCAGCTGCGGGTTAAGGGAACCAACATCCAAGAGAATGAGTATGTCAAGATGGGGGCATACCACACCATTGAGCTGGAGCCCAACCGCCAGTTCACCCTGGCCAAGAAGCAGTGGGACAGTGTGGTTCTGGAGCGCATCGAGCAGGCCTGTGACCCAGCCTGGAGTGCAGATGTGGCCGCTGTGGTGATGCAGGAAGGCCTCGCCCATATCTGCTTAGTCACTCCCAGCATGACCCTCACTCGGGCCAAGGTGGAGGTGAACATCCCAAGAAAACGGAAAGGCAACTGTTCCCAGCATGACCGGGCCTTGGAGCGGTTCTATGAACAGGTGGTCCAGGCTATCCAGCGCCACATAAACTTCGATGTTGTGAAGTGCATCCTGGTGGCCAGCCCGGGATTTGTGAGGGAGCAGTTCTGCGACTACATGTTTCAACAAGCAGTGAAGACCGACAACAAAGTGCTCCTGGAAAATCGGTCCAAGTTTCTTCAGGTAAAAATCTTATCCAAGGATAATTAAGAGTGGGCAGAGGGATTTGTATAAACGACTCTTAAATTTTAGAACTGGGAAAAGTGCAGGAGGAGAAAGTGTTGACTGGACTGCGATTGTAAGTGAGGTAATGAAATGAAAGTTGTTAAACAGCCTGTTTACATAGTAAACTTTGCTTAAGTCCTCAAACATATAAAGCCGCCTTTGTGCTTTTGGCTTTAGGTCTTTGCAGGCTGATTAATGGGTACTCGAAGACATTCTTTTGTCTGACTTTGGTAATTGTGATTCTAGGTACATGCCTCCTCTGGACACAAGTACTCCCTGAAGGAGGCCCTTTGTGACCCTTCTGTAGCTAGCCGCCTTTCAGACACTAAAGCTGCTGGGGAAGTAAAGGCCTTGGATGACTTCTATAAAATGCTACAACATGAACCTGACCGAGCTTTTTACGGACTCAAGCAGGTGGAGAAGGCTAATGAGGCTATGGCAATTGACACATTGCTCATCAGCGATGAGCTGTTCAGGCACCAGGATGTCGCCACACGAAGCCGGTATGTGAAGCTTGTGGACAGTGTGAAAGAGAATGCGGGCACGGTTAGGATATTCTCTAGTCTTCATGTATCAGGGGAACAGCTCAGTCAGCTGACTGGAGTAGCTGCCATTCTCCGCTTCCCTGTCCCTGAGCTCTCTGACCAAGAGGATGATTCCAGTTCTGAAGAAGATTAATGATCGGACCTTATAATTGAGACGAGCTGTGTCCCCATTGTTACATATCGTAGCATCCTGACAGAACGCTGCAAGGCACTTCGTGATTCTTACATGGATTTCTCATGTATTTGGTCACACTAGGTATTTTGTAATGGGCAAGACGTGTTCAAACTAAACAATAAATGAAAAGGAAATAATCTCCATGTACTACCATTTTTATTAATTAGGATAATTTATATAGAAATTATGAGTACTTAAAAACATTTTGTATATATAAGAATGCCTTATATTCTTTGGGATAGAGCATAAAATCCCAAATATCATACTTTGAAATTAGTTTTTTCTGAGGAAAAGCCGTTCAGTATTTCATCATCCTTAGTTTCAACTGTTTATTTTAATTCTGCATAGTGTCCTTGTATGGTGTTTAATGATCCCTTTCCTCCATTTCCTGTACACTTTTTTTTCCTAAGACCCTAAGAGCTTGTCAGAAACTGGAATCCAGGATCAATCCTGGGCCTTCTGGGTTTCAGTCTATATTTTAACATCTTCAGTTGATTACTATGCATAATAAAATCTGATAAACATAGGCAGGAACTTATTCTCCCTGTACTAATAAAAATCTCTGGCTGGGGTTGCCAGCCATAGAGGAAAAACATTTGAGTCTCAAGGTTGATTTCAGCAGAGTTAATTGGCCAGTATTCAGCTTAACTATCTGTAAAAATCAAAATAATAGTGTATTTTTTTGTCTACAGAGTACTTAAAATATCTTCAAGAATTCGTGTTTTTAAAAAGTTACATTCTGGAGGCACCTGGGTGACAGCTGGTTAAGTGTCCATCTCTTGATTTCAGCTCTGGTTGTGAGATGGAGACCTGCATTGGGCATGGAGCCTGCTTAAGATTTTCTCTGTCCTTCTCCCCCTGATACCCCTCTAAAAAAAAAAAAAAAAAAAAAGTTACATTCTGTACCATTGTCAAGAGTATAACTCCTCATATATGTATAGCATGAAATATCAAAATAGTGATAGCATATAAAATTTAAAAATTACAATTTTTTTTTCTTTTTTACTATTCTCTAAAAAGCAAAATGAACCATAAGTCTTTGGAAGTCATATTCAGTAGTCTAATTCATTAATATGAATGTCTAATTCAACTGCTATTCATTAATAAGGAACAACTTAGCTACAAATGGAAACACCTGTCAAGGCAATGTTGTACTGTAAATTTCCATTTACCATCAGGTACTTGTAAACAAAGATTTGTTGCCCCCCCGCCCCGCACCAGGACAATAAATGAGAAGCTGGCAGATTGTTTCATTTTACTCTAGGCATGAAATACATCAAGTTTATTTTGCTATTCTTAGTCCCTCATTTATATGTTCTATTTATTTTGCTAGTTTTTATGTCTGGATTGTTGATTCTGGATTTCATTTTCATTTTTCTCTTACATATGAGTTGGATCTTTTTCCACCCAGATGGCACTACAGTGGCTTTGTAAAACTAATTTTCCCTTATCTCTACCTATTTTCTGTTGTTAACTTTATTTTCCTTTTTTAATCCCTGTGAGCAGTTCTCTTAACCTCAAATTATCTTTAACAGAAGTGATTCATGTATTCTGGAA
The DNA here is from genome assembly GCF_010015895.1 of Lontra canadensis. Classification (NCBI taxonomy): domain Eukaryota; kingdom Metazoa; phylum Chordata; class Mammalia; order Carnivora; family Mustelidae; genus Lontra; species Lontra canadensis. The sequence continues at coordinate 12,717,862 of NW_022630999.1, forward strand.
CTGAAATTTCCTTCATTGCTAAAAAATAAAAGTACACAGATAAATGGTGTATATGTGAATTCCCCTAACTAAGAGCTGTTACTGGGGAAAGGAGTATTGTGCTTTTAAATCAGATAGTTTTCCAAACAAATAAGATTGGATGTTTGTTTTCAGTATCAGAACATGTTGAATTGCATGTAGAATAGGTATTTCTAAGGTGATTCTGAGTGAGGAGAAAGAAACCATTTGCCTGTGTCCAGATCCTGGAAATGGGGCATCTATGTTTGTATTATACCAATTATTAAGGGTTTACATTTATCCATTTGGATTTTAGTTCCTGCTTTGATGCTGGGTTTAAGAAAGACAAGCATGAAAACAAATCACTATTACAAAAGCAACTTGTACAAAGTGTAAGAGAGCACAGTGTTGGAAGGGTCACTTGTAGGAGGAACTTTATAGAGCTGGAGCCAGTAAATCTCCTAAATGGTGAGAAGAACCCCAGAGAGGTTATTGGAAAGAGGAGAGGGGCAGAGTAAGTATACCAATCACATTAAACCCTCTCCATGCCGCAATAAAGAGTGGGTTTGACAATAATGAGAAGCCACTGAAAAGTTTAAGCAGGAGAATGGCATGTTTGCATTTCACAAATATAACTGTTCAGCAGTATCAAGGATGAATTGGAGGAGGCAAGAGCACTTGTTAAAAGAATGCAAATTAGAAAAACCCTGAGGAAAAGCAATTTTGGCCTGAACAAGAACAGTAACAATAATCCTTGCAACAGGAATGAAAAATCACTAGGCAATATGAAGAGATAGGATCAAAAGGACATAGACTACAGATAGTTGTTCAGAGTTAAAGAGTAGACTGTAGGGGTAAGTCTTGGATTTTTTTTTTTTCTTTTTAATGTGGGAGAGATGATGGCACAATTCAAAAAGCAAAACAAAATCAAACCAGGAAATACAGGAAGAGAAGCTGACTTGCAAGGAAAAACATTAAATTCAGTTCTGAATCTTTAGGGGCATCTGGGTGGCTCAGTCAGATAAGCATTCGACTCTTGATTTTTGGCTCAGTCATGATCTGAGGGTGGTGAGATTGAACCCCAAGTCCAGCTCCATGCTGGGCATAGAGACTGCTTAAGATTCTTTCTCTTCCTCTGCTCCTCCTTGCCCCCCTCCCAACTCTCCCTCTCAAAAAAAAATTGAGGATGTCTGCAGAACATCAGAAATGCTCTTCCACCAGATTTCTGTATGCTCACTCACTCAGTCTCCTAAGGTTTTTACTAAAAGTTCACCTCTGTGAGGTCTTCCAAACCAGTCTTTTAAAAAAAGATAACTTCTCCATGATTTCTTTCTAAGCCCTTCTTTGTCCTAGTTTTCTCTATAATGTAGTTGTTCTGTTTATCATCTGTCTAGAATGGAAACTCCACAAGGGCAAGGACTATGGTTTGTTAGGTTCATTGCTATATCCCTAATGCTAAGAACATTAGCACACAGTAGATGCTCAAAAATATTGGCGGGGGCAAGGGTGGTAAGTGAATGACAGAATGAATTCATTCAGTCCCTTAGCTAAGAAGTTCCCTTAGAAGGCGCCTGGGTGGCTCAGTGGGTTAAATAAAGCCTCTGCCTTCGACTCAGGTCATGATCCCAGGATCCTGGGATCGAGTCCCACATCAGGCTCTGCTCAGCGGGGAGCCTGCTTCCCCCTCTCTCTGCCTGGCTCTCTGCCTACTTGTGATCTCTCTCTGTCAAATAAATAAATAAATAAATAAATAAAATCTTAAATTAAAAAAAAAAAAAGAAGGTCCTTTGTTCACTGTGCACACAGGCCTGAAGTTCAAGAAAAAGCAGTTGGCTGAGGTTAATGATATACCAGTTGTCAGCATGTAAGTAAACTTGAAATCCCAGAGAGAGAAAAAAATGGCCTTGCAAGAATTAGTAAAGCTAGGGGAAAAGGCCAGGCACAGAAGCATAGGGAAACAGATAATCTCTTTAAATGTTCCTTGACTCTATTATCTATTAAAATCCGTCAAAGTATGGGGGCACCTGGGTGGCTCAGTGGGTTAAAGCCTCTGCCTTCGGCTCAGGTCATGATCTCAGGGTCCTGGGATCGAGCCCCGCATCGGGCTCTTTGCTCAGCAGGGAGCCTGCTTCCTCTCTCTCTCTGCCTGCCTCTCTGCCTACTTGTGATCTGTCTGTCTAATAAATAAATAAAATCTTAAAAAAAATAAAATCCATCAGAGTGTTTATATATTTCAATAATTAATGTGGTCAGATAATTATTTTTCCCCCTACAGAGCTCTTTAATGTCCTAGAGATAATACAAGTAGAAGAGCCAAAGTGTTGATTACATAGAAGCTGGGTTTTGAAATTTCCTAAGATAAGTTTCTAAATTTGGGGGCAAAAGCCAAATTACTTTTGTATATGGATTTTAAGTGAGTCTTAATATGCATGTATGTTTACAAATTTAGTATTTATAAATTTATAATTTTCTATTTACAAATTTAGTATGTGAAAGTTCCAATTAAAAAAAGGATATAGTAGGGGGTGATAACTCAATTTAAGAGACTTTTTCAGGATATCCATAGCACAGGAATTATTAGCAAATTCTGTCTCAGGCCAGGTTTATAGCAGTATTACTGCTATTGGACCCTTAATGCCTGGGCCCCCTATCCATGGCATCTTTGATTTCCCTCAGCACACTTCTACTCCCTGCAGAACCACAATTGTCACAATTGTGCCATGAATTTTGCAATGTTTTGTTTATATTTATTTTAAAAATTGATTTTGGTCAGCCCATACTTTTGTTTATACATATTTTTCAGTAAATGAGTTTCCAAGTAGCAATTTTAGTGAGGACTTGAAGACCAAGTAAAACAAGAATCAAAACTTCAAATAAAGTTCTTAAAACCCTAAGTGAAATAGTTGTCTTCATACTGATGTGTCAATATCTTTAAGGTTTATGCAGAGGTTCAGTTTATGTATTCTAGGAGATGTAGTATTTTAGACAAGTGCTAATCAAGATTTTTTTTAATTTATTAACATATCATGTATTATCTGCTTCAGGGGTACAGGTCTGTGATTCATCAGTCTTACCCTCCCCAATGTCCATCACCCAGCCACCCCATCCCACCCACCCACTTCCCCTCCAGCAACCCTCAGTTTGTTTCCTGAGATTAAGAGTCTCTTATGGTTTGTTTCTTAATGCATTGTGCACACTGCTGATCAACTGGTAGTTTGGAAGTTTAGTGTAAAAGTGTTACTGAAAAGTCCTAGTGATTTCTAATGGGAGTTTGAGATGCGAGTATAATACTAGTGTGTATTAATGATGCCTTATTTAGAAAAGATTCAGAAGTCAACAGTACAGCTGCTTAAGATGTTGGGAAATAAGATCTGTAGTAATGGTCTTGGTATTTAGCAGGAACAATCTGAGGAGTTACTTAAGGTAGACCTCAGGTAACAGGTAAAGTTCACTAAAAATGAAAAATAAATTGGCCAAATTCAGTAAGGAGCTAGTGTAGAAAAACTATAAAAAGCACTGATAAAAAGTAATTGTTAAGCTGCAGTAGAGATGATAAAATCTTATTTGTCATTTTTCTTTATATAGCAAGAATTCTACCTTTCTAGGAGTGATTTAGTATCACCATCTGTATTCTCATCCATATTGTAGAGTGTTCTTTATAGGTTTCTGAGTGCAATCATTTGTATGATAACCCATTTATATTGCAGTATTTAATCTCTGTATTTTAAGAAACATGTCAGTATGTTCTGTTGTGATAAATAACTCTCAGAAAGAAACTGGGATACTGTGAATTTGTTCATTTAAATTGAGGTGAAACTAATGCATTTACTCAAGGAAGATGCACTCTTGTGTGCAATACTTCGGTTGCAAACAAATTTGAGGCTATCATTTTTGCTCTCGACAGTGAATATTTTTTTTTAAGATTTTATTTATTTATTTGACAGAGAAAGATCACAAGTAGGCAGAGAGGCAGGCAGGGAGTGGGGGGAAGCAGGCTCCCTGCTGAGCAGAGAGCCCGATGCAGGGCTCAATCCCAGGACCCTGAGATCATGACCTGAGCCAAAGGCAGAGGCTTAACCCACTGAGCTACCCAGGTGCCCCTTGACAGTGAATATTTTAATTCTGTAATAAGCAGCATCAATATGGGAAAGGTCTTATATTTCCAGGTTCCAGTCACTAAAGTTTGTGACATTTATGATAAATTGTGCGGAGTTGGAGTACTGCCTTCTTTTAAGTCCCCTTTCTTCAGCCCTTAACATTCCCCACGTTAAAATCCCATCATTTAGAATGTTAGTGTAATGGAACTATGCCTGCTTTCCATATTGAAAGAAAGTTAAAGGACTTAGAGCTTATTTAAGTTTAGGGTGCCACATTTGGTTCAGAACACCCAAGACTGAGGCAGAACTCTATCTGGCAGGCTGCAAGCCCAAGAGAAAAATGTCTTTGCAGACACAGTGCCTGGCCACGCACAGGGTTGGCTTCACTGTCCCAAATCCAGGAATGGACAACATACGACAATAAAAGTAATTACAAACTTATTGAGGGCCAGGTCTATGGTAAAATAGTTTAGAATGAATTATTTAACTCTCTGAAGACTCCTATGAGAAAGATTTTGTCATTACTATTTTCAGGTAAGAAAACTGAAATTAGAAGAGGTTACATCATTTCCCCCAAATCACATAGCTAGTGGGTGTGATGAGGTACCTACTCAAGGTATAACCTAAAAAATATAGGAATGCCAGTTCATTCCTTACTTTTATGTTTGGAGTAGATCACATGTGCCTAGAAATAGAAGAATTCTTTGATAACACAATTTTATATAATCAACCAAAGTTTAAGCAATCATTTTATGTTTTTTTATTTACCTACCACTATTATTTTTCAGCTCTTTATGAGTCTCAGGAGCTCAAACCTATGGCACTCTACCTAGAATATAAGAATTAGAAAGTATATGGAAACTGTTACAAGACTATGTAATAAACTAAGCCCCTCAAGCCTTTAGTTAGTCTCTATTATTATTTCACTCCCAGTTTTAGCAAGCTTGTTTAAAAAAAATAAAATTAAACCTACTCTGTTAATTAAATCTACAATGTTAAACCTAAACCTAAAATTAAACCTACTATGTTAATTCATACATTATTTCAACAAACACATATTAAAATACATACTAAAATGTCTTAAGTAGCAGGAATGATGCTACTTTTGGATATGCAAAAATAAGAATTTTTTCCCTGCCTTTCATCAGCACATTGTATATCAGGGAGAGATGATCCTCACCAAGCTGACGGAGGTCACCAGGGTGAGAAATGAGAGTTGACAGCTCAGGTAGATTCTGAAGCATTAGCAAAAGAAGAAAGTCTAGGGCTTAGACTATTTCACTGGAGTATGAGGACATTACTGTGTTAGAAACTGATGTTCATATTGAGGAAAAGATTGAATTACATTCTGTGTATTCTGTTAAAAAATCAAGGAAATATAATGTCTTTCAAAAGTATTTTTTTCTAAAGCTATTAAAAGATAGTGGTACTTAAAGAAATCTTTAGCTAGAATGATAGTTCCAGATGGCTGGAGTTTTCCTAAACCATGAGAATCTCAATAATAAAACTGAAGTAATTGTTGAAAGATAAATTCTTGTTAAGGAAAAGACTCCAATAGATTTTAGTTATAAAATTTATCAGATAGAGATGGGAGGTCCTGTGAGTTCAAGTCTAAGTTCCAGAAGTTTTATGTCTGGAATTTTTCATCAAGTCCTAGTGTAAACATTGAGTAGAACTTTTTGTTTGACATGGTTATAAAAAATTGCTCTGTAAATATAAAACATTTTAATTTTGTATTTCACCTCATTGATCCTGTGACCATAATTTGTAGTTTTTTCTTCCTCTGCAAGTGTACTGTTGACACACTTTTTTTTAGAGGGAAGTGCTTTAGGTAGAGGAGAAGAAGATTGAAAGTACATTGTAGTACATGCCTCTGAATCATTTAGAATCATGAAAGGCTAATGCTGTAAGGAGCCTTAACTTATCTGGCCTACTCACCTCATGATATAGATGTAAACTTGAGGCCCAGAGAGGGTCGGTAACTTGTTCAAAGTCACATGAACAGGAATTTTTCATAGGGCTCACCTTCCTGTTTGATCCATTCTATTCCAGTTTCTTACCCATTTTCTTGTCACCAGTGCATACTGGGAGGTGGTGAGGGTTGAGAAACAAGGAATGAATTAGGATCTTAGAATGCTTTAAACCCTCCTTATTTATCAACTAATTCATCTTGGAGCAAAGCAATTTCTCTTTCAGGAGCATCACTGAGACCCAGACGTAGCTTTGAAGTTCAGTTGTTCATTCCTTGGAGGACTATTCATCTTCTGCTAGAAAAAGACCCTGCCTCCTACCTTTCTTCTTCTGAGAATCATTTCATTCTTCTGACAGCCATTTGCTAAGTACCTACTGTGTCCCAGGCACTCCACCAGCCCCCAGCAATATAAATGAGTAGAAAAGATTGCAGTCCTTTTCTTACAGGGAGAGCCAGTCTAGGATGGGGAACAGACAGTAAACAAGCTATCATAGCACTGCAGTTTATGCAGGAACAAGAAATGTGGTAGAATATAGGAACTCAGAGGGTGCTCTTAATTCAGGCTGGCTTCACTGAGGAGTGTGCTTTCAGAGCTTAAACTGAAAAATTCCAGAAGCCCACATTGATCTTCTGTTATTTGCCAGAGAGATGAGACAAAGGGAACTGAGGACATTTACCTTTAAAGGCCCTCAGATTTATTTGGTACCTTTTTCTCCTACGTAGTGGTCACTGCAATCTCTAAGCTCTCTAGATGTTAAATATTTACAGTAAAGAGTCAACAAACCTAGGAAGAGGAAACATGGCGAAAGGAGATTACATCACCTCCTACCCTCCAAACTGAGGGGAAAAGGCACAAGTAGAATGAGAAATACGGATCAGGGACCATGACTGAAATGACTTTGAGATTCTGGAACCTTTATATTTTCCATGTTTTTGTTATCTCCTGTTTCTCTGTCATGACTAACAGCAAAACAGTTAATCCAGAAAGGACAGCAAAGAAAGGGATGGTGAGAGGGAGAGCATGGGATGTTATGTCCTACTCCACGGCCATTCTTGGAAGAGAGGATGTCCAAAAGAGAGGTGACGGCAGCTACCTCAGGGAAAGGAAAGCAGACTGCTGGCTAGCTATCCAGAAGGAAGTGACAGGGCACTCGTTTAGGTCTGGGGAGGAGCACTGGGGAAAGGCCCAGAGGCTGGACAGTAGGAAGACCTGCTAGAGTCTTTCTTCTTTGTTTATTCAACATTTTATCCACAGTGTAAAATTCAGGGAAACACCTTCAATAAGTAGTAACAATTTCTCCCTTAAGTAGTATCTATCACTAAATGACCAATGTGGATGGGGTGTAGTGGAAAGAAAGGAAATTTTCTACAGAAGAGAGAAAAGAACAATAAAATGAATGACTCTGGGAATAGTACTCTGACCCTTTGTGTCTCAGTGGTATTCTTAACTGAATGAAAGGAAATGGAGTAACATGTGGAATGTGGGGAAGTATGCAGAGCTGAGGCAAAATTATCTGCCTCATTAAATGTAGCCATATTTTTTTTTTTAATTAGTCTGTTATCACTGAAACTCAGATACTAAATTTTTCACTCTGGGCCTAACTCCTTGCCTAGAACTTAAGAGAGATTTAATAAGTGTTAGAATTTTTCTTATCTTTCTAGAAATTATCCTCACCCTTATCTGACTCCTAAACTTGCTCTAAGTCACAGTAAAATACAGTGGGAAATGGGGTGAGTAGACAGGAAATACAGAGAAAGACAAGACCTTTTGATAATGGTTTGTTATGGATTTACTCTTAGATTTGCATTTGATGTATGGGTTCACATATATTCTTCTGGATGAATGAGAAACTGTCAGAATCAAGAGTATGGTACTTGAGACTGTGGAAAGGATGTTACGTACCAAAAATTACAATGTAAATTTGAATGCAATTTGCTACAGTTACTGGAGATCATATATAAGCATTTGCAAAAACATTGCATTTGTGAACAACCAAAATGAATCACAGCAGAAAAAATCATTTGGCCATTTTCAGAGGACTCTGTGGCTGTGGCAGGGCAAACATGAGAACTGGCCTGTGAGTCAGGAGATCAGGATGTACCCAGGCCCTACCGTTAGGTTGTGTGACTGAGGAAATAACTTCATTCTTTTGAGCCTCTGTTTTTTCGTCAGTAGAATGAGGAAAGGCAGGTGACCCTTGATTTCGTAGTTGATCCTGCAGATCTCTGATTCTACTTGGTATAGTTGCAATAACTGCTCGTTATTTTTAAAAGTTGTATCTTTCCAGCAAAATAAATCTTCAATGGTTCTCAGGTTTAAAAAGAATGTATTTTGCGCCGTATTCCAAAAGCTGCCAGATTTTGGGTTTGGCTGATTGTTAATGAGAGCAGCCTGCTAGGAGCAAATTCCAGAGCTGAGGCTCATTTATTTGGAATGCTTTGCCAAATACTCCCATATTTTCAAAGTTGTTGGGGCCTTTAAACCTGAGCATTAGGGGAGAAACAGTGTGCACTTTTTCAATAGGTGCACAAAAATTTTGAAGTTTATAAATATTTTTGAATCATTTGTGACATTCCAATGGCATGCCAAGTTGCATAGTCCTGCCACTTTCCTCCTTGTTATTTTCCTTCCCTATCAACTGCTTGCTGTCCCGAAGAATTGGATATGAGAAAACACAGGTCTTTATTTCTTCTAGAATGTTCTTTCAGTTTGGCCAGTGGTTCTCAAACCAGGCTGCACATTAAAATCAACCCACATTGCTGACTGGGTGCCACACAAAGACGACTCAGAATCCTTGGGAGAAGAGCCCAGGCATGTGTACATTTAAAAATCTCCCCAGGTGTTTCTTATCTTCAGCCAGGTTAAACCATGGCAGGTCATCACCAAGAAAGCCAAGGTGGCTTTAATATGTTCTGTGACCACAATGCCAGTCAGCTGTCTGGCTAAGAAAAAGAGATGGAGCATAGAAAAACATGTGAAATTGTAGATTAATCGTCTCCACTACTGAAAAGGCAACTTCAAAAAGTTGATGAGTGGAATTTATTTCTTTAGCTTTAGTATGTCAGTAAGGGATTTGTCTATACCTTTGAGTATTGACTTGCTATATAATAAGTCCACAGTTAGGACTAATATTGACCAATTTGTGAATATTGATGCCTTTTACATGTGTATATGTTACTAGGAACAGTGAGGAAGGGTACAAAAAAGTAGAGAAACTGAATCTCAGTTCTTGAAGGATGGAACATATAAATCTTAGGATGCAAGAATTTCGTAAGACAGAACCAGGACAGCAAAATCATGTGATGTACAGAAAGTAATAGCTAAAATTGTTGATAAGAGAAAGATATCACAATTGGCTACACTCACTTGGGAAGATGGTATTTAAATATGAGCCGCCTTTCTTTTTTACGATTATTTATTTGAGAGAGAGAGAGAGAATGAGTAGTGGGAGGGGCAGATGGTGGGGAAGACAAGCAGAGTCACCGCTGAGTAGGGAGCCTGATGCGGGTCTCTCCATCCCAGGATCCCAGATCACCATCTGAGATGAAATCAAATCAGACCCTTACCTGACTGAGCCAGAGTATGGGCCACTTTCTAAATGTCTTCTTTTACTCGGATGGCAGGCAGCAGTGGTAGTAAGAACACTAACCCTGAACTAGAAAATCTTAACTCTACCACAGATGAGCTCCATGACCATGGGCAAGTCATGTTATCTTTGTGATCCTCAAATTTAGATTTATGAGCTTCCACCTGAAAAATGGGAAAAATGATTAAACTTGCCCTATAGGGTTGCAAGGCATTAATGATATGAGTTGAGAAAAATACCTGAAAATTAGTAAGAGCTGTATTTAACTTAGTTTAATTCCTCCTTCCTTTTGTTTTTTTGTTTTGTTTTGTTTTTTGTTTTGTTTTGTTTTTTTACTGTATGTACCACCGGAGTACCAGATCGGCTGTGGAGGTATGATGCAAAAGAAATACTTCATGTCCTTTCTATCATAAATTCCTAGCATCTGCCAAAGATGGTGTGAAAACCAGAAAAAGTGGAACCACTCCCTCCAGAGTTACCCTCAGCAAGAAATGGGTTAGCCAGATCATGCTCAGCATTTGTAACATTTTCATTTCTTCATATTCAGATACATATTCATGTCCTGCCTCATTGCATACAGAATGGAGGTGAAAACCTCACCCGTATAACTGTAATAATCCAATAAAGAAGAGGAACACAGAAGAGCACATTTCACTTTTGAAGTTCATGCCAGGAATAGTAACTCCTCAAGGTGACCACTGTGCACACACAGAGAACACTAGCCACCCAACTAGGCAGTCCTGGCTCAATCTGCAAGGACAGTAGATACTCACACAGCCCCATGATGCTGAGGCTGGTTCTATATCAGGCATGAACTGTCATTAAACTCCCAATCAAGTTAAATTTATGTTAGTTCTTAGGTTAAACAATGTGTTGTCTTTTCCTCCTTAATTTTCATCTTAATTCCTATAGTACCTATTAATTATTTGAATATCATTCCTCAACTGCTCAGTTTTCTTTATCTGGGGCTTCCAGCCATGCATAAGTTATAAACAAATCACAGTTCTCTCACTATTTCTAAGTCAGTTGCAAACAACAGAAAGTAGTTTTGATAATATAAGTAATAATGGAATGTTTTGGACAATGAGGAGACTCAGGAGAGAGGAAGCCACTATCAAACCCATGCTACAGAAATGATCTGTGTATGACAATGCAGCTGATGAAACCACTACCCCCAGACAGCCATCTAATCCCCTGGACTTAAAACTCAACCAGAGCTTCTGAGAACAATCTCTAGTGGACAGGAGTAACAGATGGGTTGTCCAGAGGTTACATGTCCATAATCCATGGACCATAAAGCAGGATAAAGGGCCACTGTATATTTGCATCTCCATCTCCTACATACTCTGGAATTCCACCTCTCCTCAACTAGAAAGAGTGTGTGGAGAGACAAGAGAACAACAAAATGGCAACTAACCATTGCAGAACAGTGGAAGCAAGAGAACGATCATTTACTAAATCCTTTACCAAGGCAGCTACTGTACTGGCAGTCCAGATATAGGCCCTGCAGCCAGACTGGCATTGTTCAAATCCTAGCTCAACGACTTGCTGGAAGAAGCAGCCAGTAGCTGGTGCTAAGCCCATGCTGGAACCATGTCAGTCTGATTTCAGGGCCTGAAGCCCCAACACGACTTCACTCAGTCTAGTCAGACAATTCTTGACACTTATGTTCCTCATCAGAGCAAAGATGCCAATTTGATTGGAGAAATCTTAGCATCCTTTTCAGGCTTCGTATCTGCTTGGAAAAAAATTACCTAATCATATAAATTAATTGTATGATTGATTAATTATATAATTAATTAGTTAATTGTATTAACATACAATTAATATAAATTAATTATATAATTGTATAACTTTTTTCCCCCTTTTACCTATTTTTTTTCCTAAAAAAAAGATTCTTTCTAAGAAAAATTACCCTAAATTTTGTGGCTCTTGACTTCAGTTTTCTACTGGGGTCCTGATATTGGAATGGATGTCTGATTCACCAGCAAACACTTAAGAACCAGCCTTAATGATAAATTTAAAATGATGAATCATTTAAATACTCAAAATCAATGTCCCTAAATTTTCAGCCTGGGAAATTGTCAACAAGATTCAGCATTAGTCCTGAGGTATGATGGAAGTGCAAGGGACTCAGAGAATGCTTGGCTTCTATAGTCTTAGGTCTTCTGGAGGTTGCCTCAGGCCACTGACACGTCTTTCTTTTTTCCTGGCTAATACTCAGTTCTGGCAGGAAATGAAAGTCAGGGAAAAGAAAGGTGATGTTTTACCTCCCCATTCACAACATACACTGGCCTTAGCCTAAATATCATTTTTCAACCCAGCTATTAAAATTCAAGCATGAAAGAAGAGAAGGTAGCAAATATATCCAGATTTCATGTTGGGCATCAAAAGCTAAGGAGAGTAGGCCACAAAAGTTTAAAACAACAAGGTCCATCAGGTTTTTTACTCTCATACAGTTAAATCTAAATTTAAAGGTAAGCCAAAATTAAACATATAAAGCATGCAACAACGGCTTGTCTTCCACATTTCTAAGGTTTCCAGATTTCAAGGATAGGCAGAACAGTGAATGGTACATACGTAACCTGAAAAGTTATTCATCCTTTGTCCAAAATTCAAACTTAACTTGGTGTCCAATAACCCTATACTCTCTTTCGCACTGCTGATGTTGACTATCTTGGGTAGGAGAGTTCTTTGTTTGGGCAGATGTTGGGAGAAGCACTGGTAAGTGTATTCCTGTCCAGGACTGGGTTTGGCTCTACTTTGAGCCTTTGTTGGAAGAGTGGAGAAGGACTGATTTCTTCCGTGTTTGTAAAACACTGATTGAAGGCTTTCAGCAATAGCTCTTATTCTGAACCACAGTAAAAAAGTAATAATAGTAATAGTAATAATAATTTGTGTTATCACTGGCTGCAGCAGATGGGGATTTTCTTCAAAGTAATGTTTTCAAGTAGTGTCACCTGGTGGCTAGATTCCTTTCTCTGGATGGAATTAGCACCCTAAAAGCAAAAAGAGATTAGAAATACTTGAGGTGAGGGACATCTAGGTGGCTCAGTGGGTTAAGTGTCTAACTCTTGATTTTGGCTCAGGTCATGGTCTCAGGGTCATGCCCATGCGTGGGGTTCCATGCTCAATGCAGAATCTGCTTGAGATTCTCTTTCTCCCTCTCCCTCTGCCAATATACCCAGCTCATGAGCTCTTTCTCTCTCTTAATTAATTAGTTAATTAATTAAAATAAAATCATAAAAGGAAAACAAGTTCTTGGGGTGATAAACTTGTGTCAATTTAGAATCAATTTAGACAGTTTAAAATCTCTCTCAAACTAACACATTCTAGAGCTTTCAATATTACCCACTAACAAATCATGTCTGTGGAATTTTTTCCATTAAACATTTAGTCTGATTCAAACTTAGTAAGATGCTAATCTTTGCAAAACTTTTTTTTCCCTTATTTGGCTTTCTTACTTCTTGTAAAAGTCAATCAGAATTTAATACACGAGAATTGCTGAATGTGGGGGGAGGTTAAAATTGCTGTGGGCTTAGTTTCAGGAGAACTAGGTCCAAACCTGAATTCTGCAACTAAGTGGTTTTGTGACCTTGGGCATCACTGAGCTATTGTGAGCCTCACCTATAGAGTGAGGGTAATACTACTTTGAAATGTGGGTACAATTAAATTATGGAAACTTTATGTAAGCACTCAGCTCACATAGAAGGTGTTTGATAAATGTTAAATCCGTGGCCTATTATAAGGGAATTGAGTTGCAAGCTTTGTTAGAGCTTTTACTTAATTAAATAAAAAATGAGTGTTTGGGGCGCCTGGGTTGCTCAGTGGGTTAAAGCCTCTGCCTTCAGCTCGGGTCAGGATCCCAGGGTCCTGGGATGGAGCCCCACATCTGGCTGTCTGCTCGGCAGGGAGCCTGCTTCCTCCTCTCTCTCTGTGCCTGCCTCTCTGCCTACTTGTGATCTCTGTTAAATAAATAAATAAAATATTTAAAAAAAAATGAATGTTAAAGTTTTTATGTCCTTACCAAATAGATATTATCTTTCTCTCAAAGAAACTAAAAGTTTCTTAAGTTTCTGATTTGAAAAAGCAGATATCATTCTAGGTTAATAATAGAAATCTGCAAAAATATGCAATTGTGCTTTAATGCCCCAAAGATTAAAAGTAATGCAATCAGAATAACATTTATTTCATCTGCCAGAATTTCGGCCTGTTTCTTGCTTTTGATTTGTTTAACTACATGAGGTTAAATTGGTACAAGCATGAATGTTTAAAATACTTGTAAAGATGTATTTTGCATATGCAAATTACAGTGTGCATATTATAAAAGATTGTTTCAGCTTTATTTGTAGCAGAGGGCAGCAGCCTTTTTTTCTGTAAGGGGTCAAGATAGTAAATTTTTTCAGCTTTTCCAGAAACACAGTCTATTTAGTGGTTACTTAACGCCATTGTAGTGCAAAAGCAGCCATAGATAGTAGTTAACTGAAGGGCATGGCTGTGTTCCAGTAAAACTTTATTTACAAAAACCGATAACGTGTGGCGTTTGGCTCGCAGGACAGTTTGCTGACCCCTAGCCTAGAACATAATATAGAGTGCATTTTCTAATTAGGCATAATTAAGATAACTTACTGATGGACAAAATTTATGAATATACATCCATACGTTATTAATCAGTAATTATATAAAAATAACCTTAAGTATATGCACTTATTCCTTGAGCATCATAACTTGCTAAGTTTAAAAAAATAGTGTGGTTTTCCAAGTATATTCAGTTGCTTTGCTAGTAGGTAAATCACAGTATAATCATCTTGCATTTCACTGTACTTTTTGAAGTTCTAACCCGGATCCATGTGTACATGCTTTATTGATTTTCTGTGTTAGGCAAGCTTCAAAATTGGACTCAAATCCATCATTACATGAATGTTCAGGACAGGATTTCCTTCTGCTGCACCAGAATATTTTGTGAATTTCCTGGGAAGTGAATTTCCTGGAAGAGCATGGCTTACCTGACAGCATCTGAGCCATTGTGTTCTAAGGAATTTCCTGCAGGGATTAAATCCATTTGGTTTAGGCCTTGGTGTTTTATAACTGTTTCCCACAATCACCTGAAACAATGTCTTTTAAGAATGTTTTTGTGTGATTCCTTCCTCCAGAAAGAAATTGAAAGTAATGAAATGCCTAGACCATTAGAGAATTTTGAGAATTAGAGAAGGCATCTCTTTTTGCCATAGTAATATAAGAAACCAACTCAATCCTCTGTGCCTTACCAAAGCATCCAGCATTTACATGTACATTAGAAGGGCATCTAATCTCTCACCATTTAGAGATTCTAATTTTAATTTTATAAATTCTAATTCTGTTGTATTTTGAGAATATCTAGGAATCAGAAGCTTTATGCAAGAGTAATAACAGGGTAAACACAATTAACTGTCGAAAGAACCCAGATATCATTGGCTTACTACTGACTTTATTTCTTCCATATATCTCAGTCCAGTGTGCATTGGATGGTCCCACTCCATCTTGTACTATGCCATCAGGAATACATACCTCTAAAATCACAGCAGAAGGGAAGAGAAAGGTGTAGGTAGGAAACAGCACTGCCTTGGCGGAGGGGACACATTATCATTTCTCAGCATTCATTTACCAGAAATGGCCCACGTGGCTCCCACCTACGTGCAAGGAAGACTGGTAAATATGGAGGAGCACATGGATGTTTGGTGACAATTGGTGAGCCCTGCCACAGAAAAACATTTAAAGCATTGGGTTTTGAGCTGAGTCCAAAAGATCAATCAGATAAAAACTAATAAGAAACCTATAATATTATCTCAGTTTCCATTTGCTTGATTGTGACAAGAACATATGTTGATAGGGTATTGCTACATTCTTCCTGTTTCCCTTGTCTAAGGTAGATGTGTTTAAAATTCTCTGACCTTTAACTTAATGAACAAATGAAACTCTTGTCTAACTATATAATCCTTAATATCTATACCATGAAATATACCCTTTGTATTGATTGCGCACTTACTGTGTGCGTGTATGTGCACGCACGCACATGTGTGTTTTTTGTTGTTACTCCAATTACAGTCACTACAGGAGAATAATTTTATATCAGTGTGTACTGAATAAGTAAGTGTTGGTTGATAAATAGATAAACTCTATTTATATATACTGCTATACACTGGTGAATTTACTAAACTCAGGTTCAGTAAACTTGGTAGCATTCAGTAGCATGAAGACTACAAGTGACTGCCTTTACTTTGCAGTTCTAGACTGCTTAGGGATTTTAGTTTAGTTAGGGATTTTAGTTTAGATTTAGTTTGGCTCTTCAAAGTATATCCAGTGGATCAAAGTGGGAAATCTGTCATGGGATCCCGGAGCCTATATTAAAAAACTATATGTTTAGGCTACTTTCTGCTCTACCACTCCCCCCCTTCTGAGTGAAAATGGCCCTATTGAATCTCTTAAAAGAAAAATAAAGTTATTCTGTTCAGGTACATACTTGTTGCTGTAATAAAATTAGCTCATACATAGTTGGCATACATAGGGCAATGGTGTCACTATAATACATGTCACTATAATACAGTTTTCCCACCAAGTACCAGCATCTGAATGCCAAGTACACTAAGAGTTGGACACCACAAGTATGGACTAATACAGTCTGTGGCAATGTCCATTCTCCTTCTATTCTTCTTTTTGGCTTACTTTTTCCACATGTGTGATTTCTTGGAAGGGCTTATTAATGGTCAGCCCCACACTCAGTTCATTTTACTTTTGTCCCCATAACTTTACAACCTCAACATTTTCTTACTTCCCTCCATTGAAGCCTTTGTATTTAGCATAGCATTTATTTGTTAGGAATGTAATATGCCTTTAAAATCATGCTTGTATTTTTATTTGGATTGTTAATAGTTTTGTTTGTATTTGGTTAAAAACTTGTATAGGATTTGAGTAGGCTGCTCCAAATCTATTTTTATCACAATCTGTATTATTTTGACATGAGACTGTAGAAAACATGAGGTTGCTTTTAGGAATGGTTATATCACATTATAGTAGACATGCTTGTATTCTTAAAACTTCGATTGCATATACTTTGTGGAATAGAAGAATGCCAGTAACAAAATTTGTTCTGGGCCTATTTGCAAGGTTCCCATATGGAGGCAGTTTTCTGGTCTTTTATCCTTTAAATTTTAGAGTGCTTTAGAGTTCCCAAATGGTGTTCACATACAGAATCTCATTTCAATCCCAGAACAATACCACAAAGATCATTATTAGCATTTCTACTTGACAGACTTGGAAACTGAGGTTCAGAGAGAGAGAAATGTTTTGCCTAAGGTAGACTGGTCACAAAATTCTGACTCTAATTAGTTATTCTGTTCAAATAAACATATTTTAAGTACCTATTTTATGCAAGGCACTGGAGATATAGAGATAAATAAGATGAAACCTAGCCCGCCTCCAGTAGCTTTCCCCCCTCTTCCTCCCATTGATGTAGAGACTCTTCAGCTTGGGCTGGTTGGGACCAGGTAATTTGCCCCATCCCAGAGAGGCAACAGCCTTGCTAGTTTCCTTGAAGAGCTGACAGCTCAGTACCCTGGCTGCTGTAGACAGGCTGAGGGACACTTTAGAGAGGCTCCTGATCAACAGGCCTCAGCCTGTGGCCAACTGGAAATCTGTCACTTGACTCTGCTCCCTCTCCCGTCCCTCCCCTATTCTAGCCTCTAACCACGACATTGTTTTACCCATGGAAACACAGCTGCAGACCGAAGAAGGCCTGTTTCCTCTAATCTTTCTGCCTTTTGTGAGCTGTAATTACATCCCAGGATGCACAGTGAACCAATAATAAACCATTGCTTCATGTGCTCTATAGTGTGGGATACAGAGCTGGTAACTCAATGAAGAACAACAAATTGTCATCTCTGGGTTCCCTCAGTAAACTAGCCATGATGTCTTAGGCAAGATTTTTCAACTGCTTGGGCCTCAGTGTTCTCTTATCATTTAAGGACACTGTCCTGCTTAAGTGATCTAAATAAGGCTTTTTTCCAGCTGTGGCCTTGTGAGATTCTCAAGGGCATACTTGGGTTTATTCAGTGTATGCTCAAAGCCAGGTTCCAAGGAGCCAGGTCCAAAGAGCTTTATGGTAAGAGAGGTCTCTTAGTTGTGCTTTCCGGAGATCCTTCTGAATCTTAGACATGCCTTACAGCTACATACAGACAGAAAGATGAAAATGAAAGCACCTGATTTGCATGGAGTTTTTAAGCATTTTATTATATTATTTTTATTGAGGTATAATTTATTGAGGTATAATTTTATTGAGGTATATTTATATTGAGGTATAAATATAATGTTATATTTCAGATGTACAACATAATTTTTCGATATTTTTATTTAAGCATTTTAAATTATCATAAATTGAAAAATTTTTTTAAAAACTATTGTAGAAAGTACAGTCATTTAAAATACACAGACATTGGGCCCCTCGGTGGCTCAGTCAGTTAAGCACCTGCCTTAAGCTCAGATCATGATCCCAAGGTCCTGGGATCAACCCAGGATGGGCTCCCTGGTCAGCAGGAAGTCTACTTCTTTCTGTCCATCTGCTTCTCCCCCCACTTCTGCTCTCTCTCTCACTCACTCTTGCTTTCAAATAAATAAATAAAATCTTAAAAGAAAAAAAAAAAAAGGCAGGAGGCGCCTGTGTGGCTCAATGGGTTAAGCCTCTGCCTTCTGCTCAGGTCATGATCTCAGGGTCCTGGGATCGAGCCCCACATCAGTCTCTCTGCTCAGCTGGGAGCCTACTTCCTCCTTTCTGTCTCTGCCTGCCTCTCTGCATAATTGTGATCTCTATCTGTCAAATAAATAAATAAAATCTAAAAAAAAAAAGGCAGTACCTTTAAAAAATAGAAAAATAAAATACAGTGATATTAATAAAGAAAATAAATATTTTTGAGACCAGGTCAAATTATTTTTGATCAATAAAATATTAGAGAAGATAATCATTTTCAAACTTAATGAAAGGCCTGTATGTAATATTCAAAATACTATCAATTTCATTACTGCACTAAAAATATCTAATCATAAACTTTTAACTGTATGCCTTTATAGTGACACTGAAGGCTATTTTATTCTCTCTGACACCCCAGGCTTTTCCTGCTGTAGGAAAACAGAGCTCACGTATCTCCAGAGATCTCTTCTATTTGTAGTTTTGATCCCATGATACTGCTTAGGCAGAACCCACAACCAGTTAAATGTTTATTTACTTGGTCAATGTTTAGCCTGTGGTTGAGCATTTATATCCTAATGGGGACTGAGAAAGCAATACAGAGTGGTGAAATAAGACAAAGGAAGAAAAATAATTGGAAACCAGGAGAAAACATGGGAAAAGGAAGCAGAAAGGATGAAGAGTGCTTTTACCGTTTCTTTTTTGTTTCTATTGAATGCTTAGAAAATAGAATACATATTTGTATGCCTGTAGTAGCTTTACAAAGAAATTAAACATATGAGCACTTGTCTATTTATTCCACAAATATACAAAATGTCATTAATATGTTCTATACTTTCCAGATAGATGGTATGTCAGATGTTTGCAGAGTTATAGCTTGAAGAAAATGTACCCGGCCTTAAGTGCTGTGTTTGTTTTATATTTTCATACTCAATGGTCTGTGACCTAATTTCTTTCAGCCCTGACCATGCTTTGTTCTATGGGTTAAAAAATATATATGCATATATTCACAAACACACACAATTATAAATCACGTATCAAAATATATTTAAATATGTACCTGAAGCATCCAAATTTTAATATCTATCCTAATTTGTGTTTCCTTTTGTCTTCCATTGAAGATAAAACAGCAGGGAAGTTGTTCTCTGTTAATGGGCTGATTAGTAACCAAGTAAAACATACTGTACTTTTATCTAATGCAATGGCAGAAAGCCCAATTTGCAGAATGTCCAATTACACAATCCTGTATTAGTCACCAAAGAAAAGTATTTATATTTTATTGTTTTAAATAGAAAAAAAAAGGATGGAAGATACTTTAAAAAGCAAACTGAGTCTCACACATTGAGGGCTTTCATCCATTTAGAGTTTATTTTTGTGTATGGTATAAGAGAATGGATGGGTATCAATCTTCTGTACATAGCTGTCCAATTTGCCCAGCACCATTTATTGAAGAGACTCTTTTTTCCATTGGATATATTCTCCTGATTTGTCAAAGATTAGTTGACCATAGAGTTGAAGGTCCAGATCTGGGCCCTCTATTCTGTTCCACTGATGTATGGTCTGTTTTTGTGCCAATACCATGCTGTCTTGGTGATCACAGTTTTGTAATATAGCTTGAAATTAGGCAATGTGATGCCCCCAGCTTTGTTTTTCTTTTTCAACATTTCCTTGGTGATTCAGGATCTTTTCTGGTTCCATAAAAATTTTAAGATTGTTTGTTCCAGCACTTTGAAAAATACAATTGGTATTTTGATTAGGATGGCACTGAAAGTACAGATTACTCTAGGCAGCACAGACATTTTAACAATGTTTATTCTTCTAATCCATGAACATGGGATGTTTTCCATCTTTTTGTGTCTTCTTCAATGTCTTTCATAAGTGTTCTGTACCTTCTAGAGTATACATCTTTGGTTAGTTTTATTCCAAGTTATCTTATGATTTTTGGTGCTATTGTAAGTGGAATTGATTCCCTTATTTCTCTTTCTACAGTTACATTGTTAGTGTGTAAGAAAGCAACTGATTTCTGTGCATTGATTTTGTATCCTGCCGCATTACTGAATTGCTGTATGAGTTCTAGTACTTTAGGAGTGCAGTCTTTTGGGTTTTCCACGTAAAGACAGGAATCCATCACAATCCTAAAGAACATAGTCAGTAACCTCTTAGACAACGGCCACAGCAACTTCTTTCAAGACACGTCTCCAAAGGCAAGGGAAACAAAAGCAAAAATGAACTTTCAGACTTAATCAAGATTAAAAAAACTTCTGCACTGAAAAGGAAGCAGTCAACAAAACAAAGAGGCAACCCACAGAGTGGGAGAAGATATTTGCAAATGACAGTACAGATATAGGGGTGATATCCAAGATCTATAAAGAATTCTCAAACTCAACACCCAAAAAACAAATAATCCAATAAAAAAAAATTGGCAGAAGACGTGAACAGACACTTCTCCAAGGGAGACATACAAATGGGTAACAGACAAATGAAAAAATGTTTATCATCATTAGCCATCAGGGAAATTCAAATCAAAACCACGTTGAGATACTACCTTACACCAGTTAGAATAGAATGGCCAAAATTGGATGTGGAGAAAGGAGAACCCTCTTACACTGTTGGTGGGAATGCAAGTTGGTGCAGCCACTTTGGAGAACAGTGTGGAGATTCCTCAAGAAATTAAAAATAGAGCTTTGCTATGACCCTGCAATTGTACTACTGGGTATTTACCCCAAAGATAAAGATGTAGTGAAAAGAAGGGCCATCTGTATCCCAAGGTTTATAGCAGCAATGGCCACGGTCACCAAACTGTGGAAAGAACCAAGATGCCCTTCAACGGACGAATGGATAAGGAAGATGTAGTCCATATACACTATGGAGTATTATGCCTCCATCAGAAAGGATGAATACCCAACTTTTGTAGCAACATGGACAGGACTGGAAGAGATTATGCTGAGTGAAATAAGTCAAGCAGAGAGAGTCAATTATCATATGGTTTCACTTATTTGTGGAGCATAACAAATAACATGGAGGACATGGGGAGATGGAGAGGAGAAGGGAGTTGAGGGAAATTGGAAGGGGAGGTGAATCATGAGAGACTATGGACTCTGAAAAACAATCTGAGGGTTTTAAAGGGGTGGGGGGTGGGAGGTTGGGGGAGCCTGGTGGTGGGTATTAAGGAGGGCACATATTGCATGGAGCACTGGGTGTGGTGCATAAACAATGAATCTGTTACACTGAAAAGAAATTAAATTAAAAAATGATGAAAAAAAAGCATACTTTGTATGTTTAGGGTGAGTAATTGAGATGCTTTGTATTTTGTTTCTTGTGGTAAAGTATATGCAAAATAAATTTTACCACTTACCCATTTTATATTTTTAATATAAATATAATATTATTTGTAATTTATAGTATATATAAATTATACATAATTATATAAATTATACATAATTTATATAAACTATAAATTATATATAAATATAAACAATATATAAATATATGTAAATATAATATTTAATATTAATATAAATTTATATGAGAGAGAACACAAGCGGGGGCGAGGGGCAGAGGGAGCCGGAGAGCAGACCCCCCCCCCACATTGAGTACAGAGCCTGATGCAAGCTCCATCCTAGGACCCTGAGACCGTGACCTGAGCCAAAGTCAGATGCTTAACTGACTGAGGCACCCAGTGCCCCTACTATTTAGGCATTTCAAAGTTATAATTTAGTGGCAGTAAGTACATTTACAATGTTGTGCAGCCATTACCACTATCTATCCATTCCCAGAGCTTTCTCACCACTCCAAATGAAGCAATTACTCCCATTTCCCCCTCTTCTGAGGCCCTGAAAATGACAAACCTGGTTGATTCATGTTGTAGTGTGTATCGATACTTCATTCGTTTTTATAGCTGAATAATACTATATGGTCATATCATATTTTGCTTATCCATTCATCAATTGATAGACATCTGGGTTGTTTCCATTCTTTGGCTATCATGAATAGTAATACTATGAATAATAATGTACAAGTTTTTATGTGGACCTATCTTTGGGGTATTATACTTGGAGGTGGAATTTTTGGGTCATATGGCAGCTCTATGTTTAATTTTTCAAGGAACCACCAAACTGTTTTCCCCAGCAGCTACATGATGTTACATCTCCATCAGCAATATATCAAGGTTCTAATTACTACAAATAATTGCTACTAATTACTTCACCCATTTTTAATTGGGTTGTTTGCCTCTTTGCTGTTGAGTTGCTTCTTAGTTTTAAAGGAACTGGACTCCAAAAGGGCTTCAGTTGTGCTGAAAATGTTCCTTTTCCAGATTTGGGTGGCAGTTACATGAGTGTGTTAATTTATACCCTTATGTACATGTGTAAAAAATGAGGATTTGTGACCTTTTCTGAACGTCTTTATTTCCTAGGGCTATTGTAACAAATTACCACAAACACAGAGCCTTAAAGGAATAGAAATCTTGGCTAGCATCAAAAAGACAAGATAATAAATGCTGGTGAGAAGTGGAGAAAAGAAAACCCTTGTGAACTCCTGGTGGGAATGTAAATAGGAGCAGTCAATATGGAAAACAAAATGGAGGTTCCTTAACAAGTTAAAAACAGAACTACTCTACGATTCAGCAATTCTACATCTGGGAATATAGCCAGAGAAAATGAAAACACTATGTCAAAGAGGTATCTGCACCTCCATGTTCATAGCAGCATCATTTATAATAGCCAAGATATGGAAACAACCTAAGTGTTCATTGACAGAAGGATGGATAAAGACGTCACACACACACACACACACACACACACACAGGAATATTATTCAGCTATAAAAAGGAAAGAAAATTCTACCATTTGTGACAAAATGTATGAACCCTGAAGACATTATGCTAAGTGAAATAAGTCAGACTGAGGAAGACAAATGCTGTAGGCTCTCACATGTGGAATATCAAAAAAACAAAATTAACAAACAAAATCTAACTCATAGAAAAAGGGATCAGATTTGTGGTTACTAGAGGTAGAGAGTAGGGGGAGAGAGGATTAGGTGAAGATCGTAAAAAAATACAAACTTCCACTGATAAGACAAGTACTGGGGATGTAATGTACAACATGATGTCTACAGCTCACCTTGCTCTATGGTATGTATTAAAGTTGTTAAGAGAGTAAATCAAATCCCATGAGTTCTCAACACAGCAGAAACATTTTTTCCTCTCTCTCTCTATAGAAACTAGAAAGGAAAAAAAAAGTAAAAACCAAAAACCCAGAAATTTGTTCTCTCACAGCTAGAGGCCAGAAGTCCAAAATCAAGCTATACTCCTTCTGAAGGATTTAGAGAAGAGTCTTTCCTTGCCTTCTCTAGTTTGTGGTAGCTGCTAAAATTTCTTGGCATTTCATGGCTTATAAACATATTCTTTAGTCTCTACCTGTCTTCACATGTCTTCTCCTCTGTGTTTCTGGTTCTAGGTATCCCAAATCTCCCTCTCCCTTCTTTTATGAGGATAGCAATCAGTGAATTTTAGGCGCACTCTAAATGCAAGTTGATCTCATCTCAAGACCCTTAACTTAATTACATCTGCAAAGATCCTTCTTCCAAAAAGGTCACATTCACAGACACCAGAGGTTGGGACTTTGGACATATTTTTGAGGGAACACAATTCATCCCCCTATACTGAACATATGTCATGCTTTAATTAAAAAAAAAAAAAGTCTTTAAGGGAAAAAATGGCAATTTTTTAAAAAATGTGGTAATCTGAGTTTTTGTGACAAAAGTCCTATAGGTTAGGGAGAGAAAGAAAATCCTATAAATTTGCCACCCTGTAAAGGAGAAATTCTTAATCAGTTTTGAAAAATGTCTTCAATGATTGTGATTCTGAATTTCTCTTTTTTTGAGTTCTTTTAAATTTAATTTTATTTTTTCAGTGTTCCAAGATTCATTGTTTATGCACCACAGCCAGTGCTCCATGCAGTATGTGCCCTCCTTAATACCCACCACCAGGACTTTTCAAATAAGGCTTTCAAAGGACATTTATGTGGATTTTTTTTTTTTCCTTTGAGAGGAAGCTAATGAGAACAGTACCATATTCACATAGAGAGAAAATACTTTTTAAGATATTAAAGGATTTGGGGGTTTTTTGG
The DNA here is from genome assembly GCF_010015895.1 of Lontra canadensis. Classification (NCBI taxonomy): domain Eukaryota; kingdom Metazoa; phylum Chordata; class Mammalia; order Carnivora; family Mustelidae; genus Lontra; species Lontra canadensis. The sequence goes on from NW_022630999.1 coordinate 12,742,359, forward strand.
TATTGCCAAGTGCAGGACTCCATTAAAATGTCCAGAAAGCATATCTGTGTATGTGTGTGTGTGTGTGTTCACACTGTTACACATGATACACTCTTATTGTTTTGTTTTGTTTTGTTTTGTTTTGTTTTGTTTTTGGTAGTTGTTGTTTTTGTTTGTTTTTGCTTTTGTCAATTATGAATAATTAAATCATTGTTATTGTTGAGACTTGGGCCTTTGACCACTGTGATCCTCAACTTTGGTAGAGTTTGCAAGTAGCTGAGGATTCAGGTCATAAAGGCATATTATCCTAACACTTAGCCCCAGCACCTTTGTATTTTAGTGTGACATGTAGCTTATGACCAACTTTGTTGGAGTTTCATTTCATGCATCAGTTAAATAAATATGTAGTAGAAGTAATTCTTTCTTTTTAAGAATGACATTTGATTCAATATATGAAAAGTTATTTGAGTCCCCAAATATTTTTTAAAAAAGCTGATAATTTTAGTAGTTCTGTGAAAAGCTATTTGAGTATGAGAACATACAAATTTAAGAATTTAGACAATAGCCTTATTCAGAAAACTAAAAGCTTCTTAGAAGCCAATTTTCTGGACCCTAATGCTATTCTGCTATCATTTTTTTTTCTCAGTTCAATCTGTTAAAAAATAGATGACAAAGTTTGATTCATCACCTTCTCAAATTGTCCCCATTATACGTCTTCAAAGATAAATTTTGGGAGCTCTTATGTGCCCAACTGTATGAATGTTTTGAGTAAGTCCTGAGTATTCACCAGGGAGCATATCTTTAAAAAAACAAAAACAATTTTTTTCTGTGCTTTCTTTGACAGACATTTAAAAAAAATAATTAACAGTCATTTTTAAGTTGATTGGAGTTCATCCAGAAAATCATGACTAGTTGGTACAAAGTTAAAATTAAGGAAATCCAATTTTTTGATATTTTTCACAAAGTTCTTTTTGTACTTTTAAAGTAGTAAAAGGCCAAGTATTTTATGAAGTGTCCACACAAATTATATTACTGGTCTTTCATCATCGTATGGAATAGTACTTGCACTCAAGACATGAAGGAAAAATCCGCTTCAGGGTTTGGCTGGGAAATAACTGACACACAACAGAATCACTCAACCTCGCAGTTTTTCACTGTAGGCGCCAGGCAGGGTGTCAGCCCATGGAGGGGCAAGCTGGTTCCTCATTCAGCTCTGCCCTCCTCATAAGATTGGCCTGACACAAAGCTGCAATTATTCTGTGGTGACATCACCACCGTCCTGCCCTTTTGCCTGTATTTAAATGAGTTATTCTTATGTTGCATAATGGAAGATTTCGACTTTAAATCTGACCGGGCAATGAAAGTCAGTGTGAGTTCTGTGTCATGTTTCCATCTGGCTTTATTTTGAACTTCTGGTGATGCCTGGAGCACAGACGTAAAGTACTGAAAGCATTTTCTAATGTGAAATGTAGTCTTCCCAGGGAAATGTTGCGTATTTAACCACCTGCTTAGTCACCTAAAAAGGTGTCCCACTTTTTCATAGTACGTAAAGGACTACCCAAATTAAGTCCCAAAGGTATCTATTTCCTATTCTCTTTTAGATTGCACAGACCTGGGGTGCCTGGGTGGCTCAATCAGTTAAGTGTCCGACTCTTGATTTTGGTTCAGGTCATGATCTCAGGGTCATAAGATCGAGCCTCTCCCTCTGCTCCTCCATCCCCCACCCTCAAATAAATCAATAAATAAAATCTTAGATAGCACAAACCTTTTCAATGATTAAATAGGAAAAAAAGAAAAAAAAAACAAAACTAGGATTGTTAAGATTTGTAAAAATTGGCATCCAAATTATAGGAGTCGCTGATCACTTCTGGCCTGTGGGATTTTTTTTCTTTTTTAACTTCATAAGGTTAATTATTTGATTATGCCTTATGTCTCACAAGTAATTAAAGCTTTCTGAGGGCATGGCTAATGTTTATTTTGCCTCTTAATCACTCATAGTTCTTCCACACTACCTTGCACATGATAGGTGCTTATTAGTGTGTCCTGAATGAATATGACAATGCAGAATTTTGTCACATACATTTATTTACACACTTCCAATCTATATACAGGGCAGGCCAGTCACTTTTTCTCTTATTCAACATTTTAAAGTTTTTAATGGTTTTTAGGGGAAAAATAAGAAGGAAGCATTGAGTCAGGTCAAGAGAGCCATCTGTTTTTCTTAGCTACCCTGCCTCACTCTTTTTTTCCCATCCTTCCTTCAGCCACAGTGGACCAATGAAACCGAAGGAGGACCACTAACTGGACTAGACAATATCTCACTTCCCTTCTGTATCTTAGAATTCTCTCTTTCCCTCATCTGGACTTCACTTTCACACCATTCTTCTTGGCAAGAATGAAGCCTTATCTGTTCCTGACTGTCCTGTTGCATGATCTTCAACACCAAGACAAGAGCCTACAAAAGATGCCAACCTGTTGTCAGAGAGTAGAGTACTTGGATTGGCTGCCTTAGAGTTAATCAACTGTGGCCAGGAGAGTGAGACACCAGATGGTTCATTTTAAATCTGATGCTCATTCCTGGACCATTCAGCCTGGATGTCAGTGTCACTTAAAACATAAAACTTAAAAACGTAGCAGCACCATCTGAAACCCTTGTTTGGAATGAGATGGTTGCCTAACAAGGTACTTGCTGGCTTCTGGTGAAATGGAAGGGCCAATTTAAATAATAGGTAAGGTGTCTTATAACTACTGACTATAATATTTTATGATTTAACACTATAACAGTCAAATATTAGGAAGTCATATTTAATTCCTTGCAGTTTCCCCTAAACTCTACAGTTTGATAGAAGATCAGTTGAACAGATTTTTCTTGCACTATATAACCATTTACTACCTACACTATGTTAGAATAGAGAGGAACACTACCACTAGAAATCTGGAAGCATATTTAAATAGTGGTAAATATTCTAGGTATTGAGAAGACCCTTTTTATTCTAACAAATATCTAAATCATATATATATTTTTTTTTTTTTCATCCCTGATTCCCTCTGATCTCATTGTTCAAAGAGTTAAGTTTTGTTTGGTTGTTTTTGGTTGTTTTTCTCAAACTTCTTGTTTGTTTGTTTGTTTGTTTTGTAAGCTATCAAAAATTTTAAAATTGGAGTGTTACCTTTGTGTAGTATCACTAGATGGAAAAGGTGTCCTTTCAAAATCTTTGAAAAGATAGTAAAATGGCCTTTCACAAGGATAAGTACCATGTAGAACCCTCAGGATCCTGACTATTATTCCCTTATAAAAAAATATATATATATCCAATCTAAAGCCATTTAATTATCTTTGCATTTTTATAAGATACAAATTTTCTTTAACTCTAAGGTCTTAAAAATTCTGATGTAACATTCTGTAAGATACCATGGGCTCCCTTCTGAGGAAATGTGGTCCTCTATTCCATTGATGTCAACGGGTATGGTCTTCATTGTTGCTATTGATTTGGTTGTACTAATTTCTGCTCCTTTAAAGGTCCAAATAATAATATAAGATTAGAGAGTTGCAAGAATACATGGAATGGTGAGAAACAATGAAGTCAGCAAGCTTTCTAAAGTTGCAATACTTAAGGAAAATTGTCAAATACACATGCTCATTCATCTACTATAATTCTGCTCTACCCTGTTTAACCTTGCTGATAAGTGTACCACTCCTTGGCATTTTCCCTTCCATCTTTATATGTTTATATTCTCAGAAGTAATGTTCAGTACACCTCTGGCATGCTGGCAGTTCTAAATTGAGTGATGACCTGTTTCTCTTACATTTTCCCTGAGAGCCTAGTGTTTGTGAAATAAGGATGGCCAGTAGAAACTCAGTAAGTGTTACTTGACTTGCTTCCATTTATTTTAGTTAAACTTCTTCCAGAGTAAGGAATTATGAGTTCCTGGAGCAGCACATGGGTCTCTTTCTTAATGTAACTCTTAGTTCTGTGATTTGGATCATCTGCAGTTCTCCAAAGAGGGAGACATAGCCATATAAGTAGTACAGGCCAAGAAACTAGACTGTGGACAAGTACTGGAAAGGAAATAGTGAAAATTCTAGCATGTCAGTTCCTTTTCAGGCCAGTGTATTTGTTGAGCAAATTGGGAACTTAGTATTAACCTCATTTCTAAAATCCTGATTTTTTTTTTTTTGCCCCTAGCAATGTCCACCAGAGTGTAAGATGCAGCTAGTGTAACAAACCGTCAAACAGATGAAGTCTACCTACATTTTATTTTGCCATGGGCCACAAAGTGGTATTAGCTTTAACTTCCCTTAACCTTTTGTATTTTTTATTTTCCATATTGCTCAGAAGCAGTCAAACAAACCATGTTCTGGTCTCCACATGCCCTTTTTCACCTTGCCTGCCTCTGAAATATCGTATCTACCCCTTATCCCAATCACGCCTCCTTATATCTTCTTCTACTGACCACCCCCTACCCCTTACTATCCATGTCATTGATTGTGAAAGAATTGTAGAAAATAGGAAATGGGTAAAGATAATTAAGATGATACATTCAAATTATTTTATTTTGTGTGTCTCCTTGCAGCTCCTAAAAACAAGAATAGCATTGTGTTTGTTCTAATTCTGGTTAAGAGATATAAACTTTTTAAAATTAATAAAATTAAAAAGAATTAGAAAAGATATATTATGTTAACACATCTTCAAACATAATGATAATAATACAGAAAATGTTTAGTTCTTTTTTCTCATGAAATACTTTAGACTAGTGAGAAAATTAAAGGAATAACAATAAACATAGGAAAATTAATTATAACATAAACGTAAGAAAATTATAACATAAACATAAGAAAAATAATTATAACATAGACCTAAATGTGCCCAGATTTGCAAAATCTAAATCTAAATCTAATCTAACATTGTCCCATAATTGTTTATTTTTCATGAGAAGTAAAACACTATTATGATTTTTTAATAAAGCCCAATAATGAGCAATTCTTTTCGTCATTGAGGCTAAAACTGATTGGGAAACAACCAGGAATCAGAATGGAGCATGGCTGATGAATGAAATTCCCACAAAGCGGATGTAACCTCTACCCCCAACTCAGAGTCTGATATTGAGGAAATAGAACATAGCATTATTTTCATTTTTGTTTTCATTTTTGTTTTTCTGTAGGTAGGCTCACTTCTAAGAGAAAACAAGTAAGAGAAGACTGGGCTGCCCATACAGCTTCTCTTTCCAAACTCATCAGTCATTTAAGTGTGAAAGGAGACAGGCATAGATACAGACAGGGAGCGTTACAGCTCACAGAGCTCCCTTCCATGAGGATGGGAAGTAAACATTTTCCTCTAAAAACATATAAAAAACAACATTTTTATTTCCTTTTGGATCCTATTCTCTTCCTTCTTTTGCCCCCAATCCACAGGTAACCTCTACTCGAATTTCAAGATCTTTGTATATAACAACTACTCGGTCACTAGAATTACGATTGTAAGTACCAGTATGCTTCCATTTAAGGAAAATATTGGCTGCCAGTTCTTGGGGATTTTGATATAACATCTGTATTTACTTCAATTACCAGATACTCTAGGAGACAAATGGAAAGAATGTAAAAGATGATGTGGCTAGATAGGAATAAAGTTTGAATCCAAGGATGTTACTGCTCAACAAATGTTCTAAGTGCTGAAAGATCATCATGGTCTTAGTAACAACAGTTATAGCTAAGAAAACAAAATTGTAGCTATCTTAAAACAGAAAAGAAAGCATCATTAAATTATCTCTTTCCTCTGAAAAGAAAACAAGCATTCTATTGACCCTTGCCTTCTGAAATATTTCAACATTCCAGGCTACTGAGATTTTTCTTCATCTCTTGTAAACAAACCCATGTCCTTTAAAATACTTTCTGGTTTATTTTCCAATTTTTTTTTTCCAGACGAACCACAAGTTATATGTATTTGACTTCCATTATTTTCTCTTGATAAACTGAACAAGTTTTAAATTGGGCAGAGGTACCAAAAGACTTTTGAATGAAGAGAATGTTTGGTAGTGAATGATAAAATGAAAACTAGCTATAGTAATTAGCTAGGGAGGGAAAGAAATATTATGAAGAATCATTTTAGTCTAAGTGCTGGTATGTTTTTAGGGACATCTAGAAAAATTAGCCTATTATGTGGTATATGAGAATCAATAAGGCATCTCTACATCCATGCAATTTGAAATTGCCAATTAAAACTACTGGGTAACTCTAGAATGAGCAATTGTTTTCTTATAGACCTTGTTTTTGGTTTCTGATAAACTGTCGAGGTTTGCATAGTATTTTATTTTGTTACTTAGTTTCATGAAGCCCTTAATTTATTAATGTTAATGATTGACCACTTATGTGTTAAACCAGAAAGTATTTAGACAACCTTATTCCACCAAAAAAGGAATGTTATAAATCTGTATACTTTGCCTCCTGATTCTGAGCAATATGGAAAATAAAAAATATGAAATGTTAAGGCAAGTTAAGCTAATACCCCTTTGTGCCCCATGGCAAATAATTTTATGTGTTTCCCAAGGTTAAAACCTTGGGAAAAAATCAAGACATTTTTAAAAGTCCAGGCATACTCAATCCTTGAAAAAATACTCTGGTTGATTCAAAGTGCCAGTAGTTACTTTCCAGTATAAATAATCACAATTTGGGGGTGCCTGGGTGGTTCAGTGGGTTAAAGCCTCTGCCTTCGGCTCAGGTCATGATCCCAGGGTCCTGGGATCGCAGCCCCAGCAGAGCCTGCTTCCTCCTCTCTCTCTGCCTGCTTCTCTGCCTACTTGTGATCTCTGTCTGTCAAATACATAAATAAAATCTTAAAAAAAAATAATCGCAATTTAATTCAATTGATTTTTTCACATGTTGGAATTTTTCCATTCATTTCTATTTTGTGTTACACATAAGTGTGTTTTCACTTAAACAATTTTAGCTCCTAACTACAAATTGTACAATTAAGAGAGAATGGCTTTGGGTCTTTTTTTTTTTTTAAGATTTATTTATTTTAGAGAGAGGGAGAGGCAGAAGGAGAGGGAGAAAGAGTCTTAAGCAGACTCCCCACAAAGCCCCATGTGGGGCTCCATCTCAAGATCTGAGATCACAACCTGAGCCAAAACCAAGAGTCAGATGCTTAACTGACTGTACCACCCAGGTGCCCCACTTTTGGCTCTTTTTATATCATTCGTACGTTGGATAACTTGCTAATCTTTTTCATGTTTTTGAGATGCTTTTGTTTCAATCTCAGAGTCACATTCTTATCTAGGTATCATACGCATTGTGTCCATCAATGCCTGAGAAGAAAAACCTGAATAAAAAGTTCTACCTTTATTTGCGGATTTTTTCAGTGAATTATATTACTTTACATATAATTTCTTCTCCATGATATATATGAGCCAGTAACACATTGCCAGTCCCATTATTTTTGCTAATGTGCACAAGAGATAGTTTCCTGCATAAGGAAAGCAAAGAGGTAGTATACGCAGTGATACGAATTATTTTAAATTCCTAGTTTCTATTTGAGTTATTCAAACACACAAACAAACAAAAAGGTATAATTCACTCTCTGCAGTGAAGCAATAGAAGTATCTGAAGTAGTAAACATGTCTCACACACTCAAACATGTGCATGGACTTCAAAAGCCAATACCCAAGCCTCCCAGAAAAATTGCGCTATCGAATCTGTAGGAGAATCAGTAATACAACCTGTTAGTGCCTAGAACAATTTATTTTACAGTGTGTACTACCTTTTGCCTTCCTGGCCCTCAAAAGTACTTGTTACACATGCTAACAAAAATAACCTAAAACTGACAATATTTTACTGTCTCACTGAGAAGATATTCTATGTAAATCAATAAAATTTACTGAAAAGTTTCATTAACAAAAATACAACCTTCATTCATACTCTTACATTTCCAAATACTTTGTATCTCACATTTCTATATAAATACTTGAATAGGATGCAACCTGCTCTGTTCTGAAGTGTAATACGCCTTTCCCCATGCAGCGCTCCATGCTGTGTAGTCACAGAAATTAATGAGTTCAGCTCCCAGGATGCCAGGGCAGCTGGAGAACAGAGTTCTGTGCTCACATTGCTTGCAAAAACACACGAGTCGTGTTTCCCACAATGGGGTCCAGGGACCCCTGAGGTTCTGCAGCTTTTTTATCCTGTAAACCACAGAGCCAGAAGATGAAGGTGATAGGGTGGAGGCGTTGGGAAACTGAGACTGTTTAAGAATTTCAAGAGAAGGGACAGTCTGAGAGTTGGCAGAGTAGGCAATTATTTGTGGTGGGAGGATATGGGAAAAGAGCAGATGTCTGTAGATACTACAAAGGAAAATAAACACTGTGGAAGAACAAACTTATGTAGAAAAATTTAAAAGGGGGATTTTTAACAAAGGATGTTTGGGAAACACTCCATTGGAGTTTAATATTCTGGGCAGCATTTACAAAAGGGTACAAGTTCTTACAGCCAGAATGACCTTTATATGAGAAATCTTCATTTCTCTGTTTATTCCATCCTGTTTCACTTAACAAACTTGTATTAAACACCTACTATGTGCCAAGAATTAGGCATCCTTGCCTTCTTCCCACCAGCCATATACAGATACACACATAAACACACACTCACTTTGAAGTTCAAATACCATTTGTATTAACTGGAAGCCCACAGGACGTTAGCACTAAAGTCAAAACAATTCACTCACTACAGCAAGCTAAAGTTAAAAAGCAACCTCCCATGATGAAGCTCGGAAAATGTTTGAACATCGAGGTGTTTATTTGGATTGGCTTTTCTGGACTTGCTGATAGAGGTAGATATCGTGCTGACATATTACATCATTTTTGATGAAAGAACACTTAATGGTGGGATTGATTGAACCAGACTTTCCTCTTACATAATTGTATAGGGAAGTTTCAATTGCTTGGAGACAGCAAGTTGGATATGGTATTTTTTTCTGAAAATATAGATTCCTGTATTTGAGACTATGATACCATTTCCAAACACTTGTGTTGATGCTACATCAAGGCTCAAGGCTCTAATGTTGTTTCTTTTATTCTATTTTTATTTTCTGTTGTCTTTACCACTGGAGTTCTTTGTCTCATCCTTCTCAAGATTACAATGCTGTAAAAATAATCACTTCTGATTTCAAATCAAGTAGAATTATGTAGTACTATATTTGTGGATAGATCCAGTTACACTATTTATCAAACTTAATCTTGTCTAAAAATATCTTTATTTATTTTAGAGAGAGAGAAAGAGAGAGCACACACAAGCAGGGGGAGGGGCAGAAGGAGAAGAAGATGGAGAGAAGCAGGCTCCCCACTGAGCTCAGAGCCTGATGTGGGCCTCAGTCCCACAACCCTGAGATCATGACGTGAACCAAAACTGAGAGTTGGGCCCTTAATGAACCGAGACACGCAAACGCCTCTCAGATTTTATCTTTTAGGGTAATCATGTATACCAAAATTGAGATCCAACTCACTTAACCACCAAGAATAATTGAACTACTTAAAATTTCAGATTTATAGCACTGATATTATAAAGATGTTTCATTATACATTGCAAGTGAGGAAAGGGGCTTTCAGTTTCCATCACCAACTCTTATCATTAAAATGTTTTTCTTCCTACCCCTTGAACTGTCTCAAAGTTGAATATATTTTATTTGAATTTAAGAAAAAGGAAAAGTAAATTTGAAGTGATATAAAATACCTAAGGCATCACATCATTAGTTATAGTGAGCATATATAATTTGAGGAGTTTATATCCATCTGAGCAGGGGTAGATGAACTCTTTCCACCAATAAGCTTTGGCACAGCAAGAGATATAAAAGGTGCCCAGGATGTACCAGCATTCACACTGCGGGGACTCTGTAGCTCTGCATTACAGAGGTTGTACTGCCTAGGTACTTTCTCTGATTCTCAGGTGGCTCAAGACTGTCACTCAATTAATATGCCTTAAGTCACTTCAGTCTTATCCTATCCTTGGAATAGATTTATAATCTTTGAAATAGGTTAGAGGAGAGTAGATTGTCATTGAAGTAAGAAAATCCTTAACTTGCTATTGGCTGAGACCTGGGTGGTATCATAAATATTCACCACATTTTGAGGAACTGAGATGAGAATCCAAGAGGTCTAATTGGAAGGACAGAAATCCTTGCACTCCTCTTCCTTGGCCAGTTGTTTCACCTGGATGGCCTGATTCCCTCATCTTAGATTTTCTTTACAAATGTCATTGCAGCCAGGTTTAGAAAAAGGAAACTTTCTATGGAAGTGAGTCAATGAACCCACTATCCTGCCACACTGATACAACACATCTGTATCATTTTTCAAGATACAAATGGTCATCAGGATGGGAGCAGGGGATCCTCTTCCAAAAGAAAATTCAACTGCCAGATGGTAAACTGATTCTTTGAATTCTACTTATGAACACGGTTTACTCATTTATTGAATATTCTTTATTGCTACATGTGTAAGTTGTATTTGTCACAGCAACCAATGCCTATAAAGCATTTGTAACCTCATTTTAAATATGATAAGCTGAGACTATGGAAGTTAAATCACTTACTGTATTTTTTCCCAGCTAGGCTATAAGATCTTAAAAGTAGACGTGCCATCTTATTATGACTATATCTCCAGGACCTAGCATATATTCAACCCAAAGTAAAACCTTGATAAATATTTGTGTGGTAGTTGAATAAATGTGAATAATTACATAAATAATATAAGTGAAAGGGCTCTGTAAGCCTAGGTTCATATATTTCTAAAGATTACCATATTTCTATACAACCAAGGAATTTGTTCTAAAAACCATTAACTATAAGGGCGCCTGGGTGGTTCAGTTAGTTGGGCATCTGACTCTTGGTTTTGGCTCAGGTCATGATCTCAGGGTTGTAGGACGGAGCCTTCCATTGAGCCCTGGGTTGGCCTCCTTACTAAGTGCAGAGTGTGCTTCAGATTCTTTCTCCCTCCCCCTCTAACCCTCCCTGCTCACACACACTCTCTTTCTCACTCTCTCTCACTCAAATAAATAAATAAAATCTTTAAAAATAAATAAATAAAAATAAAAACCATTAACTATAATAAAACAGCTATTATTTCCTATCTTAATACTGTGCCATTTCACTCTTTAAAAATAATAAATATAATATTAATTCCGTGATTTCTCCTATGTCCAGATTGGATAAATGTGTAGGAAGTTGTTGAAAGAAAGCAATAGCATTTTAATATCAATCCCTAGCCACCATTTATTTGATACCATTTTTACTTGGGCTTTTAAATATTCAGAATTCCATTGGCTATTAAATACTTCAATCTGGATATTGCTAGATCAGAATTTCTGGACCACCCTGTGAAACACAGACTTTCTTCATTAAAAAACAAAATATCAAACAGGCTGCAGTGACTTTTCTTGGAACTCAGAGGATGTGTGGAGGAGGAAGGTCTTCTTTGACCAGAGAGTCAGTGCCCTCGGGAGAAGCTCAGACTTTTCCCCCTTCATTCAACTTTTCCTGCCAGTCCTATCCTCAACTACTCAAGCTATGAGATGATTAAGAGCTCTCATGGGCCTTTTGAGGTTCTGTTGACCTGGGTTATTGTTATTATTTTTATTATTATTAATCTCACAACTTCAATGGCACTCTTGTCACAGAAAGTCTATGATTTGACCTGAGAAGCCCAGTGTTTAATTCCTTCTCTGCCACTAACACAGCTGACATTAGACCAATCACTTAACCCTTCTACAGTCCAGTTTCCTAACATACAAGAAGAGGGAATAATGGCTGCTGTTCTGCCATTCAATAGTTCAATATCCTTTTTATATGAAAATGTTTGTAAGTGGCAAAAGATTTTTTGTGATTTATTTATTTATTTGAGAGAGAGAGAGAGAGAGAGAGAGAGCAAAAGAAAGCAGGGGGAGGGGCAGAGGGAGAGAGAGAGAGAGAAAATCTGGAAGCAGATTGTCAGCTGAGCACAGAGCCCACCAGCCGCAGTGTGGCTCGACCCCAGGCCCCTGAGATCACGACCTAAGCCAAAATCAAGAGTCAGCTGCTTAACTGACTGAGCCACCTGGATGCCCCATGGCAAAATATTTATATACAGAAAATACCATACAATTGTAGTTTACTTCTCCCCCTCTTTTTCTCTTTCTCTCATTTAGTCATCTTACACCTCAAATTCCATATTGGGACAAAGAAACTGTGCACAATGATCTCTTTTACAAGAGATATCCTTCAACACCAACAATCTCATCTTCCTCCTCAGTTTTGAGCCCTTAAATATATGACACATATAATCATATTTGACAGAGAGCAAGCCTTTCCATTTCTTTTCTACCTGAACATGAATGTTTTGGCTGAAATCTCTCATGATGCTTTATCTAGGTCTCTGCAGGCATGACTTCTCTCCTTACTCCAGTCATCCCCCTCAGCCCCATTTTCTTAACCATGGCCACTGTAGAAGGCCTCTTCCCAGTTTTGCTTCTCAGAGGTTGTAATTACTTGGACTAAGAGTAGTGTTGCCTTCTACTAACCCTTTTCAGTTTTAGAGATAAGATGTAAAAATTGAATTAATGTGAATGTTTGGGAATCCTGGGGAGCTATGGGCAAACTTCTCAACTGTCTTGAGCCTTCTTCTCTTCATTTGCACAGCAGTGATAATAACACTAATTGTAGGGTTGTGGGCAAATTATATGAGAAGGAGCATGTGAAGAATAACAAATAGTAGTGTGTTGTTATTCTTAAGGAAAAAAATTCCTCTTCTGCTGGTACATGTGAAATTAGAACTTAATTTTGATATCTGACTATTGTCTATGTTTTATTTCCCATCATTTTCACCCTCTATGGCCCCTTAAGCCACCTCAGCTTTGTTTTTGTTTTTGTTTTTTGACTTCAGCAGAGAATAAGTACGATTTTTGCTTTACCTCTGGTACATAAAGTTCCAAGACAACTTAGTATAACAAAATGAGCATCAAACTCAAAGTTTAGAGAAGCTGCCTTCACTGTTTTGTGTACTCCTTTAAATCAAAAGAACAAGATGTAAACTATTTTTTTTATGTCATCTCCTGTGCTTCAGTCTCCTTGGTGCCTTAGCAAACATGAAAGAGACTGATTTACAATCACTTTGGGCAAATTGCCCGTAGAATTCTGAAGACAGGAAATGAAAAAAAAAAAAAAAAAAAAAGAGCAGCACACCCCCCCCCCCCCCCCAAAAATTAAAAAAAAAAAGGGGAAAAAAAAAAAAAAAAAAAAAAAAAAAAAAAAGTGCAGCACACCGCCCCCCTTCCCCTGAACATTCAACACAACATGTGGAATAAACAAGCCTAAAAAGGAAACCAAAAGGTCTTGGTCTTATAATGAGGAATATCATGAATGGCTTTTGGGAGAACATATACTAAACACAATAAAGTGCTAGAAAAATACTTCAAGAGCAGTGAACTTGAGCCTGATTAATAATAACTCCTTTCCCCTTTGGTCTAAAAGATGGTGAGCACTTTTAATCTAGGTAAATTATGTTACCTACATCAACATTATGAAAGTGGGTTACCATATTACAGGCTTACACCTCTCGAACCTTAACAGGAATTGAATTCCCTGGGGATCTTGTTGGGATGGAGATACTGATTCAGGAGATTCGAGTGGAACCTGAGATTCTGGATCCCTCACCAGCTCTGGATGATGCAGATGCTGCTGGTCTGCAGGCCAGTTGTTTTTCCATCATCTTCTTCAACAAAATCATTGGTGTGGTGGTGGTCTGGTCCTTCTCTATAGAATAGTCATATTCAGCTTTGGCAGTTTTGATCCCAGGGGAATTTATCTGTGTCTGGAGACATTTTTGATCTTCCTAAGTCAGGGAGTACTACTGGCATTATGTGGGCAGGGACCACAGATGCTGCTACAACACACAGTGTAGACTTTCATAACAAATAATTTTCTGGCTCAAAATTTTAATAACACTAAAGTTCTCAACTAAAGTTGAGAAATCCTGTTGTAGACCTACTACCTTGTATATCTCTCATATCAAAAAATAATCTGTTACAAGTTTTCAAAAAAATAAACCTGTGAGAGAAGGGTCGGAGCATGTACTATTTAGTTTGGAGTAGAGTGAACAGTGTTTAAAACTGTCTTCAAATATGTAAAAGGCAATTATGCAGAAGATGGTAACCAGCTGTTCTCCATCACACTTGAAGTAGGAGCAGGAAATGTACATAAATGGACCTACGCTACCCATCCATTCTTTTTCTACATCTTCCACACAAGCCAGGCAAGTCTCTCTATGATTTTACAACCATATTTGCCCCATTTTATGTCTTATCACTTGCAGAGACCCTCCCAAATTCTTGGGATATATTTTCTTCTCACTGCCAAGTTGAATCTCTCCATTCCTTTAAAAATCTAACTTGAAAATTTCCATCTCCATTAAGTCTTTCTTAACTAAAATGAAATAGTTGTCAGTTTACCTCTAACTTCAGCTGGTACACTTTCTCCTTCAGTGTTTATTCTACAAATATGTTATTGCCCATCTGTGTACAAGGTGCTAGATTTTGAGAAAGGATAAGAAAGAGAAGAAGAGAGTCCCCGCTTTTAAGAATTTTCCAAACTGGAGGAGGGGGGTAGAAATCACACACAGATAATTACACAGATAATTACAATGTAAATAAAATAATATTTAATAATTATTTCTATGAGGGACGGCTGGGTGGCAGTGGGTGAGTGGGATCAAGCCCCACATCGAGCTTTCTGTTGAGCAGAGAATTCTCTTCCCTCTCTCTCTCTACCTGCCTCTCTGCCTACTTGTGATCTCTGTCAAATAAATAAATAAATTATTATTATTATTATTATTTCTATGAGAGATATTAAAAAAATGAAAGAGGAGTATTTAGTAGTTAAAAAGATTATTTCCAGTTGGAAATATCAAGGAAGACTTTATAAATAGGTATACATAAGTATCTTTTTTCATGAATAGGTATACATAATTTTTTTTTTAAAGAACAAAATTTTCTCTAGATTAGGTACAATTCTGTGCAGCAAAAAAGCCAATGTTAAAATTGAAGGTTATGAATTAAAGCATAGAATGAATTTGAGTCTGGATTTAAACTATATCTATGGAAGAATTTATAATGAGTAAGGAAAGATAATTTTTCAGGATGTGTGTAGCTGTATCATGGTTTTAATAAAGAATGGTGAATTTAATTACATCTGAATGTACCTTATGATGCTTGTGATTTTATAAGGGAGTGCTCTTTGGGACGAATTCTTAGTTGCATCTAGGAGAGGAATGCTTTGTAACTTCACAACTATACTTCAAAAACTAGTACCAACCTTGGAATTTGGCACCATTCATTTGACAGAATTTGGCACCATCCAGAACTCTTTTAGGAGAGAGTCTCTCTTGTAAAGGGTTTTCATTACCTGAACTTTAAGGAAATTGAAGAGAATTAACCCTCATTGAATATCTAGTGTGTGTCAAGCACTGAACAGACTCTTTAGATACGTCATTTGATCTAGATATATCATGGACAGCAGCCTGTGAGTGTGTCACCACCAACACTAACTATATGGAGGTTCTAGCATACTAGGATAAGCTTTCTGTCCACTGCTTGATGGAAAAAGAAGCAGAACAAATCTCAGGCCTGCTTCGGAAGCCATTTCTGGGTGAAGGCAATCAACTTGCATTCCTTTTGGAAGCAGTAAGGAGAAAGCTTCCCCTCCTGAGGATTTAAATGGTGATTCTTGCATCCTTCATAGTCAAAACAGGAAAATGAAGTTGTTTACATTGCATTAGTGGCCATGATTCACTGTAGGGCTCATTACTGGAAAGCTATCTGTAACCACATTAGGCATATCCAAGCACGAGTTTCTGCCAGGTCTCTCTCTCTCAGATTCTGAAGTCATTAGCTCTGGGAATGGTACAGCTACTAAATTTCTATAGGGTTTTGTTTGAATGTTAGTACTTGTATTCTTCAGTTGTTATTTGCAGTCAGTAATATAATTAATACCATAAACCTTTCTTGCAGTTCTCATTTTTTGAGCATTATTGCTTTTTGTAACAAGAGCACAATTTTTAGGCATGCCTTCCATAATTCAAAACATGATGGAATCTTAGTTAACTCTGTGTAACTGGACTTTGTTTTCCCTCTTAAAGTTGTTCTAGGCTTCTGTGTATCATTCAATGTGGATGTGAAAAATTCAATGACTTTCAGCGGCCCCGTAGAGGACATGTTTGGATATACTGTTCAACAATATGAAAATGAAGAAGGAAAATGGTAAGCCAGTTGATTTTGTTGTGTTGTCATTTAGTTTTTTTACAAGGTAATGGAAAATATTATTTGGTTACAGTTTGTTTTATGAATGAGACTTCAACAGAATGAATCATGCATGGTAGAAAATGCAGTCTAATCATTTGGTAATGGAAACTGACAGAGTTAAAAAAAAAAAAAAAGGAAAATTCCTTGGCAGTACTCAAGGAAGTGGTTAGTGATTTCTGTTGAAGTCCCTGTTGACCTCAAGAAGGTCCTTGTCCAAAATAGTCATTGTTCTGCAGTTGTTATTCTGGCAAGAGTTCTTTAATTGTTCTCACTCCAGAGTAGTTGAATGTCAGCTGAAAGAATTGGGAGGCAAATGAGATGCTATCTTGAAAGGGTTAATATCACTTCCATAAGATATTATTGGGCTTATATTTTTGGTGATTTACTGACCTACTGAGTTTGGTTTACTGTTTATAATGAGCCTTACTGAATTTCTTTTATACACTTATAAGCCCATTCGTAATGATTCACTTCACTTCAGGTATGATTTTTAAAGCATATTTGACTTATTGAAAGTTACACAGAATTAATATTAAAGCTTTTTTACATTATATTTAACATAATTTTAGTGACCTTTTTTATTAGAAAAAAAAGAACAAGAATTTGTTAAAATTTGCTTCAGTTTAGTAACTTAAACTAAACTACTCTTGCAACTAAAAGAATAAGCAAAAAGGGATCTCTGCCTCCCAGGACAGCAATAATCTATCACTCTACTATATTGCACAAATGAAAAAATGTGGATTTTTTGATGTTTCACTCTATCTTTTAGACTTAATTTGATCATAATCCCCCCCAAATGATCAATAGTAAGAATTTGAGTTCTCACATGTTCTGTGTAAAAATATTATATCCTGGGTACAAACTAGATTTTGTGGAGGTGTTTCAATGTCTCTTTACAAATATTTTAGATGACCCTAATAATCTAATAATAGCGTATGAATTCTGTATTCTTTGTCCTACCAGCCGATACTCTCACTTACCACCCCACCTGACCCCATTTAAGGTTAAACAGGTGAAGTCATCACTCTAGACACCAGTTTTATTCTTTTAGGCATTATGCCTCCAATTCAGGGAGCTCTGCCTCTCAGAGACTAATGTGAGTGGACCAAGCATAAGCTGTAATAAACTGAAACTTAGCTGGCCACCTGGGTAGCTCAGTCAGTTAAGCATCCAACTATTGATTCCAGCTCAGGGTTGTGGGATCAAGCCCCACGTGGAACTCTGAGTTGGGCTCTGCGACGGGCCTGGAGCCTGATAGGGATTCTCTCTCTCTTTGCTCCTCCCCACCTCTCTTCCTATGCTCCTCCCCATTTGTTCATTGACTGATGAATGGATAAAGAAGATGTGGGGGGTGTATATGTACACACACACACACACACAAATACACAATAGAATATTACTCAGTCATCAAAAGAATGAAAAAGAATGAAATCTTGCCATTTGCAACAACATGGATAGATCTAGAGTATACTATGTTAAGTGAAATAAGTTAGTCGGAGAAAGACAAATACCATATGATTTCACTCAAATATGGAATTTAAGAAACAAAACAGATGAACATAAGTGAAATTAAAAAAAAAAAGGAGAGTGGGCAAACCATAAGAGCCTCTTAACTATAGCAAACAAACTGAGGGTTGCTGAAGGGAAAGTGGGGAGGGAATGGGCTAAATGTGTGGTAGGCATTAAGGAGGACGCTTTGATGAGCACTAGGTGTTATATGTAAGTGATGAATAACTAAATTCTACCCCTGAAACTAATGTTATGCTATATGTTAACTAATTAAATTTAATTTAGAACTTGAAATGGTAAAAAAGTGCTAATCAGTATAACATAGACTATAAATTTAATAGGAATTAAAAGAAGGAGGAATTGACTCTTGACGCTTGATCAGAGTCTTGAAAGATGACTTAATTTTTAATAAGAAAAGAAGTAATGCCACTCCAATCTGGGAAGCCACATAAGCAAGAGCATAGATTTGAGAAGTGAGTGTGTTGGTAAGCAAACAGAACTGACATAGGGAAGGTAGAGACAAAGGGTAATGGCAGACCTGAGAAGCCAGACAAAGGAACTTGGACCTAAGTAGAAGGCACTGAGAATCACTGTAGGTGTGGAAATTACCTGGAGATTGGATTGGAGAAAAAAGTGCCTGAAAGCTGGGAAATCTACAGGAAAGCAAAAATAGCAATCTGGTGCTTGAGAGATGAGGTCCCAGGCTAGATTAGAGAGAACTGGAATAAAAGAAAAGTGCATCCAAGATAAATTTAGGTGAGTCATTAAGGCTTGGTGGAAGTTTGGAAATGTCAAATGGAGATGTAGGAGGAGTCAAACATAGTCCAGAATTTTTACACTGTATCATTGGAAAATAGGTAGCCATTCAGAGAGAAATATATAGGAAAGAAAAATAAGTTTTGTGATGAAGTTGGTAAATATGGCTTTAAACAGCTTGAGTAATGTCTGGATAGTTGGAAACCCTAAATGGAATACAGATAAGAGGGAGACGTTAATATATTAGAGGAGAGGAGATGTTTAGAGGCCAAAGACTGGTTTTGGTTCCCACTTGCAATCCTGTGAATTACCCAACATTTAGCACTGGGCCTTAAACGTAATACACATTCAGTGATTATTTGTTGGCTGAACAAATGAATCTAATTTAACTCCCTGTTATCATTAGTGAAAAAACAAGCGCACACACACACAAGTAATGTTAAAAATGACTCTCCTATGACTATTACCAAAAACACAAACGATAAGTGTTGGCAAGAATGTGGAAAAAAGGAAACGTTTGTACACTGTTGGTGGGAATGAAAATTGGTGCAGTCACTATGGAAAAAGTCTAGAGGTTCCTCAGAAAATTAAAAATAGAACCACCATATGATCCAGCATCCCATGTCTGGGTTAATATTCAAAATAATTGGAATCAGGATCTTGAAAAGGTATCTGCACCCCCGTATTGACTGCAACATTATTTGCAACAACCAGGATTTGAAAGGAAACTAAATGTCCATTGACTGATGACTAGATTTTAAAAATGTGTCATATACATACAATTGAATATTATGGAGCCTGAAAAAAAGAAGGAAATCTTGCCTTCTGAGACAACATGGAGGAACCTGGAGTACATTTTACTAAATGAGATTAGCCAGACACAGGACAAATACTATATGATCTCACTTATATAAGGAGTCTAAAATAGTCAAAGTCATAGAAGCAGCGTGTAGAATGGCGGCTACCAGGAGCTGGGAGGAGGGAAAATAAGAAAGTATTAGTCAAAGGGTATAAAGTTTTAGTTATGCAAGATGAATGAGTACTAGAGATTTACTGTACAGCATACTGCCTGTAGTTAACAATACTGTATTGTATACTTAAAAATTTACTAATAAGGTAGATCTTATTCAAGTAATCATGCCTATCTAATAAAGCCCTACTAAAAACTCCAGACACTGAGGCTTGAGTGAAATTCCTCCACACTGATGGTCTGGAAGGGTGTTGTGTCCTGAGGACACAGAAACTTCACATTTGGGATCCTCCCAGACCTTGTACTATGGTCTCTTTTGGGGAACTCATCTTAATTTGTATCCTATTATAATTAACTAAAATCAGAAGTATTTAAAAAAAGAAGGTAGGTCTTATGTTAAGTGTTCTTATCCTGAAATAATAATAATAACTAAGAGGGTTGGAGGAAACCTGTAGAAGCAATAGATATGTTTATGGCATAGACTGTGGTGATGCTTTTACAGGTGTATACTTGTCTCCAAACTCATCAAATTGCATAAAGTATGTACAACTCTTAATATGTCAATCATATTTCAATAAAGTATTTGGTTTTGGTTTTGTTTTTTTTATAGTGACTTCCACAGGGAACTGTAACTACTTAGGGCCAGAGCTGAAACTAGAGCTCATGTCTGTCCACTCCCAGTCCGGTGCCTTTTTTTTTTTTTTTTAATTAGAACTATATTAAGAAGTAAATGCCAATAATTATTATCTTTGCAGTTTTAGACTTTTACATGTTAATATACATGTGAGCATTTGTGAACATTTGAATGTATAAGGATATCAGATAATGTAATTCCATTCTGACATTCCATATTTAAAATGATTTTATATAATAAGTGTGAAAAATGAGAACAACAAAAGTGAATTTAAAAGTAAACAAACCACCAAAATCTAAATGTCCAAATGCTTAAGGATGGTTTGGTAGCAGCATATTGTTCTAAAAAGATCCAGCCACTGGTGATGTAAAATAAATTTTAGAAACATGTTTAGATATTCTGTAAGTGTTTATAAAATTAGATAGGATGCAGACTTACTTTAAGAAATGGACTATGGAATAATTGACATATTTGAGAGAACATGGATTTTGTTACTCAGTTTTTCTCCAGAGGTGGGTACCTTTATAAATCATATTTACTACTCAGGTTTTGGAAGCTCATCAACCTCAGATTTTTTTTAAAAAATCAACCTGACCCATATTACATCTTGGCTGAAGCTTGCCTAAAGAAGGAGGCAAGACTACACTTGGTTTGTTACAAGTGTAGTCTGTGCGTTTGAAAAGCATTACTTTAATTCTTCGGAAATAATTAAAAGTTAACCAAAAAAGGCAGCCTTATGTCCCCTTTACCTTTCAAAAGTTTACTAGGAAGTGTAATTTACTTTATATACTTGGCTCAGAAACCACATGTTTTCTCAGTATCAGAACACATTATACCTCTGATTAAGATCAGCCATTGTTCATTATGACTAGCATGAGCTGAAACATCCAAGTAATTGCAATGTGGTTCAGGAAAATTCACAAAAAACACAATGAGTTTAATAATTTTGCTTTGAAGAGAAGAAACTTAAATGTGCTCAGCATTGCACAAGCTTTCCAGATTTAGTGGTAATCACCAGTACGTCAAACTGTCCACCAGTGGGAAAATATGGGTTGTTGCCTCAGGGCTTTCCACTCTGTGGCTCCTTTGTTTCGTTCCTTTTAATATGTGCATCAACCCTTTTAACTGCTGTTCCAGCAGCCATTCATTCAGTGACTTCAGTGGGCCTGCCTCTCAAGGTAGGTTTTCATGATGCAGATACCTTCCTAGTCAATCCTTCGCCCAATATATTTCAAAATATGTTGGCTTCCTGCCTTTTCCCTAGAGGACCCTACTTTATGCCAACCAAGTAAGGTTTACCAGTGAACTAACGTGACTGATGATCACTTTCCAATGTACTTGTGTTTTAAGTAAGGCCTATTCAAGCTTGGGGTAAAAAGACTTTTCAAATGTTCTATCACATTTTCTCTTACAATTTTAATATAATATTTATTTTCCATTGTTTATAATATCTTTTGAAGTTGAAATTTCCTCTTGCTAAACTTGTCATTTCTTTGGTGCACCTCATTTTCACCCCTAAACCTTTCACGACTGAAAGTAATACAACTAATGAGGCCACTATGTAACTTCATTCTCCAAAATGACCAAACACTCCATTCATTAAGGGGAAAAAAAAAAAGGCTGGCTAGCAGGGGTATTTGGCACTCTGATAGTGACTTTGGCTTGGACATGAAAAAAGAGTTAGGTGAAAAGAGTGTTCATGAAATAGTATAAATATGAGACAACAGTCTTTAGAAAACTACATTTTTCAGAGAAAAAAACATAAATAAGTAGAATAGTTTCTTCAAATAAGTAAAATAATGGTTATGATGACAAGAATGATTATTGAACAGCAAACTTTTCTCAGGTTACTAAATTCTGTTATAACTAGAGTTTTTTCATGAGAACAGAGTATAGGATGAACTTTTAGAATAAGTGAATAAGAATCAGAATTAGTCATTTTAGAATGAGTGTAGTAAAAATTATTTCTCTCACTTTAATGATCTTTGAGTTCATCAGGTGTTTCTCTAGAGATCAATAATGAGATCCAGAACATTCTTTAATCCTCTTATTCTGCCCACAGATCATTGCAATAGTGCCATAGAAAAAGCAAAAATTGAATAGAAATAAAATGCAATGAGCTAAAACAAACTTACACTAAAATTTGAAATAATAGTACCCATATTTCATGACACAATGTGTCTTGGGTCTTCACAGTGACCATATGGGTTTGAGCAGATATCATTGTTACCATCCTCATTTTCTAGACAGGAAACGGGACTCAGAGAATGAACTGCCAAGAGTTCAATATAGCAAGTATGTGTCAGGGCCAGGACATGGAACACCAGCCTTCTGACTTTCAGCCAATTCTGTCCTATAACAACAAGGACTCTCTGGTACCATGACCTGTGGAAATGCCTCCTGTGTCATACCAAAGGCATATATGGCGTTCTTCTAAAGCAAAGCATTCAACCTCTAAAATGGAAAAGAAGACTTTACAATTAGGACCTCTTAGTTGGTCGCAGGAGTCATAAATTCCCAGTTCTTATTCAGATTCTTAGGGCATTTGATATAATCATTAATTCATTCACTTAGTAAATGTTTACTGAATACCTCTTTTGTTTCAGGCACTGTTATAGGCTTTAAGGGTATATGAGTGAACAAAATAGGTAAAAATTCCTGCTATTGTGAAGGTTATATTCTACTGGGGAAGAAGGGAACAAAAACATGAATAATAAATGTAATAAACAGGTAGGTTATATCATATGTCAGAATGTGACAAGGATATGAGAAAAAAAGAACAAGGATTGATAGATAATGGGGATTGACATAAAAGATAGATAATGGGGATTGAGAATTCTGAAGATTCCTGAAATTCCATAAAGACTATGCTGATACTCTTCTAGGATCTTATTATTTTTATGCAGCTGGGGAAAAGTGAGACTTACTTCAGATTAATAAATATATGTACTTTTCAGAGCTGCAAGTTTGATGTCAGAAAAATAGCTCCTAGGAAAACACATGAAATCATCTTAGATCACATTCCCAATAACCCATTTTTTACCACTCATCCCAGCTCTTGTGCTCCCTGTCTTGATCCTGGCCTACTACCCTACCATATTCTGAGCTCTCACACCTTAGTGCTTGCTTATCCAGAACACACAATGGGCCATGACTCCAGTTTCTATTTCAGGTTATTTCCAGTGATAGCCATACTATAGGGGCTTTCTGTTGCCCTAGAAATCGAATATAAACTACAGAGCTTTTCCTGTAAAGTCAGCTGCGTGCCACTCTCAACCTTCTTGCTCCAGTGTATACAGAAGATCTACACTGTGTTCCCACCACCTGGACCTTCTCTTCACCCTTGTTTGCAGCACTTGCTCTCCTACTTTCAGCTTGTGCCTGGGCTGCCCACAATCTCTCTCCTCTCCTGTTTTATAATCCACAATAACTTTACCATTAACATGCCACCCAGAGCTCGTTTTTCATCAATTATCTGAGTTTTTCCCTCGTTAATGTGTTCTAAACAAATCAGTACTCTTCCACACACTTATAACTTGTCTATTTGGATGAAGGGTCTTTGGAGGCCTATATTGCATCTGCAGCGGAAACAACTTTCAAAACATCCCTGACCTCCTTTTTGCCTGAGAGGCTGTCTGATTGGTCCACATAGGCCCTGTCAGTTTAAATCTAAATTAAATCTCCACAGGCCCACCAGCTGACCACCTCTTTCCCTAAATCTCATGAGATGGCAATTGCTGCTATTTTCAGAGAAGTAAGGAAGTTAAGGAAAGAAAGAAGGAAAGAAGGGAGGGAGGGGCCCTAGATTAAAACTTTATCCTCCCTTCCTGTTTCAGTTAGCTCTTGGTATATAACAAATCATCTCAAAACTTAGTGAGCTCAAGCAATATTGTTTATTATTTCTCAAGAATTTGAGGTTTGCATAGGTGTTTCCCTGTTAACTGGGGAACTGCATGAATGCTCATCTGGTACCTCAGTTGGGACTGGAGGGTCTAAGATGGTTTAACTCACATGCCTGGCATTTCATGCTGTTGACTCAAGCACTGCTTCTCCCCCATGTGGCCTCTCATCCTCCATTAGGCTAGACTGGATTTCTTCACAGCATGTGATCTCAGATTTCCAAAAGAGTGAATTGGAATCTGTAATGCATTTTTTAAAAATTATTTAAGTATAGTTGACATACAATGTTACATTAACTTCAGGTGTACAATGTATTGATTTGACAATTCTATATATTACTGAAGCCTCAGGAGTCACAGCGCCATTTCTGCTGCCTTCTATTTATCAAGTAAGTCCCAGTTTGACGGTAGGAAATTCAGATTCTGTCTTAGGGAAGGACAGTGAAGGACAATGTTGCATTACAAAGAAAATGAAAAATTTCCAAGTCATCTACTCTGGTTTCAAACCTCTGAATACTGAGGCACCCAGATCCCTGCCTAGGGAATCAATGGCCTTTCCTCATGTCTTTTTTTTTTTTTTTTTTTAAAGATTTTATTTATTTATGAGAGAGAGAGAGTGAGCACAGGCAGACAGAATGGCAGGCAGAGGCAGAGGGAGAAGCAGGCTCCCTGCAGAGCAAGGAGCCCGATGTGGGACTCGATCCCAGGACGCTGGGATCATGACCTGAGCCGAAGGCAGCTGCTTAACCAACTGAGCCACCCAGGCGTCCCGCCTTTCCTCATGTCTAATACAAATTTTTCCTTCTGGATTCACCCCTTCTACCAGCTCAGGGGCTCTGCCCTCTCTACTGTAATAATAGCCTTTCTCATATTACTAGTTCTTTCTCAACATCATTTATCAATATATGGATGCCTTCTATAATAAAATTAAACTCACTTCAAACCCTTGATGGTTTGCCTGGGTGGGGGGGAAGCCCACACATATTGACATGGCCCATCTCCCTCATTTTTAGCCAAACATCTTGAAATAAAGTCTGCTCTGTACTCATGGTTCCCATTTTTTATATTCTTTCTGCTTTGGCTTTTGTGATACCAGTTTCCTGATTCTCTCTCTCCTTCTCTGGACACTCCTATCAGTTTTCTTCCTTTGCTCATTAAAATCTTGTGTTTTTTTGTTTTTTTTTTTTTCCTACAACTCTCTTTTTACTGTGTACTCTCTTAAGGCAGTAGTATTTATGCTTGGGGCCTCAACCATGCTCAGATATGTTCCACGTGCTTTCTGAGATGACCACCAGCAAGACTGAGCCCAGAGGCCTGTAGAAATAACCTATTATCTGGCTAAAATTAACAAGTCAGGAAATGACAGATGCTGGCGAGGATGCTGAGAAAGGGGGACCCTCATACACTGTTGGTAGGAATGCAAACTAGTGCAACCACTCTGGAAAACAGCATGGAGGTTCCTCAAAAAGTTGAAAATAGAGCTACCCTATGACCCAGCAATTGCACTACTGGGTATTTACCCTACAGATACAAATGGAGTGATCCAAAGGGGCACGTGCACCCGAATGTTTATAGCAGCAATGTCCACAATAGCCAAACTATGGGAAGAACCTAGATGTCCATCAATAGATGAATGGATAAAGAAGATGTGGTATATACATACACAGTGGAATACTATGCAGCCATCAAAGAAATGAAATCTTGCCATTTGGGATGACGTGGATGGAACTAGAGGATATTATGCTTAGCGAAATAAGTCAATCAGAGAAAGACAACTATCATATGATCTCCCTGATATGAGGAAGTGGAGATGCAACGTGGGGGGCTTGGGGGGATAGGAAAAGAATAAATGAAACAAGATAGGATTGGGAGGGAGACAAACCATAAAAGACTCTTAATCTCACAAAAAAAACTGAGGGTTGCTGGGGGGCGGCGGGGAGGAAGAGGGTGGTAGGGTTATTGGGGAAGGTATGTGCTATGGTGAGTGCTGTGAAGTGTGTAAACCTGGTGATTCACAGACCTGTACCCCTGGGACTAATAATACATTATATGTTTATAAATAAATTAAAAAATTTTTAAAAAAATAAAAAAATAAAGACTAGCTATAGTAAAAAAAAAAAAAAAAAAAAAACAACAACAACAAAGAAATAACCTATTATCAATGCACTCTACTGGCTTCTCTTCTCTCTATCATTTTCCCCACCTCCACCTTTGTGTGGGCTTAGAATTGCCTCCCCAAAATCTACCTATCCCAAAGTCTTTGTCTAGGGTCTGCTTTTGAGAGAACTCAAAGTAAGACAGCTTATATTCTACTTATAGAATTGGTTCTCCCTTCTTCTCCACTTCCTAAATTCATGTCCTGTTTTCTTGTCTGGGTCTAGAAACTCTTACCTTCACTCTCTGAGTCTAATTTGCCCCTTTTCCAGTTTATTCACAACACTGCAAACAGATAAGCTCCACACAGCTTTTGATCATTAAAAGCATGAGTGGTTCCCAACTCTCCCCTCCATATGATAAACCCAAAGTTCTCAAACCAGACTCTAGGAATGTTCATGATCTGGACACTGTTTGGCTTGACAGGCTCTACTTCCACTCCAGCTACACTGAGCTACTTGAACTCACCAAAGGAGCTGTTTCTTCTTGCTCCTAAGACCTGCTGATGTTGCACCAAGTTTTGACCTATCCAGTATTATAATAGTCCATTTATAGTTCTGCTTCCCCCCTAAGTTTTAAGCAACCTAGAAAAATTTTATTAATTCGTATCCCTGGGACCTAGTGTACATGCTGGGCCTGTAGAATGTTCTTAATAAACATTTTTCAATCTGCCTAGCCTCAACTTAAATATTTTTCATAATAGTGGGCTCCCTACTTTTCTCTAAACTCTCTTAACTATTAAGTTAATTTAATCAATCACATTACAAAAAGCTTTGAAAATATTGGGGAAAGAACACTAACCATAATTTCCTTAATATAATTTGGTTTTTTGATGAACTCCCTTTTAATCTATGTTTTACATAGATATAGTAGTTCCATTTTACAGATGAAGAAACTAAGGCACAGAGGGTAAGTGACTTATCCTAAATCATATAGCTAAGTAAGTGACAAAGCCATGATTTGAATGCATGAAGTCTGGCACCAAAGGTCATGCTGTGTTTAATGGAGAGGATTAAATTGCTTAGTATATGGAAAGCGCTTAGAACAGTATATGGGAGAAGGTATAGATTTAATAAGTGCCAGCTGTTGTTGTCATTGCTATTATAAGGAGTACATTCAATGTAGTTTGGTATCATTCACTTTGAATTGTCATAGGTTTTCACTAAATGAGGCAGATTTTTACTTTGAATTAGATCATAAATGATTTTAATATCACCATGCAATCTCATTAACTATTATTTTTAATGATTTCAATATTCTATAGAATGGCCCTGTGATACTTAGTTCTTGCTGTTGACTATATTTTTTCATTTTTTATATTATATATAACACTATGAGCATTATTTTTATGCATTAAGCTTTTTCTCTTAATTTAGGCCACTTTTTTAGGATAGATTTCCAGAAGTAAGAATTATGCATTAAAATGTTTAAACATTTTTATGGTTATTTATGCATGTCAAAAATGGCTTTACAAAAGCATTATATCATAGCTATATTTTAAGGATCCTGTTCAACAATTCAATATTTGCATGTTATATAACATTTTCATTACTACTTCCTTTATCCAAAGAATTTCCACCAAAAAATACCATTTCTTTTCACTATAAGAGACTTTCAAATATTTAGATTTCTTTTTTTTTTTAAGATTTTATTCATTTATTTGACAGAGAGAGAGATCACAAGTAGGCAGAGAGGCAGGCAGAGAGAGTGGGGAAGCAGGCTCCCAGCTGAGCAAAGAGCCGGATGCGGGCCTCCATCCCAGGACCCTGAGATCATGACCTGAGCTGAAGGTAGAGACTTAACCCACTGAGCCACCGACGTGCCCCTAGACTTCTTTTTAAATACATGCCTTCAACACCTACACTCCTGTGGAACCTCTCAACTTTCCTTCAGATTATATACATATATATTTATGCTAAGCATCCCCAACTTTCCCTCAAGTATCTCTGGTCTGACAAAATTACCAGATACTTAACCATCTGAGTCATAACTCCTAAATACATTCTATTGTGCCTATGTCCCTCTTAATTTGGGGATTACAGACATGGTCTGACAGTGCAAAGCACAGAGGGGTGATCACTTTCCTTGACCAGGGCATCTATTTCCAGCAATGCAGCCTGAGGTCACATTAGCATTTTTGATACTAAAATACACTGTTGGCTCATGTTTACTGATTATGGACAAATCCCCCATGTCTTTTTTACATGAACTCCTATTAAGTCAGGTTGCCCACATCCTGTATTCATGTAGATAATAGTATGCAGCTAAGTGAAATTATTTACATAGTTTCATATTAAGTTTTAACTAGTTTATTAAGTTTCTTGTTCCAGAATGTTGAGACACTTCTGATTGCCCAAATAGATATATTGATTTACTTGATGCATAACCTTATGCCTTCCGTATCTTCACAAAAGTCATAAACAAAGATACAGGCTAAGACAATCCCAAGTACATTCTTATGGCACATAATTCAAGTCCTTTGGTTGATAGTAATCAGCATCTTTGTATATAGCTTTTCAGCCAGCAGTGAATCAGCAGCTGTGAATCAACGCAAGTGCCTTAACACTCAACCACATTCATCTACCCTGTTCCTGAAGATATCACAGGAAACTTTGTTAAATGGCTTCCTTGGACTGAAATAAATCATGACTATATTTCTTCATTAATTATTATTAAAATGATTCTATAATTCTGTCCAAATAGACAGTAAGTGATTTTAACCTGGGTCCACAACTATCCTTATTTTCTAAGTGCTTACAAACTAGTATATACTAATATTAAATCTTATGATAATCAAATGTTTATATTTGCTAATTTCTCTATGAATTATCAGTTCCTCATAGGAAAAAGTCATTTATACTTCCATGTATGTTTTCTAAACTAACACAGCAGCAGGTTTAAAAATAATTACTATTTTAGCCCCCAAATAAAATATATAATAAAGTAATATATAATACAATAAATAAAACATACTGGAATCTCTCCTCTATATATCTTAAGGCTTTTTAATACAAATCAACCTGCAATTTGAAGATACTCAGATTATTTTTAATAACATTACATTAGGGGGCGCCTGGGTGGCTCAGAAGCCTCTGCCTTCAGTTCAGGTCATGATCCCAGTGTCCTGCGATCAAGCCCCGCATCCGGCTCTCTGCTCTGCAGAGAGCCTGCTTCCTCCTGTCTCAGCCTGCCTCCCTGTCTGCTTGTGATCTCTCTCTCTGTCAAATAAATAAATAAACTCTTAAAAAAAAAATAACATTACATTAGTAACAGAGGGTAACAATCTGATTATGTCTATGAGAATTACTGTCATTGTCATAGAACTCGTCTTAAAATAAAATAAAATGTTTCCTTTTATTCGAAAATGTTAATTGAGTTATTTAACTTCCAGGGTGCTTATTGGTTCTCCTTTAGTTGGTCAACCCAAGAACAGAACTGGAGATGTCTATAAGTGTCCAGTTGGGAGAGGCAAACCCTTACCTTGCATAAAGTTGGATCTACCAGGTATGTAAAGTTAAAACGCTAAGGTCTGATCCTAAATTATACCCAGTATTCTCATTAAAAATAAATTTTAACTCAAGAAAAGATTGCAAGAATCTATAAACATTCTTCATTTCTTATCATTCAGATTCACACAAAATGACATTTTGATTCTGTCTGCCCTTCATTTGCTTTAGAATTCATGATAAAATATCCATAGATTTAGAAATAAAAGAACTTTCCAAATAACCCTACCCATTACATTGTCTCCACAAAATTGAATTGCTTCTTTTTTAAAAGAAAATAGAACAGGAACTGTAATATATAAATTCTTTTAAAGAGAATAACACAAAGCACATTTACATAGAAATAGATATGTTGGATAGAAATATCACTGTAATTAGAACATGACTAGAAAATTCCTACTAGAACTATCCAAGAATTAGAATCCTATCAGTGTTCTATACAGTGTTAAAACCATTAAATTAATATATATTTTATAAGTTTAATTTCAAATATTGCATTTTTTGGTTTTCTTTTTTTCAATTTCCTATTTGTTTGTTTATTACGAATATTTTTCCTTTACATTCATGAGCATAGTTATAATAACTGCTTTGATATCCTTGCCTGGTAATTATAACATTTGGAATGTCTCAATATCACTTTCCATTTTTTTACCTTTCTCTCGAGGCTGAGTCATATTTTCCTGTTTTATCTTGTGTTTAATAATTTTGAATTGTATCCTGGGTTATACTTTTGAGTTAGAAGTGTGGAGATTCTAGATCTTTTATGTGTCTTTGAATACTCTTAACTTGTTGGTGTTGCGGACAGTTTACTCGGCTGAACTCAATTTCCAAATGGCAGTGAGAAGCAGTCAAAATCTCTCTTCAGGTCTTCTCATTGTAGCAGAGCTGTCTGAAGTCTACACTGAGCACGCACAGTTCAAGTCCTTCACGTATTTGGACAGAACATACATGTATATGTTGGAACTCTCTTTTTGTGGTTCTACTTCCACCATAGATCCCCCTCACTTGGCAGTTGCTATCATTACTCTAATTTCTGTCCTCTGTTTCTTCGAAACATTAAGACATTGAGTTTTATTTGCGGTGTAGCCACTGATGAGGGTCTTCTCTTCGGGGAAAACAAAAATATAAACAGGAAACTCACCCAGTGCTAATCTTTTCTTACAAGTACATGCTTGCCTCCGGTTTCTGTCTGCTTTTTGTTGCTTTCCAGTACCTTCAGATGGTTGTTACTTTTTTTCTCCTTTTCGTAGAGTTACAGTTGTTATTTGCAAAAGACTTGTTCAGATAGGAGCTGCTCTTTCATTACTGGAAACTGTAATAGAGTTTTAACATTAGCAAGGAGATTTTAACTACACCAACAACAGTGGAGAAGTTCCTGCTATAGTCCCTATCGTCCCAAGAATCCTCATCCTGGGTCTACTCTAGTATAAAAAACTCTAATCCAGATTATTTAAGACCAGTGTAGACAATAGCCCAGCTCCAGGTGCTTTCAAGGCAAACCAGACTGAATTCTGGGACAAAGACCATTGTCAGAGTAGGAAGACAGTGTGACCATTCAAGAATCTCTGCTTCTATTCCCCCTTTGAAGTTATATATAGTCTTAGGTAGGAAAGACTTCTCAGCATGACCAATGAGATAAATCTTTCTTGAACCTGAGTTTTACCACTTTCAAATATTTCAACATTCTGCTAAGCAGGGTTTAGAAGATTTTGATTTTCCTGTCCAAAGTTGTTGTTTTGTTTTGTTTTGTTTTGTTTGTCAGAGAAAGTGAGCACGGGCAGACAGAGTGGCAGGCAGAGGCATAGGGAGAAGCAGGCTCCCTGCTGAGCAAGGAGCCCGATGTGGGACTCGATCCCAGGACACTGGGATCATGACCTGAGCCGAAGGTGGCTGCTTAACCAACTAAGCCACCCAGGCATCCCGTCCAAAGTTTTTTTTTTTTTTTTTCAATCTGAATAACTGGAAATTCTTGCCAATTTTGCCAGGTTGGCATGCTTCAAAATCCAATGTTCTTATCTTGACTGTCAAATGGTGTCCCTTCATTGTTTTTCTTCTATCCAGATGTCCTAACCACTGCTCATTCTCGCTCCAGTTTTCTTTGTTACCCTCATGATGTCTCTATGATGGTGAAATTAATGGTCATAAACTTATATTTGAGGGGGTTTTTTTCTCCTCTACTACTCACTTTCCCTCTTGTCAGAAATCACATTTTATCATTAGTTATTTATAAACATATAGACATAATATGCAAGATAGGTATGTAAGTTTACATTATACCTATAATATATGAGATTAAATATTTTATTTGTTTTAATTAGCAAAAATGTGTGAAAGGCTATCCCACATTCTCTCATTGCCCCAATCGTTCTGCATTCTTTTACAGTTCAACAAAACTATTTGAGACAGTTATCCAGACAAAGTTTCTGGGATATAAGCCAGGTTTTCAGCCTTCGCTTTTTCATTATATTCCTTAATAATACTTTGAAGACTATTTAGTTGAATCAGAACAAGAATGTGCTATGATATGAGCAAAACAAATAGGATGTCTTAATGAAAAGACACTTAATTATACTTTATTTTCCACCCTCATAAAATTTTATTCTATTTTTAGTTAATACATCAATTCCCAATGTCACAGAAGTAAAGGAGAACATGACATTTGGATCAACTTTAGTCACCAACCCAAACGGAGGGTTTCTGGTAAGAAAGCAAAGAGTTGGTTAATGAACCAGGAATGTTGTCATTTACCAGGAATGTAAGTCTTTATAAAAATCTGTTATATAATTTTTAACCTTATGGTTTTTAATTTTTAAAAGGCATGTGGCCCTTTATATGCCTATAGATGTGGACATTTGCATTACACAACTGGAATCTGTTCCGATGTCAGCCCCACATTTCAAGTCATGAACTCCATCGCTCCCGTACGAGGTACACATTTTTTGCAATGTTCTTACATGTTTGAAAAGTCTAAGCAATGAATGAGACATGTGTATACAGAGGAGCATACCAAACAGCATGAAGTATTTTCTCAGCTACCAGCATTACCAATTTAGGTAAATGTTTGCTTTGCCAATATATAACCAAACCCCACTGCTATTTTTGGAGCTGAATATTAGTGTAAATAACCTTTAACAGAGTCTTGTTTAAACATCATAGCTAAAGCTGTCACATTGTTTTTATTTAAAGAGTGAGTCTCTTTGAAGAAAGTAATCTCATGTGAAATACACTCAGAATGAGAGCAGTTATATAAAATTCATATTGAGAAAATTTCCAAAGATAACTCATACAGTGTTGATTAAAATTAAGTAGAGATGAGTTTTTACTTGGTAAGAATTGCAAGCCAGTTGCTATTGAATGCAGTAGTATTTCCCAGCTTTATTTTCCTAAAACTAATTTTTCTGATTATAAAAGCAATGCGTCCACTATGTAGACTATCAGCTTATTTTTAAAAATAAGCTTATTTCAGCTGTGAAAACACTCCATACACCTTCATACTATCTAAAAAGATAAACTCCAAATTTACACAGTTGACTCCTTTTGTTACAGAATGCAGCACCCAACTGGACATAGTCATAGTGCTGGACGGCTCCAACAGTATTTACCCCTGGGAGAGTGTTACAGCTTTTTTAAATGACCTTCTTGAAAGAATGGATATTGGTCCTAAACAGACACAGGTATGTGACTATACATTTTGACTTCTATTGTTCTAAAGATAAAAATGCACAGATTTTTAATAATACAAAATACTCTGAAAATAAATTAATCAATAAAGCTAATATTCAGGATGAATTTTATATTCTATATC
The DNA here is from genome assembly GCF_010015895.1 of Lontra canadensis. Taxonomy (NCBI): domain Eukaryota; kingdom Metazoa; phylum Chordata; class Mammalia; order Carnivora; family Mustelidae; genus Lontra; species Lontra canadensis. The sequence goes on from NW_022630999.1 coordinate 12,775,880, forward strand.
TCTGAACTGGAAGACCTTGCTATTTTCTAAACAGAAAATATTATGAAAGCTGCCATTTCTAATGCTCTTGGAAAATATTCTCTATAAATCTCTGTAAAATCATAATTATATAATGTAACCACCTTTGGTAGTATCAAAAAAAGGTTTCAGAATTTGTGGAAACTAATCTAACATCCCAAAGAACACATCATATTACAATCTCCTTTCTCATATTATATAAGTAAATTCATAAGTGACCACAAGATATCACTTAAGGTCCATTTTTTCTCATATTTAATAATGTCTTTTCTTAAGCAAAGAGCACATGCTCCATGTTTTAGGCACAGTTAAGTTGAATAGTTGGTTTGCCTTTTTTTTTTCTTATTTCTCCTCATGAGTATCTGTTTGTAAACACATCCTCTTTATTGCCATTAAATGAAATGAAAGTTCTTGTGTGACTCTCCCACTTTAGACACTGAGTTTGGGTTTAACTAATCTAATGTTAATTAAACATTTATGGCCTTAAAATATGGAGATGACAGTGGATAACAGGCAAATTAAATGTCAGAGTGAAGTCAGTGCCTTGAGAGCAGAAATTAGCACAGGAGTCAGAGTCAAAATGGTTGTTGCATGGTTTAGAGACTGCAGGAGAGCACAGGACACTTTAGCACTGCACATGCAGACCAATGTCTTTCCTTTCGTCTCTGAGAGCTCTACTTTTGGGGAAATTTCTGAGGCACTAAAAAAGTGGTCTGATTGCTTTAATGTTTGCCACATCCACACATAGTGCAGGACAGTTACACAGATATGTGTGTATGTGTGTATATATATATGATATGCTTGTATATGTTTCTGTATATGTATACTTATAAATATAAATATATATACACATATATATAAAATGAATTTTCCCAAAAGGAGGTAGTTGAAGATTGCAAATTTGATGCAGACCTCAAAGTGAAATTCGAGGCTGGTTAAGTAAGAGGTAGGTGAGGGGCGAGACTTTGTATATCCTACTACAATAAAGAACATCTTGCAATCAGTATAAAATTATTTTTTTAAATGTACCTTTATGCATCACAAAATGTAATTTTCCTGGATGCAAGTTTCTCATTTGCAATTAATCTTCCCAAGTGAATTACCAGAGGTTTGGAGAGGATATTGTATCTCCTCTTGCTTCAGGGCATAACGCAGCCTGTGTCCTTTAAAAGACCACTCCAGAATTGTGACTTGCTCCTCCATCTGGTCCATTTTTCGCCCCCTTCTGAGGACTTCTCTCTCCCCTCTTTCCTCTCTTCCCTTATCCTTTCTATCCTTGGTCAATAAGATTTCATAGAGCCATAAAATTAAAGCTGGGCAGCACTGTAGAGGTAATTTAGCCCCAAATCTCAATTTATGGAGGGGGTGGGAGAGGCTAAGTAACTTGTTTATGGTTTCCTGCTTATTGATGACAGATCAGAAACTGTAGCTTCCCAACTGCAGTCAAGCTCTCTGTCCTCGCTGAGACCTCTGCTTCTGGAGAAGTTTGAGAGCTGTCCTAAATATTAGGTCTCTAGTTCTTTTCATTTCATCATGACTGTCCCTGTCCTTCCACAGCCAGCCCCATGGCACGGTCTTCCCTGACCTGACACACCTGCCATGAGATGGCTGGACCACAGTTCTGTCCTCTCTCACTACCTTCCCCATGATGTAGTTTCTTCCCTTCCACGTGTTTTGCCCACCCCATTTGCTTCCTTATCCCGTCCTTTCTTTCCAAATCTAAGAGTAGTCTTGGAATAGTTTTTAATTTATAGTAATTTTTAGTCATCTGGAAATTTTATTTTCTTTTAAATCCATCTATCTGTTTCACCATAAAAAATTATTTATCTGTAGCTGTTTGTGGACATCAGTGCAGCAGTGACATGTTTGAAGTTGCTCCACAACTTCAAGAAGGAAATCTACAAGACTCTCTTAGAAAAATAATCACTGCCTCAGTGAGGCTCTGTGCCAGTGACTCAGTTTTGTAAAGAAATAGGTAACAATCAGTTGCTTACATGCCAAGCCATTCTGCTGCAATTTTGATGTTTCTGTTCCACTAAGACTGTGATTAATTTTATATTTCTATAGTGAAAGTCCTAATAGAGGAGCTGTTCTGCCAGCCACCAGTGGAATTCTAGCCTGCTGGGGTGGGCTTTATAGAGTCCTATGTCTTTGTTAGGAGGAACAATCACTCTATTCAGAGCCATAGAGGCCAGCCCTTAAGGGTTCAGATGCTACCAGCGAATGGGAGGAAAATGAACATACTCCAAGACAGAAAAGTCTGGTCACATTTACTCAGTTCTGGGACCCCATTCCACAGAGGGGATGTTTCAGAATGCAATCCTGTACACTGGGTCGTTTGTGATATCTGCCGATGTCACCAAGGAAACCTTCTTCCCAAGGCGAAAGGAGCTTCTTAAATAGCTGAATTTTTATGTCACATTTTGCTTGTATAATTCATTGTGGAGTTTAGCCATACTCCTTCATTCATTTACTCGAATGTTTTTCCTGGGGGTTTACAGTGTACCAGGCTCTGTGCTAGAGCTTGGATAATCGTGGAAAATAAGACAGACACCGCCACCGCCCTCACAGGGCTTCTGTACAATGCGGTGTTTCTCCAAAAGTGGCTTGTAGAATTTCTTTTTCCAAATCCCTGAGGTGCTTGGGCTATAGCCCACATTTTTAGAATCAGAGTCCCTCAGGGTGGGGCTATGGAGCCTGCATTTCAAGTAAGCAAGCTACATGATTCTTAAACATGGTAAAGTTTGAGAAATACGAGACTAACTCATTATTACATATCGATGTGTATGTGCATCTGGTGCCTCTCTAGATACAGACTTTATATCATCTTTTTTTTTTTAAAGATTTTATTTATTTATTTGACAGACAGAGATCACAAGTAGGCAGAGAAGCAGGCAGAGAGAGGGGAGGAAGCAGGCTCCCCGCTGAGCAGAGAGCCCGATGCGGGGCTAGATCCCAGGACCCCAGGATCATGACCTGAGCCGAAGGCAGAGGCTTTAACCCACTGAGCCACCCAGGCGCCCCTTTATATCATCTTTTAATCCTTTTTAGTGACCAGCCAGTGCTTTGCTGTGATATAGTGGGCCCTTAATGAGACTCTGTTGAATAAATGTACATATCATAATTAATGCTTTAAAAAATTTTTCTCTTATAGGTGGACATTTAATGAGACACTTTTTCTGTAACTGGCATTATAATATTATTTTAAGGATATTACTTTATACTTCGGGCTTTAATGTTTATACTTCAGTATTTTCTAATCTTTTTCTATTTTGGCTTCAGTTGTATTAATGATTTGTAAGTAATTATCTAAATGAAATAGATTGAAAAGAACATATTTACTAAGCCATTGATTTGCTAATCTGTATTTAATAGGGTTTTGAGTGTAACACATTTAAATTCCCTTTAAAGTTTGACCTTCCTTCAGTGGATTCAGAAAAGAAATTTGTTTGTAGAAATTTTGGAAAAATACTTCCTCTTCAAAGAAATGTATACTGAAAAGTGTGGTTATCTTTCATGTGGTCTTACAGTAATTCTCTCCAAAAACATAATTTATTTTAAACAACCATTTTTTCCCCTGACTCATTATAACATAATTTAATTAAGTTTGGGTTGTTTTGTCTTTTGTTTTTGTTTTTATTAGTTTCAATTAAAGAACCCAGTTCTGCTTTAAGATTGGCAGAATTTGCTTCTGGAATTTTTCCTCCCAAGTACTTAGCCTCCACCGCAGGGCGTGGTGGCGTGCACCTGTAGTCCCAGCTACTTGACAGGCTAAGGCAGGAGGATTGCTTGGGCCTAGGAGTTCTGGACTGTAGCGTGCTATGCCAATTGGGTGTGCGCACTAAGTTCATCATCAATAAGGCGACCTCCCATGAGCAGGGGGACCACCAGGTTGCCTAAGGAGGGATGAACCTGCCCAGGTTGGAAACGACAGAGATCAATTACTTATCCTCCCTGCCTTCATTCCTGAAAGGGGAAGATATAAAAATAAATTGTGAGAGAGGCTACAGATAGAAAGCTAAGAGCTGGATGGTGAATTCTTAGACTCCTCACCCACCTCAAGGGTATAAAGGAATTAAAAGAGAGTTGAGGGGATTTGTGAAGATTTCTCTCTAAAAAGAGCCTAGTGATCCCACTTCAGTGGGATCAAGCAGTGAGCCCAGTGTGTCCACTAAAGTTGGGACACACAGTTGACTAGTGCCTGACCCCTGCCTGAAATACCTAAGGGGTGAGATAGCAGCCAACCAGCTCCTGACAGGCAATCAGATGAGAGGTAGCTGCGGTCGAATTGGCCTGCAGGTCCAGGATCCGTGAGTACAAAGAAGTGTGTTTGTGAATCATCGTGGAATCATGCTAGGTCCTGTTCATAGACTCTTCCGGAGGTGAGCAGAGCCTTCTGCAAAAAAAAAGCAGAGGACATCCCTGATGTCTAGGGACTGCAGTAGTAAAATATATTCACTCAGACAAGGATGTAAGTAAAGGGAAATCTGCAGAGAACCCGCATGAAGGCTGTTAACACCTTATAGCATCTGATCCATCTCAGGATAGCACCAGTCAAGTAAGAATTCCTGTATCCTTTATTCATCTCCCCCACCCTTGTTCCTGGAGAGGTCAGAAACTACAGCTAACAATCTAAGGGAAGGTGAGTAAAGAAACAAAGAAACAGCCAGTTGTGCCCCTTTGCCAACTACATGCTTCTCACCCACTATAAGTAAGTAAGTAAGTAAAGGGAGCAGAGAAAAATTAACTACAAATCAACTTCGATATTTTATCTTCTTGAGTTTGTTTTAATTTAGGTTGAGCTATATGAAATTGTTGTTATTTGATCTTTTTTTTTTTAACCTAGAAATATAGCAATTTCATGTGGTACAACCTAAATTAAAATACAGTTGACCCTAGAACAATGTGAAGGTTAGGGGCACTGACTCTCTGCATTGTTAAAAATCTGCATATAACTTTTGATTGCCTGAGAACTTAATTATTAATAGTCCATATTATTATTAATAGTCCATAATATTGGAAGCCCTACCAATAACACAAGTAATGGATGAACTCATATTGTATATGTTATACATATTATATACTATATTCTTACAATAAAATAAGGTAGAGAAAAGAAAATGTTATCAAAAAATCATAAGGAAGAGAAAACACATTTACAGTACTATACTGTATTTACAAAAAAAAAAAAAAAGGCATGTATCCGTGTACCCACACTGTTCAAACCTGTGTTGCTTAAGGGTCAAATTATATAGGTCTTTTTTTAAAACAAATATTTTAAATTTTACATTCTGACTATACCTCATGAGTCCTTGTTTATTATATTGATTATAGTCATGCACTTAGTACAACATGTAAAGATGAAATATAATAGCCTATTCTCTGCAGTCATAGATTTGTCACTTAGTAACTGCATGTATTGAAAGGTAGTTGCAAAGATGTGAAAGTAGTTGTCAATACAATGAAAAAAAAACAAAGAAAGGAAGGAAGGGAGAAGGATGGAAAACAAATAAAAAAGCTTACATTAAGGAGTGCACTTGTGTGATGAGCACAGAATAATGTGTGGAAATGTTGAATCACACCATATTGTACACCCGAAACTAATATAACACTGTATATTAACTAAGTGGAATTAAAATTAAAAAACTTAAAAAAATAAAATGTCCATGTGACAATTAGTATACATTAGGAAATTACAACATGATGACAAAAAGAACAACTCCAAACAGTTACTCAAAATTTCTTCCATGTTTCTGTGTGGCCCCGTTAAGACTTTTGAAACATAGTAAAGGAAATTTTTTAAACCAGTTTTTTACCCAAGACAGAGTAAAGGCTATAAAATTGCCTTTTAGAAAACCACCTATAAAAACAAACCTGAAACACTCTGAGCTTGCCATAAAAGATATGATGGTGTAAACATTATGGAGGCCTTATTGATCCTCAATACCTAAACATAACATTGCTTTTAATAATAAATGAGAATGATATAAATATGCCAAATACGAGTGCATTACCCTAAATAAAACCAGTAAATTGTGAGGCTTGATATAAAAGTGAAATATACTAATGGAACAATGTCTAGATTGTTGCTATCAAGAGTGTAGCATAACATTAAACCAGGCAAAATGAAAGAGAGAAATTAATTAAATTTTAGGAATATTATTTATCTTTCTTTTTACTGCACATTTTATGGCCATTTCCCTAGAAGCCTTAAATATGAGGTCTGATTCATTGTTTTGAAGTCTGAAAAGAAGCCTGACTGCACCTTGCAACCGTCTCCTTGTCAATCAGGCTATAGTTTCTGACAGTGGTGCTATGAATGAGGTGAATCTTCTTGATTACTAACCACCCACTCTCCATTTTCCCCTACTTCCATGCATAAGTCACCTGCATTGTCTTTCCAAGGTAAAGTTCAGATCATAGCATTTCCCTGGATAAAAAATCTATCTCTGCCTGCTGAATAATATCCAAGCTCTCCCATGGATTATATGGCATCTGTCACCTGGCACCAGTCATTGCCACTGCCCCCTGCCTCCCTGGTGCTTTGTTGCCTCCCTTCTTGCTCTGCAGCCATCCCCTCTTCTGGCCTTCCCTGAACACATCATCCGTGTCCACATGAGTCCCTCTGTCCAGAGAGACTTTCTCCACCCCAGGCCCTAGGTACCAGGTAAACTTCATAGACTCAGTTCCGATGTCACTTGCTCTGTCACTTTTTACCCCTGCTTCCCATGAACAATTCTTTCTCCTCCCATGTTCCTGTACCCCGTGCTCACCTTTCATTTATTGCTCTCATCAGTTGGTAGCACTACTCTTTGCTTCCTGTGTCTGTCTCTCCTGGCATACTATGAATTCCACTTTGACAGCATGGTACCTTAATTCTTTTATTTATGGCATACAATTTAGAGTGTTAGGTGTTGCCCAACACATAGGAGATAAGTCATTTGGGTTGGGAAAATGTCATTGCTGGGATTTTTCTCTTTGTGTTAAAAATCATTGTTGTAATGACCTCCTTCTCTCACTCTATTTCATGAAATCATTGAGCTAGAAGTACTTGTTTGTGGGGACTGTCCCCACAAACACCCCTTTACATTAGATTTTGGGTTTTTCTTTGCAGATGTTCCATCCCTAGCCCATTCACCTCTCATTCTGATTTCTGCCACAGTCTTCTGTCTCCTCAGATCCTTACTTTTACTCTATTTTTGCATTTTTGAATTTGGATGAGTTTCATTGTGGCAGCATCCAGAGGACAGCTAAAGACACCCTTTTCCTAGGACTTATATCTATCATCTATCAATTTTATGTTTCTGAGGACTCATTTCATCTCCTTGGAAACCAGTCTCATTTATGTGCCTCTCCATAGTGACAAGAGGTTAAGCATGGTTTCAGCTAATGTAGCCTCAGAATGGCCTGTGCTGATGGTTCACTTGGACTGCAATCTGTGTTATTACCGCATCATACTCTGACTTAATTACATTAGAAGCATATTACAGGGCAGGGCTTTTGTACCATAGTTTGGTAAAAGGAAAGAGAAAATTGGTCAGACACAAAGCCTGAGCTCTTTTCATGTTAAACAATTGTGCATCTTACAGAGAAAACTTCATTATTTTACCCTATCATTATTTCCCTAAAGAAGCCATTGAGTTGGTAATGTTAATTGTTGAATGAAAGCCCAGAAACTTAGTTTGTGCTAGAAATAAAAATTTAGGCACTGCTGTTATAACAGTGACTTCACAGTACAAAGTAATAATATAACTCTAAATGAGAAAATAATTCCATTCCTTCATAGGTCTTTGACTTAATACACTTAATCGCTATTTTGTACACTTCTCTTTCTTAAACTTCTTTGTCATTCTGCTGTGACTTGAAGCTTCATGAGAGAAAAATGAGAAGGCCGTCCTTTCAGTGATTTCTTTTATATTTCTCACATTCACTTTTCTCCTCTTTCTTCTCGACCCCCCAAAAGAAACAAAGCCTCTTAGATAATTAATTCATTGTAATTCAGCATATATATATGAAGTATCTTATTGATTGAATATTATGCTAGATGTCATGGGCAGTTTGAAAAATGAATGAATGAATGAATGAATGAATAAAAACTTTGTCCCTGAACCCAAAACACTTCCAACTTAGAAATGAGATAAAATCTTATATTTGGGTAACTACAGTACATGATATTGTATCATGACTATAACAAAGGTAAGTGAGGCAGAACAATTAATTGATCTTTGCAAGTAGGTAACAGTATTGTAAAGAAATGTTTTCCAAACTGTGTTGCTTAAGGTGTTGAATATGTTCCTCGCAAAGAATATTCTGTTAAATAACAATAAAATGTACCAGGTCTTCCAATTCATGGTTCACAATTCATGTTTTCATATTAAAGATTCTAAGAGCACTTTCATTTTTTCTAAATATTTATTTATTATTTTAGAGAGGAGGGGAGGGGCAGAGGGAAAGAGAAAATCACAAACAGACTCCCACTAAGCATGGAGCCCAATGCAGGACTCAATCTCACAACCTCGAGATCAGGACCCCACTTGAAACCAAGAGTCGATCACCCAACTGGCTGGGATGCCCAGGCACCCCCTGAGAGCATTTTCAAAAGAATTTGCTTATGAGTCAGAGTAGAGCAACTGGGGACAGGAGTAAGAGGAAGGCCTTGGTCTTTTGCATTTGAAATTTGTGGCTTTTTTTTTTTTTAAGTTAATATAGATAGCAGAGGGAGAAAGAAAGGCGGACAAAAGAGATAAAGGAGGAGAGACAGAGAGGATGCAGAAGGGGGTTTTGCTGTAAAGATACATATTAACTTTGTGTTACCCATTGTTTTCCAAGATTTCTTGGCCATGGAACTCCTTAAAAAATCATACCTAGTAACATACAAAAGGATGCTAGTACTCCCTAGGAAAGGGGTAAGGGAATATTAGTCCGTGGTTTAGCAGAAGGAGGATTATAAATCTCATGTTTAAATAGAAGGTTTGAGTCAGTGTTACAAACCTCTGGTTCCTGTAACAGAATCCTCAGCCAGTTGTGTGCCTGATCTATGCTCTAGCCTGAATTTTAGTTCTCTTTGGTCTTAGACTATAATTATATACTTGTATCTTTTGTTTACTTAATCAGGAAGATCAAACTGTATCTCCCTAGGAAGTAAAGGCTTCCCTTCCAGGTGTCTCTGAAAATGAACCGTGCTACTTGTGATTCACCCACTCCTTATCGGTGTTTTTACTATCTTCCCATACTCTTACTGATGTCATAAGCTACTGTTTTTCCATTTCTGTACATCGAACCTCTTGCTTCTTTTAGCTGCCATCCCTGCTTACTTATTTCCATTCAGCAAACATGTCTAGAATCCTTCTATCTCCAGTACTCAACAGTGTTCTACTTAGCTTCTACCCTCTGGTTTTGGTATCATTCCAACTACTGAAGCAACCTGCTGCTTCAAGTTGAATATGATGATTATTGGCTGTTTTTATTTTTCTCAATTCCTAGAATGATTTCAATTCCTCATCATTTTTAACATATTTTCCAAGCTCCAAACAGCTTTGCTTTCTCCCATTCTACATTAATAACCTATTGTGTGTTCTTTACCTGGGTATGTCACTCAGGAGGCTACGTCATCTTCCCTCCATGAGGCCTTTCAATGTGAGACAGTAACTATGCTTGTACTTCTCTCCTCCAGCCTCCTTACAATGTATTCCTCACTTGGCTCACTCTTTATCTTGCTATTTAATCATCACCTTTATTTGATTCTGTTGCATATGCGCATATATACAGTGTGCTTGTATGAATCTGTTTTTACCTGCCTTAAATATACACTAAGCTGAAACGGAAACTGTTATTATTCACTGAGTCTCATCCGTACTCAGCAAAGCATTACTTATATTTTTGTGTGTGATTTTACCATTTTCCTGGGATGAAAATCAATAAATGTCACCCTTTTTATGGGGAAGACAGAGCAGGCCTTATTCGGCCTGTTTTCTAAGGAAATATGTGGCCCAGTAGCAGCCAGGGTCCCACACTATGTCATTTCCCGAGATCTGAGTTTCCACTGTCCAGTCTTCTTATTTCCCACACTTATTTTTGTCTCCCTTTTTCTGCTTATCATTATTTCCCTGCTATCTCAATTTTCTACTTGCTTATGTGAAGTGTTACAGTCATCTAGTAAGAATTTATGCGGGTCAACTGTAAGCAAAGCAAAGCAGTGGTGTGGGATAAGAGATACCAAAAGCTATGACATAGTCCATGCTCTTTACCCCTCTTTGCCCCTCTAGAACACACAACGTAGTTGGAGAGATAAAGCACGCATACAAAGCAGTTGAGAAGAATGCTGTACTCACAGGAGAAAAACAGATAAATTTGCCTCAGGGCTTGGAGAAGAGCAACATCAGTATGAACTAGATTGGTTACTAGGTGGGGAAAGTTTTGCAGAGAAGGTGAAGCTTGAATTGGATCTTCCAGAATGGGTAGCAAAAATTGAGTTTTGTTAGAGGGATGAGAAGGGGTAGGGACAGCCCCTGGGACTGGGGAATCCTAAAGTTGAGGGAGAACAAAGAAGGTGCAGTCAGGCTGTTGAGTGACTGCAGGTCAGGGAAAGAAAACTGAATTTTACCCTACAGGTCTAGTATTTCAAGGAGCACCTTGAAGTTTTATCTGTTTTCTATCATACACAGAATAAAAATTCTCCTTCAAAGTGTATTTCAAAGTGTATCTTTCAAGTATATTGGTGTAGTAGGCCATGGAGAATTATTAGAGATTTTTGAACAAGGAAGTTATGTGATAAAAGCAGAATTTCAAGACATTTAGTCTTCCATGAATATGTAGAAGGAGCTAGGAGAATGGAATCGGAGGGAGAGTGAGAGTGGAGACACCAAAGATTGCCACAATCCAAGTTCAAGGCAGTGAGGTCTGGCCTGGGCCAATGAAGAAATTCAGAAACAGGGATAATGGATCACAGGAGAAGAGGTAGAATATATGGAAATTAAACAAAGCTGTTTGTGGCATAATATTTGACATTTGCAACATACTTTACATATCTTATAAAACCTTCTATGAACTATTGGATTATCTGGACACCAGGAATAACAGAAAAATGTTAGCCTTTTGTTAAGTCAGAAATTGGTGTTTTATATCTCCTCTCTCCCTCCCTTAAGTCTGGTTTCCCAGACACAAACTCTGAGAAAATGAGCCAAGTGACGGTGATTTACTAAAGGGGTGCTTTTAAAAGAAAATGGTAAGAGATTTGGCAGAGCAAAACAGTAGCAACTGAGGACCACCAAGGGTGTGATTTCAGGTGAAATCAAGACCTCAGGCTGATCTGGAAGGGAAGCTCCAAGTTGAGTCAAGGGACCGGTCTTTCACTGCCTGGATTCAGACATTGCCTATGGAGAGGAGGGAGAAAATTTCCAGACACTTCTGGTTCTTTGAGCCTCTGGGGCAAAGCAACTCTAGGAGTCCAAGGGCAGCCAGTCGTTTGAAGAGACTGTCAGGTGGAGTTGTTAGAAGCAAAATGAAAGAAAGGGTGAGGTAACTGGCAGTTAAAAAGTCTCTAAAGAATAAACTTACAAAATTGAGATATATGTTAAGTAGGTAAAGAAAGAGAGAGAGAAGATATAAAGCACTGATTTCTGATTTACCAAGGGGCTAAAATTTTTCTGCTATTCCTGGTGTCCAGGTAGTCCAATTGTTCATAGAAGATTTTATAGGATATGTAAAATGTGTTCCAAATGTCAAATATTATGGCACAAAACAGCCTGTTTGCCTCTTTTCATGTGACCTCCTCCCCGTGTATCAGTGTGATACTCTCTTTCTCCTGAACAGTTAAATCTTAGGACTAGAATTCGATGGAACTCAATAAATGGAGCAAAGTGCATTCATTAGTACAAAGGAGTAGGACTGTTGGGCAGTGTTATGTGCAACCACATTAAAGATTCATGGCCATAACTTTAAAGTGAGACCAGTCTACAAGTTGTGTGATTTCTGTGTTGAAACATTTAGTGTCACAGAAGCATGCAAAGAAAAGGAGATATTTGGACTTAACCAGAGTTGGAAGTTAGCCAAGTGAATTAATGGAGGGGAAAAAGGTTAAAGGAGTTAAAGTCTGCAAGTAAATGATTATGGTGATGGACCATGGAATCTAGGCTAAGTTAAAAAAAAAAAAAAAGTAGGCTCTCTGAATTAATTAGAAGTCTTGATGTGGTGAAAGAATTGATGAATTAGATATACTATGTACATGAGTTTAAGTTAATGGCCAGACAGAAGAACACTTGAAATTGAGATGGAGGTACTGCAGTATTTAGTACTTAGTATTTAGTACACCTGGAGGTACTTCAGATGGAGGTAGCAGCATTTAGTAGAAACTAGCAGGGTGAGGTGACAGAGAATGCGAGGGCTTTAGGGAAGTGTGTTTTGGTAGAGAGGAGGTTGAGTGATAGAAAAAGCCCTGGGATAAGGAATTCTCATCTTAGACTAGACCCTTCTCTGCCCCTTCACCATGAAGAGCATTCTAAACCTAAATTCCTCATTTATAAAATATGGTACTAATTTCTGTTACTATAATCTGAATAAATTAGGAAAAAAGGTTTTTAAAAGCATTAAAATATAGGATACTACTCTTATTTAAGTATGGTGGCCTTAATTGCTCCAAGATGTCTAATGTACTCGAGAAGGTAGCTCAAAGATAATAAAAAATATTTTAAATTGGAAGGTTCTCTTATTGGTTTCTGAAAACGCCAGAGTATACTTCTGGCTTTCAAGAAGACACAGTAGTGGAAATGTATCTGTTAATCAAACATGTAATTAAGCCTGAAGATTTCTGACAACAGTGACATCTGCAAAGGAGGCTGGAAAGTAGATGTCGATCCCCTTGACACTTGGAAATAGGATCAGACTTGGAAATAGGATGAGTTTGAAGCAAGCATGAGGCAACTTTATCAATGGACAAACTACACAATTGCCTGGGAAAGAAGGCAGTCTTGTCTCAAATAGCTTCCCCAGCCCAAGAAATGTAGTGCCCAGAATTTCTTCATTAAGACATTCCTTTGGGTGTAGAATCCTCTGGATCTTGAATTTTGGGGAGAGAAAATTAAACAAAAATTATCTTCGGTCACAATTCTTGATGTAGATTAGTCTATTGGTTCACATCAACATTTAAAGAAAGGTATTAAAAACAAATAAGAAAAATGGGCATCTCTAGGGGAGAGGAGAGGAATATAGAGCAAGAGAAATCAAATCTGAGGACACTTTACCCTCTGTATCATTTTACTCTATGGTGGCTCTACAGTTAGCTGCCCACATTATCCGGTCTATGCAAAAGACAGAATGAAAGGAGGGAGGCAAAAAGAAAGGGAAGACAGAGAACATGAAACGGGATGGTGGTGAGAAGGGATGGCATGAGAGAAATGAAACTACATCTGAGCTAGATAAAGCCTGAAGCACATATGTGCCCTCCCCAGATACATGCCCCACTTATTACTCATCCAGACTCATCTTGTTTCACTTCCCCTCACAGCCTGGTCCAGGCTTACTGACTTCCTTTTGGTTCTCAGGACATCCCTGCTTTTTGCTCATCTCATCTTCCGGACATACAGATTCCCCTTGTGTGGACCCCATCCTCCCACTCAGCCTCCATCCAGGATAGTTTCCACCCTTCTTGCACCTTTCAGTCTTAACTTGAATATCACTTCTAAGAGGCTTTCCCTGAGCCTCTCCTGAAGTAGGACGTTAGGTTCTCCTTGCTAAGCAGCTTTTCCAGTAGAGCCCTCTCCACAGTTGAACATGCATTGGAATGATCATGGGTTGAAACTCTATCTCTGTCTCTGTCTAGTTTAGAAGCTCCATGAAGGCAGAGAGCAGGTCAGCGTATAGCACCTTCTACACCCACTCCCAAGGCCTGCCAGACCTATTCAGTAGAAACTATTAAATAAACCAATTGTTTGAGACGTTTAATAACAGCACTATCATTCTTGTTCTCTGGGCTGTGACTGTCCACATGTGGCAATGGTTATTGCTGTCAAAAGAGAAGGATTTGTGCACTAATGAATTTTTAAACTCATGAATTGATGAATTTTAAACTGATTTTATGATAAATGATAAAATCATTTTCATGATTTTAAACTCATGAAACTGATGAATTTTTAAACTGAGAGACAAAAATGTATATCTGATCCACATCTTTAAATAAAGAAAGAATGAAAGAAAATTGATAATGGAACATTGCTAGATGGCTAACTCACAGTGGCTTGGTATTTCAGGTTGGAATTGTACAGTATGGAGAAAATGTAACCCATGAGTTCAACCTCAATAAGTACTCCTCAACGGAAGAGGTACTTATTGCAGCAAATAAAATAATCCAGAGAGGTGGCCGCCAGACTATGACAGCCCTTGGAATAGACACAGCCAGGTATGTGAACTAAAAAATAAATAAAAGTAAAAGACTGCAAAAATAAGTACTCACAATCAAGCCCTTTGAAATGTCAATTGAATATTTTCCTTCGCAAGATTTAAAGCCATCTTTTTAAAAACTAGATTCCATTGATTAGCTAATAGGTTTAGGACCAAGTTTTTCTATGATATAGTCTCCCCACCCTTCATATCTTTCCTCTTATTCCGAAGGTTGAATGACGGAAAAATTCAGTCACAAAAATTGCTATAGTCTGCTGCTTCATGTTCTTGGGTACTAAGACATAATATTAGTGAATATCTTTTCCCTTTGTTCCTTGTTTACAGTTTCTAGGACTCTCATTTTTTTAAAAAATGATTAATCTTCATCCACTTCTACTCAATAGTATTTATGTCCTAGTATTTCCGTAATTTTACAGTACCTGGTTTAAGGCTATTGAACTCTCAAGTAACAGTTTTTAAGAGGTCAAATTCAATATTGCTGGATTTGAAAACATTTTCAGTGCAAAGATTCAAAGGAGTTGTAAGAACTTCATCATTCATGCACGCTTTCTTCCTTTCTCCAAATCCCCTCTACTTTACGTCCCTTTCTTCCTCCTACACGTCCATGGAGAGCACATGTCCACTCTGGCTGAACTTCATTCTATGAGAAGCGACAGAACTCTCCTTCGATTACAATGTAAAACATTTTTTTCTATATTTTTGCCAACTGCATTAAACTTTTTCATCTCTTGCTATTTTTCTTCCTGATTTGCCTTTAAAGCTAGTAAGGTTCTGAACAAAAACTAAACAATACCAAAATCACAGGAACTCTAATAAAGTTTGACTAATATTAAGGATCCTTCTGTTAAGTGTCTTCAACTTTTGGACTCTCATCTGGTTATTAAAGAGCTAATTAGCCACGCTCTCATTTCACCTGCCTGCTAAGATCAGTATTTTAAGGGGGGTTAAAATAGTTAATATGGATATTCTAAAGAATGGGTTGGATATTCAAAAATTTAAAATTTTACATGCAGCATTGGACTTGTAAGTGTTAGAGAAGCATGTGGTTCTACTTACATGGGGCTCAAGAGAAAATAACCACAAACAGATGGGGTAATTTTACATTTACCTTCCTGTAGGATCACCAGTTTGCATGCACGAAGAGTGCACATGTTGAGGTGTACTGAATGCACCCTCTTAAATAATTGACTAAATGGGACTGCACATTCAAAGTAAATCAAAGTGTTCTTTAAAAGCTCTGAGCCTGTAGGGAGCTGTGTATTTTCCAAAGGCAACCACTTAAGAATGAATATTCATCTTTGAAAACTAACTGAAGAATTTTGCTTCTGCATAAATACACTCTAAATACTATGACCCTATATGGTTTTTGCCTACATGTTTCACAAAGGTTCTAGCTGTAGGACACATAGTTTATTGAGTTTTGTATATAAATAAAACTCCATAATGGTATTACTAAGTATCCTTCTTGTATATTAGTTTTTCACATTGAAGCATATTTTTAATTGTTCTTTTGGCAGGGCAAGTTACAAACAGTATTTTTAATTTGTTAGAATGCTTTACTTCTATTTTCATTGGGTGTTAGTATTTGGGGGTAAATGGCAATTTGCTGAAGACATTTGAAACAGAGAGAGTGTACTCAGGAGTTCTGCCAGTGGCTACTCTTACATTATATAAAACCAATCCTTGCTTAGATCTACCAGGTTTTTTTAAAGAAAAGTCTTTTAATCATCTCCACTGGTTGAGGTTCCTTCAGTAATGGCCTGGATCTTTAAGAGAATTAGGAAGTTTTGGTGATCCTCTAAGAAGTTAGGATTATAAAAAGGATCAAATCTTATATGATATCCATATCTGGATTTCCTTTAAAGACTGGACTTTAACATCTGTTTTCACCTTTGTTTGTACATATAAAGAAGTAAAAAAATCTATCTTTATAGTGTAGAGGGCAGAGATATGTAGTTCCCTAATGGCCAACTTTTTTTTTAAATAGCTTCTTTATTTTGAAAATTATAACAAAAATTTAAAAATGTAAAAAATAGTACAACAAGATCCTATGTACTCACCAAACAAATCAACAATTGTTAACATCCTCTCATATTTACATTCAACCCTTTCAAAGGAAAATAACCAGAGATAAAATCCCTTTGACCACATCACCAAGATCTTTTAGCCTGCTCACAAATTACCTACTATTGTGTATATTTACTGTGTGTCTACAGTAAAACTAATGTATATTGTGCAAACCCTTTGGAAGGTTAGTTTAAGAGAAGTGTTTTTTGGACATATCAAAAACTGCAGGGGTTTGTCCTCATGACCAAGGAAAAATATTGAAAGGGATAATTTAGAATAATGATTGCTGCATTTTATACCAAGATCTAAAAAATATTATATGAAATCTTTTCATTATTTCATTCCTAAGTAAAATATACTTGACTCCAGAAAGGAATGTGAGTGAGTAAAAGAAAATAGAGGAAAAATATGCCCGTGTGTGTGTGTGTGTGTGTGTGTGTGTGTGTGTGTAGAAGCACAAAACAACAAAAATTGTTAATTTCTCTTCTCTTCCATCTCTTTCCATAAATGCTTTTTGAATTAAATAAAAAAATTCCTTTTTTGCAGTTAGGTTATAGCATTTTCACTTTCTTTTTGTTCCACTTTCTTCCACCCCACACCCAGCAACCTGTGTCCTAAAACCTAGTTCAGACCACAACTTTCATAGGTACTCCATCCACTCTTGTGCCCCACAGCCCTCCTCTATCACTGACTCAGACCACAGCCATCAGCAGTCTTTCATTGCTATGTCCAGTTTTCCTCCATATCCAAGAACACTCTCAAGCCTTCACAGCCATACAAAATTCTGTTTTCTCCCATCTCCTCAACTCAGCACAAAGGACTTCCATATTGTTCTATAAACATCAAAGTAGATGTGGTGGAAGTGAAGACAAAGCAAAAGCTTCTGCCAAAAGCAGAAGAAAAGATGAGTGTTTATAGAGAAAAGAGTGGCTGAGCAAGTATTTAAGATCTGAACTTCTCCAGATCTGATGTGTAGTCCAGTCACACCTTCCCTGAGAAGTGTCCAAAGAATGAAATACTGCTGCCCTTTGTATATGGGATATGTGATGATTAGTAAAATGGTGACCTCTTTATCATCTGGGAGAAATCTAAAACTATTACAAATAACAATCATCATGCCTCCCAGCTTGAATAATGGTTGTGAATGTTGATATTGGAGGGACAGCACAGTTCTAACTAGAGTTGTCAGTGTTTTTCTTTCATTTACCATTTGCCTAACTTTGGGATGGTGTTTTATTTGCTTCTCTTTCCTCTGTGTTCACTTCAGGAAGGAGGCTTTCACTGAAGCTCGGGGTGCCAGAAGAGGAGTTAAAAAAGTCATGGTAATTGTGACCGATGGGGAGTCCCATGACAACCATCAACTAAATAAGGTCATCCAAGACTGTGAGGATGAAAACATTCAGCGGTTTTCCATAGCTGTAAGTATATGGCTAGAGATGGCTTTCAAACTCTGGTGTGAAGATAAGAGGTGTGTACATATCATGATTATTTTATGAAAGTTACACAAAAAAGGTTGTAAAGGAGAATCTTCTCCATTTGAAGGTAAACTCTGTGGGGGCAGGATTGGGTCTTGCTCCCTTTGTGTCCTAGGGAAGGAAGGACAAGAGGAAGAAAGAGACAGAAATAGGAAAGGAAAAAGAAGTGCAGAAAAGAAGGAGAAAATGACCCTCATCAGGGGAAAGAATGCTGGAAGGATGGAGGGAGGAATGGAGGAAGGGCAGAAAAGAGGGAGGAAGGAAAGGAGAAAGTGGAAGGGAGGAAGAAAAAGGAAGGGAGGAAAGAAAGGAGGAAATTGAGAATGTGAGAATAAATACATTGCCTGCAGAATAATCCAAGATGGTGGAGGTATAGGAGACTTTAGTTTCATCTGGTCCCAAGAATTCAGCTAGATAGCTATTAAATCATTCTGAACACAAAAGAACTCAACCAGATATCTAAGAAAAGAATAACTGCAACTCTACAAATAGAAAAGTGACCACTTTCTAGAGGAAATACAAAATGAAAAAACTAACCTCAAAAAAGAGAACAAGAGGCAGTACTGACTACCAGGTACTTCATCAGTATGGATATAAGTAAGATGTCAAGAACTAAAGTTCAGAAAAATGACTATAAAGATATTAGCTGAGCTTGAAAAAAAGCATACAAGACCCTAGAGAATCCCTTTCTGGAGAAATAAAAGAACTATAATCAAGTCAGAATCAAAAAGTTTATTAATGAGATACGATCAAAAATGGAGGCTCTAACTGCTAGGATAAATGAGCTGAAGAGAGAATTAGTGATATAGAAGACAAAATGATGGAGAATAAAAAAGCTGAGAAAAAGAGAGATAAACAATTACTGTATCACAAGGGGAGAATCTGAGAGATAAGTGATATCATAAAATGAAACGACACGTGAATAATTGGGATCCCAGAAGAAGAGGAAAGAGAGTGGGGGGGTGGCGACAGAACGTATATTTACGCAAATTATAGCAGAAAATTTCCCTAATCTGGGGAAGGAAACAAGCATTCAAATCCAAGAGGTATAGAGAACCCCATTTAAAATCAATAAAAATAGGTCAATACCGTGATATATAATAGTGAAACTTGCAAATCTCAGAGACAGAGAGAAAATCCTGAAAGCAGCTCAGGGACAAAAATGTCATAACCAACAAAGGTAGAAACATTTTGTTGGTAGCAGACCTATCCACAAAGACCTGGCACACCAGAGAGGACTGGCATGGTATATTCAAATTGCTAAATGAGAAAAATATGCAGCCAAGAATACTGTATCCAGCTAGGCTGTCATTCAAAATAGGAGAGATAAAAAGCTTCCAGGACAAACAGAAAATAAAGGGATTTGTGGTCACTAAACCAACCCTGCAAGAGATATTAAAGGGGATCCTTTAAGCGAAGAGAGAGCCCAAAAGTAACAGACAGAAAGGAAACAGCGACAATCTACAGAAACAGAGACAATCTACAGAAACAAGGACTTTACAGATAATACAATGGCACTAAATTCATATCTTTCAATAGTTACTCTGAAAGTAAATAAGCTAAATGCCCCAATCAAAAGACACAGGGTATCTGATTGGATAAAAAAAAAAAAAAAAGACCTATCTATATGCTGTCTGTAAGAGACCCATTTTAGACCCAAAGACACCTCCAGACTGAAAGTGAGGGAATGGAAAACGATTTAGCATGCTAATTGACATTAAAAGAAAGCTGGGGTGGTAATCTTTATATCAGACAAATTAGATTTTAAACCAAAGACTGTAATAAAAGATGAGGAAGGACACTATATCATAATTAAAGTGCCTATGCAGCAAGAAGATCTAACAATTGTAAATACTTAGGCCCCTAACATGGGAGCAGCCAACTATATATATCAATTAATAAGAAAATTAAAGAAGCACATCAATAATAATACAATAATAGTAGGGGACTTTAACACCCCACTCACTGCAATGGACAGATCATCTCAGCAGAAAAGGAAACAAGGGCTTTGAATGACACACCAGACCAGATGGACTTTACTGATGTATTCTGAGCTTTCCATCCTAAAGCAACAGAATAGACATTCCTTTTGAATGCACATGGAACATTCTCCGGAATAGATCCTATACTGAGTCATAAATCAGGTCTCAACTGGTACCAAAAGATTGGGATCATTCTCTGCATATTCCCAGACCGCAATGCTCTGAAACTAGAACTCAATCACAGAGGAAATTTGGAAAGAACTCAAATACAAGCAGGTTAGAGAGCACCCTACTAAAGAATGAATGGGTCAACTGGGAAATTAAAGAAGAATTTTTAAAAAATGGAAACAAAGGAAAATGAAAACACAACTGTTCAAAACCTTTGGGTTGCAGCAAAGGCAGTCCTATGAGGGAAGTATATAGCAATGCAAGCCTTTCTCAAGAAACAAGAAAGGTCTTGAATATATAACCTAACCTTATACCTAAGGGAGCTAGAAAAAGAACAGCAAATGAAGCTTAAAACCAGGAAGAGAGGAGACTTAATAAAGATTAGAGCAGAAGTCAATGAAATAGAAACCAAAAGAACAGCAGAACAGATCACATCAACAATATTAGGAGCTGGTTCTTTAAAAGAATTAATAAGATTGATAAACCTCTGGCCAGGCTTATCAAAAAGAAAAAAGAAAGGACCCAAATAAATAAAAGCATGAATGAAAGAGAAGAGATCACAACCAACACTGAAGAAATACAAAAAATCATAAGAACATATTATGAGCAATTATATGCCAACAAATTAGGCAATCTGGAAGAAATAGATGCATTCCTAGAGATATAAACCACTAAAACTGAAACAGGAAGAAAGAGAAAACCTGAACAGACCCCTAACCAGGAAGAAAGTTAAAGCAGTAATCAAAAATCTCCCAATAAACAAGAGCCCAGGGCCGGATGGCTTCCCAGGGGAATTCTACCAAACATTTAAAGAATTAATATCTGTTCTGAAGCTGTTTCAAAAAATACAAATGGAGGGGAAACTTCCAAACTCTTTCTATGAGACCAGGATTACCTTTATCCCCAAACCAGACAAAGACCCCATCAAAAAGGAGAATTACAGACCAATATCCCTGATGGACATAGATGCCAAAACTTTCACCTGGATACTAGCCAATAGGGTTCAACAGTACATTAAAAGGATTATACACCATGACCAAGTGGGATTTATTCCTGGGTTACAAGTGTGGTTCAACATCTGCAAATCAATCAACATAATACACTACATTATAAAAAGACAAGAACCATATGATCTTCTCAATAGATGCAGAAAAAGCATTTGACAAAGTATATATCCTTTCTTGATTAAAACTTTTCACAGTGTAGGGATAGTGGGAATATGCCTCAGTATCATAAAAACATATACTAAAAACCCACAGCAAATGTCATTCTCAATGGGGAAAAACAGAGCTTTTCCCTAACATAAAAAACATGGCAGGGATGTCCACTATTATCACTGTTGTTCAACATTGTACTAGAAATCCTAGCCCCAGCAATCAGACAACAAAAAGAAATAAAAGTCATCCAAATCTGCAAAGAAGTCAAACTCTCACTCTTCGTAGATGACATCATACTCTATGTGGAAAACTCAAAGCACTCTACCCCAAAACTCAAGAACTCATAGAGGAATTCAGCAAAGTGGCAGGATGTAAAATCAATGCATAGAAATCAGTTGCATTTCTATACACTAACAATGAGACAGAAGAAAGAGAAATTAAGGAGTTGATCCCTTTTACAATTGCATCGAAAAACATAAGATACCTAGGAATAAATCTAACCAAAGAGACAAAGGACCTTACTCAGAAAACTACAGAATACTCATGAAAGAAATTGAAGAAGACACAAAGAAATAGAAAAACATTCCATTCCATGCTCATGGATTGGAATAATAAATACTGCTAAGATATCTATGCTACCCAGAGGAATCTACACACTCAGTGCAATCCCTATCAAAATGCCATTGACATTTTTCACAGAGCTGGAACAAATAATCCTAAAACTTGTATGGAACCAAAAAAGACTCCAAATAGCCAGAGGAATGTCAAAAAGAAAACCAAAACTGGTGGCATCACAAAGCCGAACTTTCCATTTCCTCCCTACTTCATAGTCCCTAACTGTGCAGCCAAAGTGAAGGAGCCAGCAGCTCTAAAATGTTTTCTGTAATTTCATTTAAGCTGGACAAGAAGGGGAAAAGGATCAGAGAACAAATTTCATTTAATTCCAAGGAAAAGCCTAGCCTGCAATTGATAATGTAGAAGATATTACATACAAAGTACTGTAGCTCTTTGTGAGCAACTCTGTATCAATATAAAAACAATCTATTATTATTAATATTAGTGTCTCAAAAATGCAAAAAAAAAAAAAAGAGGCGATGGAGTGCTTTTTACCTCTTAATAGTGATTTTTTTTTCCTAAATCAACTTCTAATAGTTCCATGAACTGAGATGACTAAATTTCATGTTGCCACCCCATGAAGAGGGACATTTAGAAAAAGAGAAGTAAGAATTCCACCTTTCAAATGGAAATATGGAAAATAATTTAAATTATCATGCATATAGCACTCTGTAACCTGGAATAGTTTTTGGGTTTTTTTCTGTGTCCTAGATACATTTCTTCGTCCTTCATGGCACCCCAAAGAGAGCAGGGAAACTTTCCTTTTCCCATTTTATGAATGAGGAAACCAAGGGACATTAGGTTTCATGGCTATAGGCTACATGACCAAGACTCTAGAAGCCCCTTGACTTACCATATGTACCACTGCCCTGGGCTGTTCTTCCCCAGCCCCCAATCTCTCTTTCTTGCCACCACAGATATCTGGAAGGTGCAGGACTGTCTTAACTGTTTTTACTCACTTCTCCAGACTTCCAAAGAGCACCTCAGTCTTCTCCAGCCCTTGTACCTGAGCAATAAGACCTAGCATAGAGACACTAAGCCTGCCCCATAGCGTTATAACCTTAAACAACAACAGACCCATGGACATTTTCTAAAATGAGAAGAAGGTGGAGAGAGTAGAGAAGAGTATATTTTGGAGCTAGAAAGAACTTTGCTCACTTTCTGCCTTTCTGACAGTGGGTAAGTCACTTAATACTCCAAGCTTCAGCTTCTTTATCTGTAAAGATAAAGGGTAAGTATTGTTTTTCTCTCTCTCAGATAAAGAATCAGTGAGATAATGACTGAAAGCATCTAGCACAATGGCAGGCTATGCAACCAATAAATATTATTCTTCTTAAGGATCTTCAACTAGAGGAGTTTACAACCATGAAATAATAAAATCATGGTGCTAGAGATAAATTGTGTTGCCCCCTTGCACAGAAACCTTCAGAGATTCCTCCATGGACTCCCAAACCTTATCTCAGCTTCACTAACAACTGTGTACAACCTTCCTTTCACTCTCAGTTCCATAGCATGTGCCCTCAGCCTAGGAGGAGAGAGTCTTCTTAATATAAATTGATTTTTTAAATAGTCCAGGAAGCAAAAATTTCAGAACTATAAGAGTTTAACCTAAGTTGTTTTTCAACAAAATCTTTTGTATTTACTGTAAGAATCAGCTATTACACATAATGGTTTTCCAGCATTTCATCAGTGAGATTTCCTCCTTTCCTTTCAAAAGTATGATCAGTGAAAGACATCCTGCCCCACTGTAGGAAGGGAAGAAGAAGAGTGATTCATCCCTGATAAACTCCCAGAACACAAAACTGATTGACTGACTCCCAGGGACAAGGTGACTGTATTTATTTTATAACCAAGATGACTTGCTTATAAATAAGGCAACTTCTGATTACAACAATATTTTTTTCTTTTCAATTTTTTTATGTAAATTCTAGTTAGTTAATGTACAACGCAATATTGGTTTTAGGAGCAGAATTCAGTGATTTATCACTTACATATAACAACCAGTGTTCATCCCAAAGTGCCCTCCTTAATCCCCATTACCCATTAACCCATCCCCCTCCCACCTCTCTCCATCACCCTCCATTTGTTCTTTATCTTTAAAAGTCTCTTGTGATTTGTTTTCCCCTTTTCCCCCTTCCCATATGTTCATCTGTTTTGTTTCTAAAATTCCACATATGAGTGAAATCATATAGTATTTTTCTTTCCCTATCTGACTTATTTCACTTAACATAATACACTCTAGCCCCATCCATGTTGTTGCAAATGGCAAGATTTCATTTTCTTTTTTTTTTTTTAAGATTTTATTTATTTATTTGACAGATAGAGATCACAAGCAGGCAGAGAGGCAGGTGGGGGATGGGGGGAAGCAGGCTCCCTGCTGAGCAGAGAGCCCAATATGGGGCTTGATCCCAGGACCCTGGGATCATGACCTGAGCCAAAGGCAGAGGCTTTAACCCACTGAGCCACCCAGGCGCCCCAATATTTCATTTTCTGATGGCTGAGTAATATTCCATTGTGTGTCTATATATATGTGTATATATGTGTGTATGTGTGTATCTCATCGTCTTTATCCATTTTGATAGAGTGTTATATCTAAAATCTATAAAGAACTTATCAAAATCAACACCAAAACACAAATAATCTAGTTAAGAAATGGGCAGAAGACACAAATAGACACTTCTCCAAAGAAGACATCCAGATGGCTAATAGACACATGAAACGATGCTCAACATCACTCATCATCAGGGAAATACAAATCAAAACCATAGTGAGATACCATCTCATACCAGTCAGAATGGCTAAAATTAACAACACAAGTAACAACAGATGTTGGTGAGGATGCAGAGAAAGGGGAATCCCATTGCACTGTTGGTGGGAATGCAAACTGGTACAGCCACTCTGGACAACAGTATGGAGGTTCCTCAAAAAGTTAAAAATGGAACTGCTCTATAATCCAGCAATTGCACTACTGGGTATTTACCCAAAGGATACAAAAATACAGGTGCCAAGTGGTTCATGTACCCTGATGTTTATAGCAACATTATCAACCATAGCCAAACTATGGAGAGAGCCCAAATTTCCAACAATGTTCTTTTTTATTTGGGATATAGATGTGAAAAATTAAAATACTTCTTTGTTTCTTTTTCCCCTTATTGTTACTATAAATTATCTTTTGCCAATTACTATCGATCCATTATTACCTCTCCTTACTATAATAATTGCTATAACTATTTTGATCTCTTCTGTGGTTGAGAATAATTCCATAGGTCCAGACTTCACTCAGTGATACTGGCCACAGAGTCTATGGCTAGTCTTTTCAGTGTGCAAAAGTGTATGCCCAGTTTATCCCAGACAACTGGATATCAGAAGTTCTATCATTTGTTCAGCTTCCTCCCAGAGAATATAGTCTGGCTTTCCAGGTACCACTGTAGCAGGCAATGATCTGAGTAAACCATCAGCAGCATTGACAACATTAAAAAAACTTCATTGGAAAGCAGATACTGTACCTATCAATGAATGACTTAATTTTAAGTGAAGCTTACATCACTTTTACTGGGTATCTGGCTACATATACAGTATTTTTTGTCCTTAAGTCACTGTGTTCCCTTGGTTGGATCCCTAGTTGATAATTCATACTTTGCCTCCCATCTGGTCATAAAGCAGTCTCATAATTGCATTGATTTTCCTAGAGAATCATAATATCCTGGCTTCTTCTCCTGTTTTAATCAATGAATTATTGTTACATTGCTCTTCATATTTTATAAATAATGTATAGGAAAATTTCACTTCAGCAAGAATTGTTATTTTCCCAATTCATGTTTCTTTTCCCTAGTGAAACTTGTATTTTTTAGTTTGTGTCAAACTAGGAAATAAGATAGTTATTTTATTTCCTCTCCTTGTGCATTCACACAGAAAGGTTTTAGGCGTTTCTGAAGCTACATTCATGCTTCACATGGATCAGATATACCTGGGGTTCTGCTCCTATTATCACCTGGGCTGTTCTTCCTACTCATTTTTTTTTTAACTTAACCATTTGATCCTGAACACCACAAAGGTGTGTTTTGGGGAGACAATACCCCAAAATAATTGACTGTTGAAAATTTAAGCATTCTATGATAAAACTTCAAACATGACCCATTAAACTCTCAGATTTGGTGAGGGTCCTAAACTGGTATGTATTCTACATGGTCTGTATTCTGTCACCTGAGGATACTAGACGTTGCCAGCAGGAAACTGTTTTACATTCATAGTCTATTCTTAGATGATAATGGCTTAGATATAATGACTGTGAAATGTGATCATTTACAGCATTCAAATGAAAATAAGAGAAGTTAGAAAGTATTTTAGCATTTCATTCATTTGCACACAAAAGACACAGTAGTACATGTAAATGTATTACACACTTTACATTTGACACATCTGCCTCAAGGGAACTTCAATTCTGAATGTCTACCTGAGGTAAATATTAACAGAATACCAAATGCCGGGGCTTGACATATTTGTACAAAGTGAAACAGAAGTGATTTATAAGTATTATTTTGTATTCTTCTCATTCATAGAAAATAATGTTTCTGAAAACACTGGATCCTTGGGTGAAGGGTCAAAATACATTTCTGTTTTCGTTTCTTATTCTGTAATACACAATAGTTCAAACTGCAAGTCACAGTACTTCCTAGGAATTACTGTATTATAGCTCCTTCAAAATACACACTCTCATGCTCCATTTATGTTTTATTATTTAAGTATGTCACTTGGGCATTTTCCCCATTGAACTTTATCCAAGTTCACACAGAGCACTAAGTGTCTGATAACATTTACATCATAATTAAGAATCCCAACCATGCATGGTCCAAACATCTTTATAATTTTTATGTGTATTTTCAAATGCATCACTTCATAAATGAAATGGAAGTTTACACGTCAATGTGACAGTGAATCTAGAATATGTTCAACAGGGACTAAGGGGGAAAGATGGTGACTTTCCAGCCAAGGATGTCAAAAACTTCTAAGATAAATTAGGTAAAACAATGGGGACCCAGAGAGCTTCACATGATGTAGAATTTGTATGAATCTAAAAGAAATCCATGTATAGCAAAACTGCTGACAAAAGAGGAACCTAACAGTATGTGAGAATACCAGGTGTAGAGTGAGGTGTTGGGCAAGAACCCAGTGATCCTGAAATGGACACATAGGTGTGATGAAGGCTCTGGAGGCTGGAGACTGTTTCCTGCCTTTTCCGTGCTTTCCCTGGGGCATGTCCATCTAGATGTGGGGAAATACTCAACTATAAGACAACCATCTTAATTGTTTTTAAGTATAAGAGAGAATTTGTTCAATGTAATAAGAGCAAGTGGACCTTGAGTTTTCACTCCCTTATCTGGACAATTCTCTACGTTCATTTCCATTAACTCTCTTCCACCACCAAGTAGCTAAAGTGGGAAAAGCACCAGTGGTCTCCGTTCAAATATAACCATTTCTGATGGTTGTCATTTGCTTTTCAGCCAAGTAGACAGGGTCTGAGTTTTTGTGTTCTGGTGCAATTTTTCAGACTCCTGGCATTGACCTTCCTACCTAAACCTGGACAAGTAGTATAGAGTTAGGTTCAAAATCAAAAGTTACCCAAATAGTGTACTGATTTCCTTAGAGCCAGCTCTAGTTTTCCTAAATTGCCCACTTTTTCAAAGTAGCACAAAGTTCTTCACATTGTGCCTCATGAACACATTTTACAGGTAGATGTGGAACTAAAGAACAGACAAGGGCCTCAGTGAAGACCTGTGTGTGCTGATAGGCGGTATTGCTCGAGACTCCTCTCGGGTATTCCCTGGGAATGGGGTGAGGGTGTGAGTCAAGCCAGGGGGAGAAACCAGGAATAAATCCCCCAGCACCTTCTCACTAAGGACAACTCCAGAGCTGCTATCTGAACTGCCTGCCTCACTAGCTGGCACACAACTCTTGTGTTCACATTAACATTTAGGGTACATTTTAATGATTTAGTTACTAATCTAAACCCTCATGCATTTTATGATTCAAATAAACAAGTATGTGTGGATCATAAATAGCAACACCTAAAACAGTAATTTTAGCTTTTTTCTAACTGTAAGTGAAAAATCGTATCCTTCTTAATAAAAATACCAGTTTTAAAATCTACCATTTTGAATCTGACATTTATCCATGCAGATGCCTAGAACAAGCAGCTTAAGGAGAGTGAGGGGGGATATGGGTGCTCAGAGGAGAGAGGCAGGTGTCTGTGGGAGGGGGACCCAGTGAGGACCAGGACTGACTGGTGCCTCCACCTATGCCAGCCCACCCATGTGTCCAGGATCCACCCAGTCCATAATGCTGAACTGTGTTTGGGGACTGCTGCAGGTCTGTGTTGCAGTGGGACTTTGAAGGCACCCTAGAGTCTCAGTTTAATGATGCTAGACAAATCTATGTCATGATTTAAAAATGGAAAGTGAAGCTAGAAATTTCCAGCAGCTTTATGGTCACTGGAGGTCATGACTTTTCTTGTCCCCAAGGAGTAGAATATTCTAAAAATCAAGCAATAGCACAAAGCTGAAGATCTTATCTTTGTTTTTTGGATTCCAGGAGCACAGAATTGAATTAATCATGATCCTTGGTTTAGGAGACCTCATCATTTGTGAAAGCATGGCCCACTTTATAGGTTTCCATGTTTATTATTATACCTGTATACATATTTTAAGTATCCAGTATAACTGTCTATGGGCCTGACTACATTCACCACCTGGCATCCTCTACCTGATAACCATCAGCCCAAATACTATACTCATCTCTTGTTCTGCTTTTCTAATCTCTTGCTATCTATACATAGCTAAAAAAAAATTCTAAAGTCTTCCTTTTTTTAACTTTATAAAAAGCGTGTCATGGGCGCCTTGGTGGCTCAGTGGTTTAGGCCGCTGCCTTCGGCTCGGGTCATGGTCTCAGGGTCCTGGGATCGAATCCCGCATCGGGCTCTCTGCTCGGCAGGGAGCCTGCTTACCTCTCACTCTCTCTGCCTGCCTCTCTGCCTACTTGTGATCTCTCTCTGTCAAAGAAATAAATAAAATATTTTTTTTAAAAAAAGCATGTCATATTGTATATAGTATTTTAAGACATTTAAAATTTAATATTGCTAAGATTCATCCGTATTATTACAAGCCATCAAAGTTCATTTGTTTTTTTAATTAACACGTACAATGAAATGCAGAATTTCAATGTGAAAATTATGTACAAAGTGAACAAATTAATGAGTTTAGATAATTGCATACACCCATGTAACTGATACCTCAACCAAGATATAGAACATTTCCGTCACCCCCCAGAAAGTTCCCTATACTTCCATATTTTTAATACTCACTTCTGTAGTAACTACTGGTGTGACTTAGACTGCCACAGCTTAAGTAGCCTATTCTATTTTATGTAAATGAAATCATATAGTATATACTCTTTTGTGCTTAACTTTTCACCCAACATAATGATTGCCCATGATATATTGTGCATCATTCATTCATTTTTTTAATATACATTGTATTAATCTACCACAGTTTGTCCCATACTTTATATGGACATTTGGTTTGTTTCCAATTTGGGTGCATCTACCCAATGGAATCCTACTAGCAATAAAAAAAAAAAAACCTGAACTTCTGATATATGGGACAACATGAATGATTCTCAGAAGCATTCTGCAAATAAAAAAAGTCAGGCACAAAAGGCTACCTGCTATATGAATTCATAAATATAACATTCTGGAAAAAGCAAAGCCTTAAGGACAAAAAATATATCGATGTTTGTAAGAGTTAGGGGTTGGAAGAGATTGACTACAAAGGGGCAAGAGGGACACTGATAGAAATGTTCTACATCTTGGGGCACCTGGGTGGCTCAGTAGGTTAAGCCTCTGCCTTTGGCTCCGGTCATGGTCTCAGGTCCTGGAATTGAGCCCCGCATCTGGCTCTCTGCTCAGCGGGGAGCCTGCTTCCTCCTCTCTCTCTGCCTGCCTCTCTACCTACTTGTGATCTCTCTCTCTGTCAAATAGATAAACAAAATCTTTAAGAAAAAAAAAAAGAAAAGAAATGTTCTACATCTTGAAGTGGTAGTAACACAACTGTGTGGGTTTGTCAAAACTCAGAATTGTATAACTAAAAAGGGTGAGTTTTACTGTATATAAGTTATATTTCAGTAAACCTTACTTAAAAAATAAAATAGGTGTTTGAGAAAACCTGCTAAGACAATCTAAATAATTACAGTGAACTATAACAGATAATTCCTGCCTTTCTTCTCTATAAAAAAGGGTGGGGGGGAGGGGTGTCCCTATCTTGAGCATTTGGTTTCAAACAGGAATCTCCTGATTGTTTATTTTCTAGATTGCCAAGTTAGATTACTATCTATTTTGTCATCTGTTTAAAAAATATAGGTGTGGGACTGCCTCTTGGTAAAATTATCAGGAAGAACTGCCTCTTCAAGATCAAGTAACTCACTTGCTAATTGCTTTTGCCAGCAAATGGCGGTGGCATGGGCTGGAATAATACCAGAGACATTCAGAAACTGTAGCTTACTTTTGAATCGTCAGACTTTAAAGATGGAGCTGTTCCTAGAGGGTATTATGTTTAGAGAAAAAACAAATTATGCTTATTTGACAGAGAGAGATCACAAGTAGGTAGAGAGGCAGGCAGAGAGAGAGGAGGAAGCAGGCTCCCTGCTGAGCAGAGAGCCTGGTGTGGGGCTTGATCCCAGGACCCTGAGACCATAAGTCAATCAGAGAAAGTCAACTATCATATGATCTCCCCGATATGAGGAAGTGG
Source organism: Lontra canadensis (assembly GCF_010015895.1). Classification (NCBI taxonomy): domain Eukaryota; kingdom Metazoa; phylum Chordata; class Mammalia; order Carnivora; family Mustelidae; genus Lontra; species Lontra canadensis. The sequence continues at coordinate 12,806,554 of NW_022630999.1, forward strand.
AGATGCAACGTGGGGGAGTTGGTGGGGTAGGAAAAGAATAAATGAAACAAGATGGGATTGGGAGGGAGACAAACCATAAGTGACTCTTAATCTCACAAAACAAACTGAGGGTCATGGGGGCGGGGCGAGTATGGAGAGGGGGGTGGGTTTATGGACATTGGGGAAGGTGTGTGCTATGGTGAGTGCTGTGAAGTGTGGAAACCTGGCGATTCGCAGACCTGTACCCCTGGGGCTAATAATACATTATATGTTTATAAAAAATTTTTAAAAATTAAATAATAATAATAAAAAAAAAAAGATAGAGCTGTTCCTAAACAGGGACACAGAAATGCAAGAGAAGAAACTTCCACAAACATACAAGATTGCCCTTTATGTTTTCCCACAAGAATTACAGTATATAACAATTAATATTAAGGAATCTACATATTCTGAAGATTGTTCTTCCAAGAATGAGGAAGTACATAAAAATTGCATTACATTAAGGTACTACACACTTTCTTGTTTATTGACAAAATGCCTGGGATCCTTATTTAACACATAGAATTTAAAATACATTCTTGCCATTTTGTCGTGTCTTAGATTCTTGGGAGCTATAACAGAGGAAATTTAAGCACTGAAAAATTTGTGGAAGAAATCAAATCAATTGCAAGTGAACCCACCGAGAAGCATTTCTTCAACGTCTCTGATGAATTGGCCCTAGTTACCATTGTGGAAGCTCTGGGAGAAAGAATATTTGCCTTGGAAGGTATGACTAGTTCTTATAATCCTGCATGTTCTCTCTACAGGGTAAACTCAGTGTAATGGGGTTTTAGTATTTATTCCTACTACTATAGGCTCATGCACTTTTCCTGTGTCGAATAGCCAGCATGGGATAGTGCCTTTTATGTAAATCTTTCCCCGAGATGGCTATCTCACATAGCACGTGTCTGTCGGGAGCTCTCTTTGTAAGGATGTGCGGGCTGAAGGAAGGCGATGGTCAGTGTAGACTGACCAGAACAAAAATGTGCCTGCATGTGTTAGTCCTTTTCTGGGACACAGGCTTAAAAAATGGAGGCACTAGCTCAAGTTTTCTTTTTTCATATGTTTGTGTTATTTTGGGCTTCTGTGGAACTGTTCTTGTTTGCAGTAACTTCGTTGTTCATTTATTTTCTCCTGTTTTGCTTCTTGCCTACTTTAAAGGTCTTTATGGAACTCTCTTTCAACTCCCACAACAGTAAAACATTGCTTCACTATATTTGTCTAAGTCATAATTCTTTTTTGTAGATTTTTTTCTTTGATTTTGCAATGACGATTGGCTACTGAGGATAATGAGTCATGGCATTCCTTCCTCTGCCTTCGGTAGATGTCAAGTAACAAATTACTTTGAAACTAGCCTTTGCCTGACCAAAAAAAAAAAAAAAAGTCTGGAATTGTTATGCCGGGAAAACTGGAAAAAAAAAAAAGCCTCTTTTTCATATTCTCTGATAAGTGGAGCCTAAAAGAACATGCTTCTTTCCCTTTTTCCAGAGAGTTCTACTCTTATGCCTCATCCAAATTCAATGGACCCTGTCCTTGTGAGGACACATGGAACTACTGTTGTTTTCATCTTAAACACAGAAATTCAAAACCACATTGTCAGTCATCCTGATATGACCTGATAATGGGGAACAGAAAGATAAAATGAGAAAGACATAAGTAAAACAAGGTAGACCACTTTGACTGAGCATCAAATGACCAGGAAAATGCAAATAACTGACCAATGACAGAATATTAAAATGTATAGAAAGGAAAGAGTCACAAGGCATAATGTATTTATTATCATGGGTCACTAAAGGGGAGTAAAGTAGGCCACCACCAACTATGTCACTTTAACACGTAGGTTATTTTGAGCTGAAGATAATCAAGACCCAGCGGACTCGGGAAAAACTTTAACCTCTTCCTTTACTACCTAAAAGAATTTACACAAGTGCCCTGGCTCAGAAAAAGAGCTATAACCAAGGACAACTTTTTACTTGGAAAGACCTAACTGCGTGGCAGGGCAAACTTCTAATTACTAAACATCTGTGCTTCTTATGTCCTGTGAACTGCCCTCCTCCCTTTGAGGTCCCCTGGTACCTATCCCAGTCCTTAGGTCAGGAGGGCATATAAGTGTCAATTGCCCCCACTTACCCTTCCATCTCATATTTTGGGGGGGTCCCGTATGAAAATAAATTTATTTTTGTCCGGCTAGTCTGTTTTAGGTCAAGTTAATTATTAAACCAGCCAAGGAACCTGGAAGGGAGGAAGGGAAAATGTTTCCACTTCTGCATGACCTAGTGCACATACATATAAGTAGAAAAATAAAACAAAATTTCACAAAATCACTCTTATTATATACAAAGCACTCTGATAGTTTCTCATTTTCATTTTCTCTTCTCTTTCAATTAAAAAAATGCTGGTGATGACTCACCCTGCTGATTTCGTGACTGGAACATGACCCATAAGTGACAGATTTGGTTTAGATTTGATGAGCAGCTACAGCCCATGCAGATTTCATTTCTCTGCTTCCCTTTTGCCCTGGCTGCTTTTCTCCTGTACCCTTGGAAACAGAGCACTGGAATTACTTATCCATCTGAAGTCGCAGCTGCTTTTAAATAACTTGGCTGTCCTGCGTTCTTTGCACAAGTCACTTTTAAGTGGCTTTGGTCTCACAGTAGCTATCCCAGTGTCATTTACTAATAGGCCAGACCATAAGCTCTGCTGGTCTCAGGGACATATACAAAGTTTTCCAAATCATTGTGTTCTTTTAATTTTTAATAATGTGATCTGATAAGTCAATAATGTGATACATGATAGGAAAGAAACAATCCATAAAGACTATTTAAATGAAAATGATTTAGTTACATTAGATAGTTAAGCATAATACAGTTTCAATTTTAAACCTCATCTTAAGTAAGCAAATAAATATAACCTTACAGAACTTGTAGAAATGAAGCCTACATCAGCAGTTGTGGGAAGAGGAGCCCAATTTGCCTTAAATTACATTTTTGTGTTGCTTCTAAACTAACCACAACATGAGTTAAAATTACATGCTGGAATGCCCGGAAACTGTAAGAAGTCTGTATATTTAAAAGCAAAATTATTTTTTAAATGCCCTCAGATTAAAATGTCTCCCACATCTTTATTGCTGCACTTTCAGGCCTAACCAAATGCAGTGTTTTGACTAGCCTGTTTAGGATTTTCTTCATAATGACAGCAGAAAGGATTTCAGTTCCTTGTTACTTGAGAAGTGTCCACTTCCTATCAGCATTTATCTTTAGATGGTAAATAGCAGTGATTATTAAATTCCTGCTTGCCACAGACAGCGCCACCTAGTGATGAGAACAGGCCACCAACCTGACCAATCAAAATCAGAAAATAGTCTCTCTCCCTTTCCCAGCAAATGTTGGGGAAATTGCTGAAATTCCTAAGCACATGCTGAGCAGTGGGGAGAGTGGTTATCTCAGTACTCATGAACAGTCCTGGGAGGAGTTGACAGCAAGAAGTTCAGAGATGTGCAAGGTGCTATTACCATGAGGACAGTTCAGCAGGCAAAATGTCACACAGCTCCCTTCTCTCTGTTCTCAGCTTTAAGCAGAACAGCATCAGGAGAAGGTACTGGAAATATGCAGGTGTTTGCTGCTGCTCTCTTGCATTTGGCTTTGCGAGATAAATAAAAAGACACCATAAAGCATTGTGGACTTAAAAACTTAAAATGCCCTTCAGTCATTTAAATTAGAGGATAATTCATACATGAAATTAAAATGATACATTTGAATTCTAGATTGATATCCCCATTTAACCTAGTCCTAAAAAAAGGCAATCACTGATGTATTTGTTAACAGATTTATGACAGCAGATAGCGAGTAAATAAGTTTGATTTTACAAATTTAATTATTCTCATGCCTCAATGAAAAGGCAGACTGGCTGTTAAAATTATGCACTATTTTTAACTTATTTGCAAAGCCAAATAAATCAGTAACTCCCTACTAAAAGTAAATGAATCAACATTCCCGCAATCCCCTTAGGAGGTTGTGGCTTTGGGTTGGTGAATATTTTGAGAGTAGCACATTTTCCATGGAATGCTCTGATTATCTCTGTATCTCAATAAAGAGCCTAAAAATGGGTATAGAATCTTCCCCATAGAAATCCTCATTAAAAACTTTTCAGATTCAGGGAGCTCTTAGAAAGCTAAAAAGATCTAATGCTTGCTACTGAACCTCATACAGACCATTGACTAAAAAAAAAAAAGGGTACTGACTCTTAAAAAAAAATATGTGATTGTACAGCATGTAGCCTAGAGCTCATCAAAAACTTCCTCCCAATTTGTGACTGATATCTACCACCAGAATTTAGAGCAAATACAAACCCAGAACTCTTCACCCTTTATCAAATAAAGGAATTCTAAGAGGATTTGTTGCTGGAAATACAGGTGGGGCTGGTAGTCAAGAGATCTCTTTAGATATGTGAATAAAATTATTTCAGCCCAGTAACACAGCAGGTGAGTTTAGCCTAATGTCCGAGCAGGATCCCCTTAGTGTGAGGGACAGACAGAGGTTTTCAACTTCAGTACTTTCAACTTTAACCCCCTGAGTCCAAAGTGCCTTATCATCCCCAGGCATCCACAGTGTAAGAACAGAAGCATGAATGGATTTTTCTCAACTTCTCCAGCAAGGGTGGGGAAGCCATCGGTCAAGAATTTAGACAGGGCCCTTCTGCTAACCTTCTCTGTCCTCCACGCAGCCCTACCTAGGAATTTTGGGTTGAGAAATGTGTGGCAGAACATACCCAGAAGATGTTGGAAGTTCTGGTTGGTAAAGAGCCTGGATTGTAATTGGCCTCTGTCTTCTTCAAATCAAGAGTATACTAACAGGTGTTTATCTTTCTGTTATAGCTACAGCTGACCAGTCAGCAGCTTCATTTGAAATGGAAATGTCTCAGACTGGCTTCAGTGCTCATTATTCACAGGTACATTGACCACTCAGCAGAAAACGAAGTATCTTTTTTTTTTTTTAAGGTTTCCACTTCCGAAAGCAATGCCCAGGCATCAGCGTTGTAAGTACAACTAGTAGTTTATGGCTTGAGCAGTTATTCCGACCGTGATGACGTTCCTAATCCAAATAGGAAAATGACATTTCACAAACTTACTAGGAAAACAAGTTATTTCACACAGTTCATTACACTGTACTAATAATTTTGAATAAAACATTTTGAAGTCTGCCTTATGTAATTATCCATCTGGCTAAAAAATAGTTGCTAATGATATGGAATGTATCTTTTTCTCAGTTTCAGTGTATTCAAAGATCTTACTAAAATTCCATGATCAAGACCTAGATTGTTTGGCACCTAGAATTAAGCAGACAGGCAAGATTAGGAAATATATCATTTGTGGTTGATGAAGAAAAATGCATCAGAGTCCATGCAAAGGAATATTGACATTTCAGTGGGCAAATTGTACTGTATAACTTAGGGCAAGTTACTTACTCTGTCAAGTTATTATCATGTTATTATGAAAATTATGAGTTAATTGTGTAAAGTACTTTGACTGGAACCTATCACATTGTTAATGCCGTGTTCTTACTATTTTGTTAAATATCACTTGTCTTCTCTATTTGGATATAAGGACTGGGTCATGCTTGGAGCAGTAGGAGCCTATGACTGGAATGGAACAGTCGTCATGCAGAAAGCTAATCAAATCATAATCCCCCAAAATACGACCTTTAACGTTGAGTCTACCAAAAAGAATGAGCCTCTTGCTTCTTATTTAGGTAAAGTTTGGATGTAATCGATAGAAAATTATTATGTTTTATTTTTGGTTTTGTTTTTATTTTATTTTTAGCATTATTTGCTTATATTTATATAGGCTTACTTATAATCACATAAGACATATCACTTCAAGATTTAGACATTTTATAGGACTCATGAAATTTCCAAAGCAGCCTTAGTTTCTGAGCAGTGGTCAGAATAATAGAACATGGAGGTCATGCTCTCTAAGAAAGTCTCTCTAGTACAGAAATGATTTAGGCTGATATGTGTACTTTTTGAGGTCTCCCTGTGTCTGGTATTCTCATTAATGTCAAGAAGAGCTTTGCACTTGGTGAATAAGAAATTATGATAAAAAAGAGAAACCTTGATTCAGCTAATAGCCTGAAGATCAGACTCCTATTTTCTCTGATATATCCTATATTATTGGTTTCTTTCTAAGGGTACTCATTTTGGGGAAAAAATGTTAATTTGTCTTGATATATAGCTTCTTCTTTAGTAGTTGTATTAAATCAGACAAATGTTGAGATGTAATACCATCTTGTTTTTCAAAGACTTGTCTGGAATAAGGAGGCGTATGTCTGGTATCACCTTGTTCTAGATCTGTACCTAGCTGCCTAGGAGATACCAGGGAACTAGTCTATCACTAAATGATCTCAGTAAACCATTAGGAAGGACTAGGATGAAAAAAATCCTCAGGGTATGATTTCCCAACTCATTACTCATTCAACAAATATTTGACCGGTACCTATTTTGCCCCAGGCATTGTTCTCAGTGCTGGGGGTGCAGTGGTAAAGAAAACAAATACATTTCACTGTTAGTATTTTACTATGTTAGCATTCCTCTCTGGGATCTTTCTATCCTGGAGACAACTCTTTTTCTCTCTCTATTCCAGTTTCTTTCTATTTTACAAGGATGGTAGGAGTGGGTCTTTACCGGTAGGTCCATACATCTCCCTATTCAAGGACACATCTTAAAACTGTAGAGGCAGGGGTGCCTGGGTGGCTCAGTGGGTTAAAGCCTCTCCCTTCGGCTCAGGTCATGATCCCAGGGTCCTGGGATCAAGCCCTTCATAGGGCTCTCTGCTCAGCAGGGAGCCTGCTTCCTCCTCTCTCTCTCTGCCTGCCTCTCTGCCTACTTGTGATTGCTCTGTCAAATAAATAAATAAAATCTTAAAAAAAAAAAACTGTAGAGGCAACAAGACTTAAGAAAAAATGAAAGGCCTGAGGGTTTAAGATAGTTAAAAATATGGCAGTAAGCAGCAAATATAATGTGAGTGCTCAAAACCCTTAACACATGTTGAACTGCATTCATGAAAGTCTAGTTTATTTCTCATAGAAGTCCTATTCCACTCTGCCCTGGTCAGACATTACACATTACAAAAGAAAATACCAAACTAGGTTGTGCTGATAAAAGATTATCTAAAGGATACCGACCTGGAGACAATTCCTTTCTGTCCTTCCCCACCCCCTACAAAATTTGAAGAAGTTGATGGTTAGAAACACTGTACACTGCATATTTTTTAAATATTTGGAGGATTGTGCTATAACATACAGAGGTTGGAATCAATATTCATATACACTAAAAGAAATCTTAATATATGGTAAACATCCAACTTTCCAAATTAAGATATTAAGAAAATAGAAAAATGAGGTCACCGCTCCCTATGACAGATCTGAACTAGAATCTAGGTCCCTTGATTCTTATTCCAGTGCTCATTTCAAATTTAAAACATTTACAAAATTACAGATATGGTATGAAGTCCACAGAAATGTGTGTGACATCTTAAGATGTTCACACATTGGGGCACCTGGGTGGTTCAGTCATTAAAGCGTCTGCTTGCAGCTGAGCCCCACATTGGGCTCCCTGCTCAGCAGAGAACCTGCTTCTCTCACTCCAGCTCCCCCGTGCTTGTGTTCCCTCTCTCTGTGTCAAATAAATAAATAAAATCTTAAAAAAAAAAAAAAAAAAAAAGAGGAAGAAGAAGAAGTTCATACATTTTGGGGCGACTGGGTGGCTCCATTTCTTAAGCATCTGACTCTTGGTTTCAACTCAGGTCATGATCTCACAGTTCTGGGAAGTCCGCTTCAGATTCTCCCTCCCGTTCCCCTCTTGCCCCTCCCGGCTCTCTCTAAAATAAATAAACTCTTTTTTAAAAAGCTCACACATTTTGAGGCGCCTGGGTGGCTCAGTCAGTTAAGCGTCTGCCTTTGGCTCAGGTCATGATCCCAGAGTCCTGGGATCGAGCCCCACATCGGGCTCTCTGCTCAGCAGGAAACCTGCTTTCCCCTCCCTCTCTCTGCCTCTCTGCTACTTGTGATCTCTGTCTCTCTCTGTCAAATAAATAAATAAAATCTTAAAAAAAAAAAACCTCACACATTTTAATAATACTATAGTTTTTTTGATATTCTGAATTATTGTTATGTGATAAAATTCCTTAAAACCAAATAGTCTTAAGAATCCTAAATCTATTATTCCCTGAAAGCTTAGATTCAAGTTTGCTTAAAGCAAGCTTAGAGAACTCAAGACTTAAAGATATCACTGTGAGCAAGAAAAAAACTAAGAAAACCTTCATTTGTAACCACAGTATTTATGACATATGATTCCTTTCTGCCCAGGAAAGGAAATTTGGGGGTATGTCGTCCACAATGTGCTTAGATGATTTTATATTTTAGAAACTATTTCATTAGCTTAATCACAAGTTAACACATTAAGATATTTTGCCAACATAAAGTTTAAGATAATAAGATTTCTTTTAAAGTAGAAAATCACCCAGAAAGGGGACAGGGAAGAAAAATAGCTTCATACCCCAAATATTATTCTAATTCTGAAATGGAGCTTTCAAAATGTCTGCTTGTGTGTGTTACAAATTAAGAAGAGTGAATGTGTTAGTCTGAAATCTGTGTGGATTGCAAGTTGTTAGGCTGTGGAAAATCTTATGGAGGAAACAAAGTGATGGGTAGATGCTCTATTACAAAAAAAAAAAAAAAAGAACAAAACAAAAAACCCTCATACTAATCAATAATGACCAGAAAAAAGTAGGAACAGAAACTGTTGAACTTCTCAGGGTATAGTCACTCACTTAACAAACCAGGAACTGCCTTAGGCCAATATGGAATTAGCAAGTGATTTTGATGGTGAGAACACCACCGAAATCTCATTCCCTGCCTCCACCCACGGTCTGCCCCTTTCTAATCATGCCAGACAAATTCAAGAGAAAAAGTAAAGATATGAGGCAAATGCACGAAATCAAAGCAGAACTATACCTGTTTCCCATTACCTCACCAGCTCCGAGCACTTTTCCCAAGGAGTGAATTATGAGAGCTGACAGGATCTATTTTTATCTTTATATCTTTATTTTTTATCTTTATAAATCCATGCATCAGGCTGTGCTATGAATTTTCCTTTCTCTTCAATTTTGTACTTTTTTTTTCTTCATAAAGCAACATTAAACTTAGATGTTTATACTTATTTTCCTTTCAAGAAAATTAAACTTCACATAGCCTTCTTTCTCTCTCCCTCCTTGTCTTTAGACACCTGAGTTTCCATCAGTAGCCACCTAACCAGTAGATACTGTCCTTGTGCCGACTTCAGTTAATAGATGTACCTATCAAGTGCAAATTATCAAACTTAATTAAGCAAATAGTCACACAACCCCAAGCCTCAAACAAAATTTTTAACTTTTTTTTAAAGTTTCATTTATCAGTTGGCATTTATAGCTCTGTAAATGAAAAAAAAAAAATCAAAGTATACTAACACTCTTAGGCCAATCCTTTCTTAATATTTCTTAGTAGAGTGACATGAAATAAAACAGCTTTTGTTTTGCACATTCTTCTTTTCTATTTTATTTATGTATAAACATGACCTTAAAGTTTTTATTTTTAAGCAATATTGTGGTTAGTAATGTAAGTACTTGTTTAGTAACATTTCTTGTTTAAAAAAGAATGGTTTACAATTTATTATGTATAATTTTTTTAGGAGCTCAAAGAAAGATGAAGAAATGAGAATGTAAGAAACATATTCATGAAGGAAAAATGCCTGAGGAATGTGTTTCTTTAGTACTTGTGAGATTAAACATGTTTTAGTATAAAAAACCTTTGAAACTATTACCCTATAGTAAAACACTTGGAAAATAAATTTTCCATATAATCCTTTTCTTAGTAAGAAATACTATTCTGTGGAATTTGGAAAAATAATCTGCCCTCTGCTCCTCTGTTGATGGGCAGATCTGGTTATTAGAACATTTCTTCCTTCTGTAGAGTTGAAATGTTCACAGGGTAATTTTTATTATTGATTTATCTCTGTTCTCAATAGACACAAAGAATAAATTTAATTCTTCACTCAAAAATTAATAATAATCGGCGTCAAAGACACACAAAAAGTGAAAGCTCAGTTAAAAAGAAGAATGTCAGGGGCGCCTGGGTGGCTCAGTGGGTTAAGCCTCTGCCTTTGGCTCAGGTCATGATCTCAGGGTCCTGGGATCGAGTCCCGCATCGGGCTCTCTGCTCCACAGAGAACCCGCTTCCTCCTCTATCTCTCTCTCTGCCTGCCTCTCTGCCTACTTGTGATCTCTCTCTGTGAAATAAATAAATAAAATCTTAAAAAAAAAAAAAAAGAAGAATGTCAAAGCTCACTTTTTAAATTTAAATTCCAGTTAGTTAACAAACAGTGTAATATTAGTTTCAGGTGCACAAATAGTGATTGAGCATTTCCATACATCACCCAGTGCTCATCACAGCAGGTGCGTGCCTTAATCCCCATCACCTATTTCAGCCATCCCCCATCCACCTCCTTTTAATCAAACAAATGCAAATTAAAATCACAGCAAAGTATTATTGTTAGATTATGCTCAACATCTATTAGAACATTCACAAATTTAATTAATAGTATTGAGACCTAAGGTTTGGAGGGGAATTGATAAAACTAGTCTGTACTTTGGCTGTTCATGGAGTAAATTAGTGCAAATGTTCTGGAAAAAATTTGCCAGACACTGAAAGAATTGAAAATTTGATTCAGTAATCTATTCCTTGAAATTTATCACCAAAAAATCCAAAAGAAAAAAAAATAAATGTTCAAGGATGCTTTTGCATAATATCAAAAAATTAAAAACCACCTAAAAATTCTACCATTTCCTACTAGGTAGGAGTGGTCCTGTGGTAGAAAGGTAATCCCTTGATACCTTAACTCAGAGAAATAAACATCAACAACTTAAAATTACTACTTAAAAATCTACCACAGCAGGGGTACATGGGTGGTTCAGTCGGTTAAATATCTCACTCTTGATTTCAGCTCAGGTCGTGATCTCAGAGTCCTGAGATAGAGCCTTGCCTGAGGTTCTGCAATGGCCATGGAGCCCGCTTAAGATTCTCTCCCTCTCCTTCTGCTTCTCCCTCCACCTCCCTCGTGCGCACATGCATACACACACTCTCTCTTTAAAAAACAAATAAATAAAAAGAAATAAAAATTTACAGCAGCAACACAGAAAAGGCTTACATTTGCTATGATTCCAAATGCATAAAATTACTAATTTTGTAAAATAAATAATACATAAAATAATAAAATAAAATTAATAATTATTATAATTATTAGGTTCTATAAAATATGTCCAGGTAAAGTACAACTGATTTATTACAAAGTGGTGAATTGGGATTATGAGGGATTTTTTGTGGAGTTTTTTTTCTTCTTCTGTCATCATTGTTATATCATTTGTGCCTTTAAACAATGAAAAACCGAGGTTGGGGGGTGGACAAAGCAGTCACAGTAGATAATCAGAGAGCATGCTAAAAGCTTCTACAGAGACAAACTTCCCTTCACTAAAAAATAAATATTTTCAAAAAAAGAGAAATCTATATAAACATATAAAAATGATTCTCCCAGCCATTTAAAGTGGATCTTAATTTATTCTGTGCAGACTTTAAGGGGTCAAATAGTATATCTGATATCTGGCATCTCTCTTTTGTCAGGTTACACAGTGAGCTCCGCAACTGTTTCTGGAGATGTGCTGTACATTGCCGGACAGCCAAGGTACAATCATACGGGCCAGGTTGTCATCTACAGGATGGAAAATGGAGACATCAAGATTCTCCAGACACTCAGTGGAGAACAGGTAAACGTGAAAATTATTGTTTTAATTTAATCCGTGTATACTCTATGTAAATTTAAGTTAACCCTCAATTGTCCTAAACTTTAAAAAAGAGAAAGTACTGGGACGCTTGGATGGCTCAGTCAGTTGAGCACTTATCTTCAGGTCAGGTCATGATCCCAGAGTCCTAGGATCCAGGCCCACGCCAGGCTCCCTGCTCAGCGGGGAGTCTGCTTCTCCCTCTTCCTCTGCTGTTCCTCCTGGTTGTGCTCTCTCTCTCTCTATCAAATAAATAAATAAAATCTTTAAAAAAGAAAAAATACTTTCATAGTCAACATCAACCTTAAACAGGGCCCAGTGTTAACTTCCTTGCAGAGATTAAAATACCTATATCTTTGGCCTCAGGACCAAATCAGTTGCATGGATATGGAGGTAACATGGATGGATGATGATGTAGATACAGGTGTAAAATATATACATATAAGGAAAAAGATCTAAAACATTAAGAAGCAGGAAAATGCCAATGGCATAGACAGTAAATGCAGAAGGTGGAAAAATTGTTTCAAGCTAGGATTGGTGCCAAAGTCTTAATATGAGATAAGATTTGTGCTAGTCTAGAAGGAAAGATAGACTGTAGATAGGTAGAAAGAGCAGAAGAGCCAGTTAAAAAGATAACTCAGACCCCAGCTGTGTGATATTTGAATGGCAAACTAAAGAATTTGGATTTTCTCCTGGAAGTAATGGGAAGTTATGTAAAATTAAAAAATTCTCATTAGATGATATTGAATAATAAAAGTAGTTTGAGAAATTATACATCCAATATGCAAACATAAATATATGTAAATATTTTTTAACTGAAACATCTATGCTGTTGGTTAGTGTTGCATTACAGTCATTTGGGCTTCACCAAATATCCCAGCTCACAGGACTGCCCCTATACCCTCCTCCCATCACCAACTACTCCACAAGGCAGGGCAGCAACAGCCTTCCTCACCTGCAGGTCTACCCATAGCTGCCCAGTGCAGAACAGCTTCGGTGAGAGGAGACAGACACATCAGGCAAGGACAGAGCTGTCCTCTCTTTAATCTTTCATAATGACACCATAGACATATGGTCAATATCTTTCATAATGACACCATAGACATAGCTGCCAGGGCTTCTGCTAAGGGCGTGCGGTTGTCAGAGTCATCCTGAGAAGCCCAACCTATGTTAGCTCCATCAGGTATCTGTAAATCCCCACAGCCTAAATGCAATGTCCCAACCAGAGATTATTTTTACCACTTTCAATATTGCTTCATAATACAATTGAACTCCTTTCCCCCACAGATGTCCAGGAGAACAGAGTTAGAGTGAACCAAAAGTAAGAGCCTCATATATAAAATTCTCATTTGTATAAAATAATAAAACTTGGTGAAAGGGTTTTGTTAACCATTTGCCCACATTCATAATCAGAAAGTGCATCAACAATCTAAAAAAGGCTAAGGTGAGGAGAGCCTATAATGATGTATCACCAATAAAAACGGAAAAGGAAGGAGTGTAGTAGACATAAATAAGGAGGAACTGACAGGGTTGTAAAATGAAGCATTTTGTATGACATTTTGGGTCTGATATCACTCTGTTAATTGTCTACAAGACAGGAAGTGAAAATTTTCTGAAAAATTGCTCATGAAAGTTAATGATTTAAATTATAAATGATTTAAGTTTCAAGCCTGGGAATCTGAGAGAAAGGTGGCACCATTATTAGAATGTCAGCAACTCAAGCAGTGTAGATACGTTTTTTAAATGGTATTTGGTTTTACAATTTCCTGTAACAGTGAGCTCAAATTCAAATCATTATGGGTGTCAGGAACATAAAGTAAATAAATAAAGCTACTACACAGAAGACGGCAGGAAGTGGTGGGAACCATGGACTGGACAGCTCATGAGCCATCTAAACATTTAGCTCCTACTCAGCTCCAGATGGCTATTGTCATGGGGGAATGAAGCCCCGAGGTTGCTAGATCTTACAGTATTTTATTTGTGTTTGTAATTAATCCAACTTTAGGGGGAAAAAAAAAACCTTTTAAATCCTTTATAACCTATGAGGAGAGGACATTCAAAAGCCAACATCTAGCAGTTGTCTGAGTGTCTAGCAATGTCTAAGAATGAAGAACTGGAGCCTTGAGAGGAAGATAGAATGAAATTTGCAATTTTCAGTAATAGAAATGTTTGGAAGGATTGGCCATCTAGAAAAGAGAATGGGGGAAGTGCAGATCTTAGCTTAGGGGACACCAAAACCTGGGGCACGGGAGGAGGAAAAGGAACCTGCAAAGATGAAAATAAAGGGTGGCCTGTGATATTATGGCAGAATCAAGAGAGCAAAATTAAAATCATGGAAGCCAAAACAGGAAGTTTCAATAAGACAGTTATCAAGAGCATCAAATATTAACACAGATCAAAATTTGGAAAGGTTATTGCATTTAGATAATGAAGTGTAAGTCTCCCGCATTTCTCTAAAATATATCCATATCTTTAAAAAACAAAACGTTGCTGCAAGGGTATGGTCCCCCTGCAATCCTTTTATATTTTTCTATCTTCCACAAGTGCTAGGACAAGACTTAGCCTTTTGTTGAGTAAACAATTTTTTTTAAATGTTTATTTATTTGAGAGAGAGAGAAAGAGAGAGCATTGTGGTGGAAAAGGAGAGGGAGAGAGAGAGAGAAGCAGGCTCCCCAATGAGCAGGGAGCCCAATGCAGAGCTCGATCCCAGGACCCTGAGATTGTGACCTGAGCTGAAGGCAGAGGCTTAACCGACTGAGCCACTCATCTTTTTTTTTTTTTAATTTAGATTCAATCAGCCAATTTATAGCACATCATTAGTTCAATAATTTATCAGGTGCATGAGTAAACAATCTTATAAGTCTCCAAGGTGAAATTCCTTGCACTAGTATCCCAAGACAAATCAGTTCTTCCTATTGTAGTTTATTTCATATTTTTCATACATATATACATATATGTATCTATTTCATAAATACATACAAATACATGTATTATACATATAAACATTATATTGAAGCCATCCCAGAATACCTTTTATTGTTTAAACTCATTTTATTTCCTTAAAAAAATCATGGTGGCATCACTTATCTTTTCTACTTTTTGGGAAAAAAAGAAATGCTAGGATGAAATCTAAAGGAAGCCATTTTTCTCACACTGAGGTTGCATAATCTACGACAGCTGTTCACCCTCAAGGGTGGGTCTGCCTGTTTACTAGCCCCCCCAAAAAAGCCAATAAAGAGCTCTCAGGTAGAGTCCATTTCTATATTTTATTTTTATTTCCATGTCTGTCTGAATCTCAAATGCTCTCCTATATTAGGATAAGTAAAAGAAGTGCAGGCTTTTAGCTATCTTGAGAATTTCCAATGTTCATCAGACTATTTTGTTTTGTTTTGTACCCTAGATTGGTTCCTACTTCGGCAGTGTTTTAACGACAGTTGACATTGATAAAGATTCTAATACCGACATTCTTCTGGTTGGAGCTCCCATGTACATGGGAACAGAGAAAGAGGAACAAGGGAAAGTATATGTGTACGCTCTGAATCAGGTAATGGTAGCTCTGAGTTTGGTAGAATTTCAGGAATAGCTCTTCCTTTCTTCCCATTTCAAATAAGTAACGCAGTTCCAATTTTGTGCTCACTTTGGAAAAAGGAGCAAAGAATTTTTCAGGGCCTCTTTACCCCCACCAACTCCTCAGTTTTTTAATGAACATTTTAGAATTCTAGTAAGGTAGTTCAAACCGTTCGATGTTTTCTACTTGGAGATGTGAGCTATTCTTTTTTAGCAGAAAATATAAAATAAAGATAAGTTTCATTAAACTGCTAAATAAACTCACAGGGCAGCCCTTTATCGCTCCGGCCTGGAGGTGTTGGGAACATTAACAGTTAAAACTGCATTAGGGGGGCTGCCTGGGTGGCTCAGTGGGTTAAGCCTCTGCCTTCAGCTCAGGTCATGATCTCAGGGTCCTGGGATCGAGTCCCGCATCAGGCTCTCTGCTGGGCAAGGAGCCTGCTTCCTCCTTCCTCTCTCTCTCTCTGCTTGCCTCTCTGCCTACTTGTGATCTCTCTCTGTCAAATAAATAAAGTCTTAAAAAAAAAATTCATTAGGTACATAAGAGACTCTTAATCTCTCAAAACAAACTGAGGGTTGCTGGAGGGAGTTGGGTAGGAAGAGGGTGGTTGGGTTATGGACACTGGGGAGGGTATGTGCTATGGTGAGTGCTGTGAAGGGTGTAAGCCTGATGATTCACAGACCTGTACCCCTGCAGCAAATAATACATTATATGTTAATAAAAAATTAAAAATTAAAAAAAAACAGCATTAGCTGTCAAAACAAAGTAGGGGAAGCAGAGAGACTATGGAGTTGTGTGTTTTAAGGCCGTGACACCAGTTTCAGCAAAATTCTATGGTCTTTGGAATACTTTAGTGGGCTGGAGTGAGATTTTGTTTGCCACTCCTGAGTTTAGACATCACATGTTAGGTGAAATAATTCTTGATTTCTTCATTAGAAGAGTTTTTTGTTTTGTTGTCTATAGCAAAGTCAGCATTCATCTATTTAGCTTTTTAAATTCTTAGAGTCTCTCCAACTAATTTTTTAATTCATAAATTATATATCTTTCATCCTATCATTTTGTTTGCTTCCTCTCATCAATTTTTTTGGTCCTGTGCTGTTTTTTTCCTTTTTTCCTAGAACCTGTGTTCCTGTCCATCACTACTGGCCCTGTCTTTACTGAGTTTGTTGGGCTTTTTGTTTTTTTGTGCTTTTTTTGCTCTAGATAGCTTTGGGAAAAAATTTGGGTTTTGGATAGAGTAATTTCCCTTTTGCCCTATAAAGGAGACTATATAGAGACTTTTCAAAGAAGCAGATTTGGGATGAAGGAAGGATAAAGACTTGAACTAAGGATTTTAAACATTCAGTTCTTTGGCTTTAAAAACATTCTGGGAGTCCTCTACTCACCCGGTTGCGTTAAAAAGAGAATCCATTATAATCCTCAGTATGCCTTCTTCCCCACTTCTACAGTCTGTTCTTTAAAATCTTTAACATGGCTCTCAGATAAGCACCCTTTTTAAGAAATTTTACAGACTTTCCTGTTGATGTACAAATGGTTTTTAACAGTGGTGATTTAGCATGTACTTAAAAATTT
Organism: Lontra canadensis; assembly: GCF_010015895.1. Taxonomy (NCBI): domain Eukaryota; kingdom Metazoa; phylum Chordata; class Mammalia; order Carnivora; family Mustelidae; genus Lontra; species Lontra canadensis. Next base: position 12,823,575 of record NW_022630999.1, read on the forward strand.
CACTGTGGGGGTGCCTGGGTGGCTCCGTGGGTTAAGCCTAGCCTTCAGCTCAGGTCATGATCCTGGTGTCCTGGGATGAGCCCTGCATCAGAGGTCTCTGCTCCGCAGGGAGCCTGCTTCCTCCTCCCTCTCTCTCTGCCTGCCTCTCTGCCTGCTTATGATCTCTCTGTCAAATAAATAAATAAAAATCTGTTAAAAAAAAAATTTCACTGTGCCATAGTAATGATAGAAATCCATAAGTATCCTGTGTATGTTTCTTCCAGACAAGGTTTGAATATCAAATGAGCCTGGAGCCCATTAGGCAGACTTGCTGCTCATCTCTGAAGCACAATTCATGCACAAAAGAAAACAAAAATGAGCCATGCGGGGCTCGTTTTGGAACAGCTGTCGTTGCAGTGAGAGACCTCAATCTTGATGGGTTTGATGACATTGTGATAGGAGCACCCCTGGAAGATGATCATGGGGGAGCCGTGTACATTTATCACGGGAGTGGCAAAACTATCAGGAAGGAGTACGCACAAGTAAGAAGTTAAACACACACATTCCCACCCTTAAGCGTTAAGTGGGTTCAATGCTAGGCTTGCTTCTTGTCTTGCTTCATGAGTTATTTGATTATTTTTTCTTCTGACTTTATTGGGAAACTAGATTTAATTCTCTTTTAAGGTTTCTTTACAGGAGCATTATTTTGTATTTTATCATGTTATCTAGTTTTGGTTTTTTGGGTCTTTTTTTTTTCTGTTGTTATTTGCCACGTCTCCATGATCTGAACTCTCAGAATAGTCAAACACGAACCCAAAAAATGAACACTTTTTAGCGATACGATTTAACAGTTGCAGTGTGCCTGATCCTAAAAAGAGGATACCACTTTCTGAATAAGAGAATAATAATGATATGATTTAGCGAATAAAGATGAGGTTATTGTTTTTATATTCAGTATCTGTGTTATAATGAAATTGCATAACATTTATGTTTATGAATTAAATTGGTATGTTTTTGTGAACCGAATTTGGATTCCTGAAGGTTTATAATTTCCTCACAAATAATCCCTCTTGGAAAAAAATCAGAATACCTAAGCTTAACTTGCAGGGGATTTTTGTTGTTCTGGTTTTAAATTTATTATCAGTTAATGGTTCTAATCCATAAATGCAATTTTTTCCTGCATAAGAAAAATACCAATTTGCAGAAGTATTTAATGCACTATAAAAGTAGGAGAGTTTAAAGGAATTCTTCTAATGTAATTGTCTGTTTTTAAGTTACCATAAGTAATTAAGCACTGAACTACTTATATAACATGAAAAGAAAATCAGAACATCAATTATTTCTCTTTTATAGTTGTTCTTTTTGTACTATAGTGAAGAGAATTCTCAAAATCCATTCAAGTGAAGTTGTACTTTATTTTTCATAAAGTCATAATGACATTAGTGAGACAATAAAGTAAAGGGCATATTTCAGTAACAAACTTCCATCCACTTAGTAAATTATCTGTCTTCAAAAAATTCAAAAGTCTTCATGGTATTACTTAACTGAAAACAGGCAATATTAACCATGGGAACATGACGGAAGGAGGAACTGCAGGGAGGCATTTCTTTCTTGTGTTCTGCCACTTTATTCCTTCACTATTAATCCTGAAAACGTACTGAAATGGTGTTTGCAGTAGAAAAAAATAGGATGTCTAAATCATTAATAAGAGGATAGATTGTCATAAGAAATTTATTTTGTAAAATGGTGGTTACTCAAAGTTCAGCTTTAAATAACAACAAAAAAGAATATTACAGCTGAGTTTGCTTAATTATTGGCAAAATGCTTTCCCAAGGATAGGTGAGGGTGTGCTTGCTTGTTTCCATAGTAACCAGAGGTGCTGTTTGTGTATGTGATAACCCAAAATCAAACTGAATGAGCTCCTCCAGGACCAATGAGGCAGATGTTTCTGGTTCGTTTGCTGAAAATAAGGAAATACTTCCCAGCAAACCTTTCAGCATGAAAAATGTTTCCATTTGGTTTGCCTTATATGCTTCTTAATTTATGGTTTTCAAGAAGACCTCAAGTTTAGGGAGGGTCTGTCAGTCCTGTCTCCTTGCCTTCAGGTTCTATTAAAGTATTATCAGTTTGAACCAAAGCTAAGTCAGGAAGTACGAATATTAAACACATTCTGTGCGGGTATGTGACAAATCAGTCATCAAGAACTCCACATTCATTTGTACCTATTGAGCTTATAGTACCCTTGACTTTTAGCAAAGAAGATCATATACTGGGAAATGTATTTGATGGCATGTGCTATTTACAGCTACCCCCCCCAAATTCAGTAAACCCCAAACTGACCCCTGTGACAAACTTCTGCTCCTTCTCTTGCATGTGTGATGTGTTTTCAAGTTTCCAGTATCTTTAAATATCTCTGCATTATGGGACTGAGTGGGAACTAGAAAGGAGAGCCAGTTACTCACAATGTTTTCCTTGAGCATTAGACAAGATGACGTTATAAAATTTTTTTCCCCTCTCTCTGGTGTCAGTAACCCTGGATTATTTTGTCTGCACTATAAAAAGAATAACCTTTGGTAACAACTGAGTAATTCAGCTTGTCACCACATGAGGGGCTTCTTAGGCGGGTTTCCAAAAGATCTTTAATTTTCATTTTTTGTTACCCAATCCAAGTTCTCAGATTTATTTGAAACTGTTTTTGAAGAGACACTTCTGGCATAAAAACTCTCTGTTGGCACTTTCACAGCGTATTCCATCAGGTGGAGACGGCAAGACACTAAAATTTTTTGGCCAGTCTATCCATGGAGAAATGGATTTAAATGGCGATGGTCTGACTGATGTGACTATTGGGGGCCTTGGTGGTGCTGCCCTCTTCTGGTATGTATTTTAATAACATCCAATTCATCAGATAATACTTCACAAATAGCTACATAGCTCAGAGTATGATTGGACCTCCTGTCATACCAAATACCTGTTTTCTTTTGTACCCCATTATTTAGATCAAAGTTATGTAGTTAAAGAAGCTGAAGGAGTCATCAAATCTTAAATGGAGAAACCATATTAAAGGAACAAGTAGAACCACCTCTTAATTTGGGGTATTTATTATGTGCTTGGTGCTAAGGTAGATATTCTGTTTTAGGCGGCAGCATAGGAAAGAAGAGGGCTTCATAGAGAATTATATAAACAAGGAAACATGGCTAACTTTGAGCAGTTCACAAACTTTTTAAAGATTTTATTTATTTATTTGACAGACAGAGATCACAAGTAGGCAGAGAGGCAGGCAGAGAGAGAGAGAAACAGGCTCCCCACTGAGCAGAGATTCCCATGCAGGGCTTGATCCCAGGGTCCTGGGTCCTGGGATCATGACCTGAGCTGAAGGCAGAGGCTTTAACCCACTGAGCCACCCAGGCGCCCCAGAGTAGTTCACAAACTTTTTAGGGTAATTGACTCTTTACTCATTTACCTAATATGTATAATTAGATAATTGTGCATCATTGTCTGTGTTTTTATTATAAATGTGTATATATATAACATATGCAATATATATTATATATATATATATAATATTTTTACCATACCATACATAGATGGTAACTGCACTTATTGTGGTGAGCATAGCATAATGAATAAAATTATTGAATCACTATGTTACAAACCTGAAACTAATATAATATTATATACTCTAGTTCAACTTTAAAATTTGAAAAAAAATTCTAACTAAAAATAGAGATAATGTTTAAAAACTTATGGTCAAATAAAAATTGTACACTAAACTATACACAGATAATAACCATTATGTTAAAAATGTCTTAATTGTACAGTAGGGGGAAAAGAAAACTGTAAGGTGGTGCCTAAGAAAGGAGAGTGCTGGACAGCAAGGAGCTATGACTTTGGGGAGGGCTCACCCAGAAGCAGGGCTCCAAACCCGAAGTCACCAGTGTCAGCAACAAAGGATACAGTTTAAACTGTTAATCCTGGATTAATGTATTATGATAACCTTAACTCAAAAAATATTTAGTTTAGTGACTCTCCTATTAAAAATATATACATTATGGGGCACCTGGGTGGCTCAATGGGTTAAAGCCTCTGCCTTCAGCTTAGGTCATGATCCCAGGGTCCTGGGATCGAGCCCCGCATCGGGCTCTCTGCTCAGCTGGGAGCCCGCCTCCCCCTCTCTCTCTGCCTGCCTCTCTGCCTACTTGTGATCTCTGTCAAATAAATTTTTAAATCTTTAAAATATATATATGTGTATATATATATATACACACTATAAAATATATATATATTTAAAAATCTTTAAAATAGTGTATATATATTACATACTTTATATATATACAGATATATATATATAATATATATACACACACACACACACACACACACACACACACATTATAAGGGCAATTTTTACTCTCCAGTTTTGTTTCAAAGATTTCTTAAAAAGCTCTGAAGACTTATCCTCTTTTACCCCCAGTCAGTGCTTTATCACTGATGGGCCAAAATGGCAGAGTTGTACCCTGTGATTGCCCAGCAGAAGGGACCAGACCAACAGACAGGGGCACGAAGACCAAGATTTATGATGCCAAAGGAGGGACTGAGAGTGGATATAGGTGGCAGGCAATAAACAGAAGCCCACCCCAATCAGGGACTTTCAGGAGCAGATATGGAGAGCCCCATTTTGTGGAACAAATTGCACCATAACCCCTTTAAAGACATTGTTGGGGCAGAGGGATGTGTGGAGGAAAGTGGTCAAGGCAGCCTCATTCCTGAAGGATCCAAACTACTGAGCAGGGAATTAGACATGCTAGTTCATTGCTGGTGAAAGAGTAAACTGGTTAAAATGCATTAGAAGGTATTGCCAGTAAGTGTTAAAGAGCCTTAGAATATTCATACTTTTTAACAAGGAATTTGCTTCCTAAATTTTTAAAGATTTAATCTACATTGAAGGTATACAATCTTTAGAGTCATCACAGCACTGTGGTAGTAACTATTTTTAAAAAAAATAAATTAATGAAGGACTGAGTAAATAGATTACAACACATGCATATGTTGGAATAGTATATTGCCATTAAAACTAATGTTCCCAGAAAAATACAGATATTGGAAATCTGCTCATTATATTATGATGCTTTAAAAGTATGTATGGATGTATGTGCATGTGTGTATCTCTCTATACACACACACACATTTATACATATACAGATATATTCTTCTGCAGAGAAAAAGAAGCGCATCAAATATTAATGGTAATTATTGCTGAGTGGTAGATTTACAAGTGATTTCTGTTTTCTTTGTTTCCTTTTTTTATGTTTCCCTGTCTTCTATGGGTAAGATGTTTAAAATAAAAATAATTAGAATATTTTAATGCAAAAGGAAATCAAAGACTTATGTATTCACGAGATACGTATCCATAGTACCTGTACTTGTCTGTACAAGTATTACAGTGCACATGAGTTGTCCACGGGGCTTGGGACTCTTTCCAGATTGGGAACAAACTCAAAGATTCCCAAAATACGGTTTTGGTTCTGAGGTTGCACCTGAGCACGTGGTTCCATCTTCCTTCCGTCACAGGCAAAACAGATTTTTGACTTATGAACTGTAAGGAATGAAAAATAATTTTCCTTCTAGCCTTTTGAGCTCTTGGCTGACACCCCTGTAACAAAAGACAGATTAACAAGAGAAAAACAAGTTTATTAACACGCATACCCCGTGTGTACATGGGAGATACCCAGAGAAAAATGAGTAATTCTTTGAGGTGGCTTAGAATTCGGACTTAAATACCATCTTATTAGAGCAAGGGAAGAAGGTATGTAGGCCTCCCTGGGGAGAGAAAACACTGCACTCTGCTCATGCACATGTTCTCTCTCACTCTCACTCGCTCTCTCAAATAAATAAATAAAATTGTTAAAAATAATAAAAAATAAATCTTTTTAAAAAATCACCAAAGAAAGTGAATCCTGCGAGCCCAACTATACACAAAAAAGAATCCCCATCAGTGCTTTCGCACTGCACTCCCATAATGATGGCATTCATTAAATATGAAGATGGGGGAGTAATCGTCATTGTTTCTGTTTGTAGGTCCCGAGATGTGGCTGTAGTTAAAGTGACCATGAATTTTGAACCCAATAAAGTGAATATCCAAAAGAAAAACTGCCGTGTGGAAGGAAAGGAAACAGTATGCATAAATGCTACCGTGTGTTTCGATGTGAAATTAAAGTCCAAAGAAGACACAATTTTTGTAGCTGGTAAGTGTCTTATGTGTACCAAGTACTTTGGGGCAGGAGAACAATACATTTGCTCCCACATGATGACATCCACTAAGATACTGTATTTTCCCCGATGATGGGGATCTGCATATCAGATTTACCCCTGTGAACATGTTGAACCTTGAAAAAAAAATCTACTGAAGAGAGAATATGTTACAGAACCCAATAAAATCTGGAGCAGAAACTATATGCTTATATACAATGGTCTCCACAGTCCATGGTTCCCCTCTCTCTCCCATTTACCACAAACTACGAAGTGCTAAAAACAATAATAATAATACCAGTTCAGAAGTAGAGTTTGGACGTTGGGCTCCCTAGGAGCCCAGTTTTCCTTCCTGTGGGTTTTCACAAACCCTCTCTTTCTTCTCCTGCCCTCTCTTTACTAAGACTGCTATTGCAAAGGACGTGAATGCTTTGCAACCCCACTTTCTGAGCTCTCTTTACTCCACTCAGAACGTGATCCTGGTTTTTGAGCATCAGACATGTTGTGGGTGTGTGTTCTCAGGCACAGTCTAGGAATGTCCTCCTCCCTACACATACACTTCCTGAGGTATTTTTATAATGATATTGAAATATGTTGGAGTCAAAACTGTGGAGGTCATTGGCTGCAAATAGAATATGAAAAATCATTAATCCTTAAGATCTGTTTCTCTTAGTTTGCTCTTCATGTGCATAATTATGCTCTCCAATAGCCCTCTGACTAGTTTTAGGTATAGAAATATAAAATATGATTTACATTTCCACATACAGCATTATTTCAATCTCATTTATTTTTGTAAAATAAGCGATCAAATAAGTAGAATTATTGCCTTTTTAGAAAGTATAGGTTTAACTTGTTTTTTATTTTGGTACGCCTATTTTATGAAACTTCTTTGGTAAGCTTCTTTGATTACATGCTCTGAAGAGTCTGAAGTAACTTTTTCATAAAATATATAAGAATTCATTAGTGTATATTTTTCTGTCTATTGAAATAAAATCAATATTCTAAACAGGGCTTCAACATTGCTAAACTAAAAAAACAATTTAAGTGAAAACCCAATAAACACATGCATAATCAGAAATTTAGTTTCTATGTTGATGTACCTGTTGTATGAGTGTGTGGGTGTGCATATGTACACACACACACAGAGAGAAAGTAGTTCTGAAGGTTATCGTCATGACTGGGACTACCATTGTACTACAGGAGTGTAGGTAAGCTGAGTAATGGAAACTTTCTGTTGACTGTTTGCTCAAGAGATTTTTCTATAATGCTAACTTAATGAACTGAACCATATGAAAATCACCCCAGGCAAATATTTCTGTCATTTTATTTCCAGATATGCAGTACCGCGTCACACTAGATTCACTAAGACAAATATCACGAAGTTTTTTCTCTGGAACTCAAGAAAGAAAGATTCAAAGAAACATCACAGTTGAAGAATCAGAGTGCACTAAGCTGTCCTTCTACATGTTGGCAAGTAAATCATATGTTATAACTGCTTTATTCTAAATCAAGAATAAAGCATAAATGTCTTATTTCAAGCCAATCTTACGATTTTTATTTCAAAGTGCACATGATGAAGTAAACTTCATTTATTTGGTCACTTTATCAGAAAATCACAGGCCTGATCTTCTAATTTCCAGATGCATTTCATAAAACCATCTTTTGTCTTCCCTATGTGTGTGTTATCAGTCATCCATATATTATGGAACAGTAGAAGGCACATGGCACTAGTTGATAAGAAACCTGCATTCATTCATTCATTCATTCATTTTTTGCATTCATTCACTTATTCTTTCAAATTGAAAATACCATTTAACTTTTGTGGGCCTCACCTGTCAAATGTGTATTACATTTGATGTAAGTGCTTACATGCCCTGAGGAGAAACTGTTGGGCCATATGTTTTTTGGGGTCCTTTCTTGTCCATTGAACTATATGTTTCACTCTTTGACTTTAAATCGAAAAGAAAAAAATCTGCTATTTTCTATCATCCATAGGCTTTGTGCTACCTAAGTTTCTTTCTATTACACTAATAAGGGAGGCTTGCGAAGCAAATTATTAATCTCCAAAGATGGCTAGGAAGCCAGTTTGAACCATTTAAATACATTTTATTGAGTCATTATATAGAGAGAGAATGTTCCCAATGAGGGCGGGAGTTTTTTTTAACATTTTCTTATAATGCACATGATACCTAAAGAAAAAAAAAAGAGGGAAGAGTGGAGGTAATGACAAAATACTGATTTTAGTGACTGAGACAGACTTGAGATTTACACATGATCCTGGAACTTTACAGGAAAACAGGCTGATTTCCCCCCACATCTGATTTATTTCTATATTCTTGATGTATTCATATTCTATATTTTTTTAAATATTATAGTCAGGGAAGGAAAGTGACAGGAAACATCCCTATTAGTGTACTGTATTTTTCTTCAGTGATTTTCAAGTCAATATTCCCCATAGTATATATCAAAATTAACATATCTATCAACACTAAGATCAATCTATAATCAGAAAGAAAAAAAAACTGGAGTTATCCTCCTATTTACTTCATCAGAACTGAGCATTTAGGAATTAGAACTTGTATAAAATTTGAAAGGGTGTGAAACCAGACATGCCCCTGCCTTCAACCTGCTAGAAATCACTTAGTGTATATTTGTCTAAAATGTAGAATCTAGCTATGTGTAGGCACTTGGTAGTAAAAGGAATGATCTAGTTTCAAAATTTCTAAAATTCTTTTAGATTTTAATAGATACATTGACATTTGTTCTGGAGTCAGTCAGCCAGGATGGAATTTGTCTTAAAGCTTCCCCACATTCCAAGTGATTTTGACCAAGTTGTTAGCCTCTTAGAGGCCCAGGTTTTCATTTGTAAAATAATGACTATAATAGTCACTCATCTCGGAGGACTGTTGAAATACTTCTCAATAATGTGTGTAAAGCTCATAATCCCAGACATGCCATAAATGATGGCTGGTACTCATGATATTATAAAACAATATTGATTGCATTCATATCACTTACATATCATTTGACATTATAAAATTCTTGCAACTCGAGGCATATATTATACTAATGAAATTCAACTCAGTTTAAAGCAACTTTGCTCATTTGAGGTTGGAAGTATTACATGGCAGTTTTTAGCTCAAGATCTCAAGAGAAAAGATGTTACTATGAAAGGAGCCCAGGGTGGTATACGCTGCCATGGCAAACTATGGCACATCCTATTACTACAGCAGGACTGCTGAGAAGCCAGGTGACTCGACTGGTCATCCGGAAGCCTTTGCATTCAGCAGTGTCCCTTATCATGGTAGAAGGCAGTCTCTCTCCAATGAAGCAAAAACCTGATGACATCGTGTCTGATCAGGTGCACAAAAATGTTCCAGTAACCCTGACCTACAGGGGCAGAAGAAGGAAGCCATAACAAGGTCAGAACATGCAGCAAATATGATACCAATGATAAAATATGTTATGTTTCAATCTGTAGGACAAGCATGACTTTCGGGACTCTGTAAGGATAACTTTGGATTTTAATCTGACTGATCCAGAAAATGGGCCTGTTCTTGATGATTCCCTACCAAATTCAGTACATGAATATGTAAGTTGGATTTTTTTTTTTTTTAAATTCAGGATGCCTGCATGTGAACATATTGTGGGGGAAAAAAACCCTAAAACACATAGACCCACACATACAACCCTAACTCATTTTTTTAAAAAAAGAATGAGACTCTTCTAGACTTTTCTCAACTCTTCGGCTTCCTATTGTTGGAGGAACTTACAAATAGCACCTATTTTTATCTCCCCTAAATTTGGGACCAATTGAAAGAAGGACATGGGTTAGCCTACAGGAATTCCCTTTATTACTAATAAACACCGGGTTTGGTGTTTGTGGCTTAGGCATACTGGGTGTCCTCCTGCTGAACAAGGCTTAGACCACAGATAACCAAGTGCATCATCAGCAGTGCTCATCAATCTCAGGCCTCTTTCAAGGGGGCCCACCTCATAAAACTTGCAGAATGAAGATAGAGAGCAAGAATGTATGGCTCCCATGGGCACATGCTGCCCCAAGAGCAGAAGAGGTGGGAAGAGCTGTATTCACCCCGCTCCTGCTTCCAAATCCACAGAGTCCATTGTCTTGCCCCTGAGAAAGAGTGAGTGAGCAAGTAGAAAGATGGGGTGGCACTAGTGGAGCAAACGTTTGGGGTGGAGAATTCGTTTTCTCTACACCCGTATCTTTTGCTTTCACTTTCCTCCTTTCAAGAATAGTGATTGGGTGTCTTACATGTACCAAGCTTCAGAGTTTACAGTCTAACCTAGGAAACAGGTATTAGTTGGATTAAAGCATGTGGTCTGGAGGAGAATTTAATTGTTTGATGGGAACTTCTGCCTAAGCAGACAGAAGTTGTGACATTTAAGTTGAGACCTGAAGCCTAGGAGGATTTTCCATCCTATTCACAGGAGTGGAGGGAGCAGTGTTTTATGCACAGAAACATGTGTTAAAGGTCTGAGGCATAAAGGAACTGCACTAAAGTCTCTAATGTGGCTGAAGCTGAAGAGCGAGGTGGGAAGGTGACGTGGGATAGGGAGGGAGGCATAGGAAGGAGCCAGGTCATTCTGGGCTTTATGCTACTGCACAGATTATCTTGAAGCAATGGAATGCTGTTGGTAGTTTCAACTGTTTCAGTGATAGCACTGGATTTATATCTTTTTAAGGATTACTCCAGCTGCAACGTGGAGAGTGATTGGAGGAAGCATGGTTGGAACAAGAGTGGGTGCGGGAGACCACTTAGGAATCTGTTGCATTAGTTCAGGGAAGAATAAGGATGGCTACACTAGAGGTGACGGTGGCAATGGAGAGTTGGGAGATGCTTAGAAGAGAAGTAGAATGGAGAGCTCTTAGTGAAGGTTTAGGCAAGAGGGTGGGGCTTAATGGGAAGACGAGTCAAGGAAACTCTAGTTATGTGGCTTGACCATTTTTTACCTCTGAGCTCTATTACATTTCTAAGGCTTTTATTCTTTTCAATAGAAAATCTCATAACGGGGGTTGAGTGTTGAAGTGTTCTCTCGTAGATTTAGATCTTAGAGTACTTGACTTGATTTTTTTTTAAGATTTTATTTATTTATTTGACAGAAAGAGAGACCATAAGTAGGCAGAGAGGCAGGCAGAGAGAGAGGGGGAAGCAGGCTCCCCGCTGAGGAAAGAGCACGACGCAGGGCTCGATCCCAGGACCCCGAGATCATGACCCGAGCCGAAGGCATAGGCTCTAACCCACTGAGCCACCCTGGCGCCCCTTGACGTGATTTTTTTGAAACTATTCTACTCTGGCAGACTAAAGCCAGCAAAAAACATGTGTGAAAACTGTGCGTTCTCTAAAGGACTGAAAGAATTTATATTCAGAAGTTTATTATTTTTCCCTATAAATTATAGGAATAAACTTAAAATTCCTCATGACTTCTGCAGTGGAGTCTGTTCTCTTTATGAGCTGCTTAACTTAGTTTGGCAATATGTCACTTCACCAAGCAGGTAATAAGTAATTTTCAATCATGCTTAACTAAATGTTGAAAAACGCTTTCCTGTGACCATTTTCAGATTCCTTTCGCCAAAGACTGTGGAAACAAGGATAAATGTATCTCGGACCTCGCCCTGAAAGTATCCACCACAGAAAAGGACCTGCTTGTTGTCAGGTCTCATAACGATAAGTTCAATGTTAGTCTCACAGTCAAAAATAAAAAGGACAGTGCCTATAACACCAGAACCATAGTGCACTATTCTCCAAATCTAATTTTTTCAGGAATTGAGGTAAACTTTTAGTTTTATATTTGCTTATTCTTGTAATAATCATTTATTGAGCCGACTTTTCCTGCTACTGAACTAATTGTTTTTATTGAGTTTAGAAGAATAGAGAGCGTTTTGGACAAATTATTAGTACTCACTAATGGTGAAAGTATGAAATTTTTTTTAAAAAGTTTTTTTTTTGATGAATGTCTTTGGAGATCTATGACTTTTCTTAGATTCAGCATGAGGATAGGATCACTGATTTATCAAAATCATACATTTTGTAGAGGCATTACATAGCTGAAATTGAGACAAACTCAAAGAAAAATATAAACATAACAGAGTCAAGACAGTTGAACAGAGGTGCAGAGAAAGGAATGTATGTATGGAACAAAAAAATATTTACAAGAAAAAAAATCAAGATACCACTTCTCATTTTCTATGTAAAATCCTTACATTGGAAAAAGAGATGTTAAATCACAATGTGTCATTGTCATAACAGTTTTTTTTTTCATCTTGGCAATAACATACAGCTGCATAAGATGCTATATCAGCAATAATTAGTACTTCCACATTTGAATTTTGCTTTTAATTCTGATCTCTGAATGAATCCCCCTTATTTACAATTCTGTCTATATGTAATGAATTAGTAATATGTATGATTCACATTAAAAATTAGTAATATGTATGATTCACATTAAAAAAACATTTTTAATGTTTGTGTAAATTCAGTTTGTGTAAATTCAGACTTTCACTGATATTTCTCTCTATTTATTAGGATACCACTTAAGGACATGACGACTAACAGAGGCTTAAAAAATGTCCTCCATTACTACCACATATTTTAGATTCAGTAAAGAATGTTAATTGTAAATCCAAATGTGCAAAGTGATGCTAGAAAAATGTTACCACTGAATTTTTCTCTGGAACGTGGACTATATTAAAAATCATTGCCAGTATCCTCTTCAACTAACTTCATGGCTTTGGTACAGAGGGAGGACTATAAAAATAAACAACGTGTCTCCCCTACATCTATTAACAATAAAAACAGTAATAATAATGACAACCTTTTCCTGAGTCATATTATGTTCCAGGCACTGTTCTAAGCATTCCACTTACTCAATTCTCATTAAGTAGATAGGTATCTTTGTACTACAGAGATTCTAAGATAAACCCTTTCAGTCACATTTTAACTTTGCTGTAACCGCATTATACAGTCGATATATTTACTTAACTGGCAGCATTTCCACTCCTCTTATTCGTACACAAAATACTGGTGAGTCTCCTACTATTCAGTGGCATTTACAGTTTGATGAAATTGAGTATGACTGACCTCACTTAACAGAAAATCAGGCTCAGAGAAGTGAGCCTTTCTCTTTGACAAGGAGAAAGCTAATAGTGATGGAGTCAGAATTGAACTCCTGGTGGTCTCAGGTCCGAACCTGTGCTCTTACCGCTGAGTGAAACTCTTCTCATGACAGCCACTCACTGTGGGCTTCCATGTGGCAGTCTGGTATGTGTGGATTATTTCATCCACCCTATGTGGCGCATGCTGTTCATGCATCCACTGTGCAGTGGGACACCTAGACAAGATGTGATGTGCTTTGCCTTTCAGTCTCCCTCAAGTAATGTTTTCAGATTTCCCATGGATGGTGACACAGGTGATCCCATAATGCCGTGACTCTCCCAAATAAACTGAGAGACAAATCTTAGCAAGGCAGGGTCCAAGGCACAGCTGGGAAAAATCTGGAAAAACCAAGCTCAAGTATTTCACCTGTGTGTCTGCTCTAATTCTGCTTACTTTTTCTTCCAAGGCTATCCAAAAAGACAGTTGTGAATCCAATCATAATCTCACATGTAAGGTTGGATATCCTTTCCTGAGAAGAGGAGAAGAGGTAAGCAGATTATAAAACATACATGTGGCAACTGGATATGAAAAATACTGTGCTCAAGTTAAATGTATAAATCCCTCTAATGGTATTTTAGGATGATGCAGATGAAGTTTGAGTTCAAGATTTTGAGATACTGGAATCAAGAACCAATTAGTGCATGAGCCAAACTCAAATGCTAAGACAAAATTTAAAATTATACTTGATATTTTATCCAATAGTAGTAGGCTTTTCTGGCCTGTAGACAAAACAAATCTTTCAATTTTTTAGAATCTTTTAGAACTTTGTATAGAAACTCTTTTTTTTTTCATTTCTCTCTCTCTCTTAAATAATATCCTCATTGATATATAATTCACATACCATAAAATTCACTTATTTAAACTGTACAGTTAAGTGAGCTTTTGTATATTCACCAAATGGTGAATTCTGCAGCCATCACCACAATCAATCTTAGAACATTTTTGTATCCCCAAAAGAAACTCTGTACACATTACCAGTTACTTCTCTTTTTTCTCCTCCAATCCCTCCCCCAACCTCAGGCAACCACTAATCTACTTTCTTTCTTTATGGGTCTACCTATTCAGGACATTTCCTATAAATGGAATCATACAATCTGTGATCTTTTATAACTGACTTTTTTCATTTACCATAATGTTTTCAAGGTTCATCCATGTATAAGCAGTTCCTTTTAATTTCCAAATACAATTCCATTTTGTGGATGTAACATATTTTATTTATTCATCTATCATTTGTGTTGTTTTCGCTTTTTGGCTACTATGCATAATACTATGAATATCTGTGTACAGTTTTTAGTATGGGGATGTTTTCCATTCTCTTAGGGTGGAATTCCTTGGTTTGGTGATAACTATGTGCAACATTTTAGGAAGCTGCAAAACTGTTTTCCAAAGTGACTGCCCCATTTTCCATTCCTACCAGCAATATATGTCTTTCTTCACATTGTTACTGCCTGTGATTTTGATTTGTGTTTCCTTAATAGCTGATGATGTTGAACATCCTTTCATGGGCTTACTGACCATGTGTATATCTTCTTTGGAGAAATGTCTATTCAGATCCTTTACTATGGATGTCTTTTTTTTATTATTGAGTTGTGAGAGTTCTTCATATATTCTGCTTTCAAGTCACTTATCAGATATATGATTTGCAAATATTTTCTCCCATTGTCTTTTCATTTTTTTTTCAAAGATTCTATTTATTTATTTGACACACAGAGAGAGCACAAGCAGGGGGAGCAGCAGGCAGAGGTGGGGAGAGAAGCAGACTCCCTTCTGAGCAAAGAGCCCAATGTGGGGCTCTGTCCTGAGACCCTGGGATCATGACCAGCGCCGAAGGCAGATGCTTAACCAACTGAGCCACCCAGGCACCCTTGTCTTTTCACTTTCTTGATGGTGCCCTTTGAAACACAAAGATGTTTACTTTGATGAAGTCTAATTAATCTATTTATCCTTTTGTCCCTCATGCTTTGCTAACCCAAGATCACAAAGATCTACTCCTGTTTCCTTCCAAGAGCTGTATAGTTTTAGCTGTTACATTTGGGTTTCTATTCATTTTGATGAACTTTTGTGTATTGTGTAAAAGGAGAGGGTCCAACTTCATTCTTTGCATTTGGATATCCAGTTGCCCCACACCATCTGTTGAAAATGTCATTCATTCCCCCATTGAATTGTTGTGGCTCTTTTATTGAAAGTGACTTGACCATAAACATATGGGTTTATTTCTTGATTCTCAATTGTATTCCATTGATCTATATGTCTGTCTTTATGTCAGTACACTGTTTTGATCACTGAACTCTTTTGCAATCTTTGCAGTCTGAAAATGTAAGTCTTTCAGCTATGTTTCCCTTTTCAAAAGTTGTTTAGCTCTTCCACGTCCCCTGTATTTTCATCTGCACTTTAGGGTCAGCTTGTCAAAAAGGCCAGCTTGGAGTTTGATAGGGATTACACTTAATCTGCAGATCAGTTTGGGGAGTATTACCATCTTCAAGATATTAAGTCTTTGATCCATGACTATGGAATGTCTTCCTATTTATTTAGATCTTCTTTAATTACTTTCAAAAATGTTTTATATTCTTCAGAATACAAGTTTTAGACATCCTTTGTTAAATGTATTCCTAAGCATTTATTCTTTTTTAATGCTATTTTATTTTTGTTTCTTTCTTTTTTTTTTTTTTTTTGAAAGAGAGAGAAAGTGGTGGAGATGGGCAGATGGAAAGGGAGGGAGAGAATCTTAGACAGACTGCACACTCAGCACAGAGCCCATCATGGTGCTTGATCTCATGGCCCTGAGATCATAATCTGAGCTGAAATCAAGAGGCAGATGCTTAAACCACTGAGCCACCCAGGCACCCCCTTTAACGCTATGTTAGATGAAATTCTTTTCTTAAATTTATTTTCAGATTGTTTATTGCTCATATATAGAAATACAAATGATTTTTTAATATTGATCTTTTGTCTTGAAACCTTGCTGAAATTATTAGTTCTAATAGTTCTTTAGAGGATTCCTTAGGATATTCTACATATAAGATCATGTCATCTGCAAATAGAGGCATCCTTCCCAAGCCAGTGCCTTTTATTTCTTTTTCTTGCCTACATACCCTGGCTAAAACCTACAGTAGTAGTGAACAGAAGTGAGAGAGTGCTTTCATGTCTTTTTGAAAACAATATTTGTTTCCATGAAAAACAGAATATCTGTTTGAATGATAAACAACATATTTGCATATATTTTCATTGAAGGTTACTTTTCAGTATGAATATTTGCTCCTCCATTCATATTGAGTTAATGAGGGAAATATTGAATCAAAGTGATAAGAAGATATTTTACTTACTTGACTTAGTCTTTAAAATAAGATAGAAATACCATCCCAATTTCAACTTCTTCACATCATAACATTTTTTAATATAAAACTTCAAAATAGATCTTTGTCACCTTTATCACATATCCTAAAAAGACGACAAACACTGAGTTAGACATCTGGAAATGACAGAGTCACATATCTATAATGAAGTCTTTTAGCTCCTCTTTTTGCAAATGAGAATTCAGAAAGGTCTTTTCCCTTCACACATATGGCATGGCTACTAAGGACTGAAAAAACTACAAATGACAGTAATTATCATTGAATTCAATAAACCATTTTAGCTATGAAAATAACTAGGTGTACCACTTTACTTTAGGAACGTCATTATCAAGCCCATTTCTTGACTATCTCAAATGAAATTTATTGTGGAATTACATTTCTTCCCTAAAAATCTATAAAACATATATCATATTTTAAAAAATATACCCATGATTCCTCTATTTTGACATAGAAATAGTGAATTTCAACTCACTTCTACTTCTTCCTCTGGCCACTTTAATTAACCATGGAATTATCTCCATTTCTTTAAGAATAATAATATAGCCTGTGTTACATTTCAGCATTTAGAGATATTAATTGCAATCTTAATTATCTTTCAATCACTTTTTTCTTTCTTTAACAATTCCTCACTGCTTCGAGTAAAAGCTTAAATCAAAGCATCTCATGCCATCAATATAGAGAAGGGAAGATAATTTGCAAGGGATTTTTGCATGGGCTTTACACTTAAAATATACTTTGACTTCAAGATCTAAATTTATGATTTAAGCATTTCAGGATCATGTCAATAGAGAATAGGCACTTTCTTCAACCCTACTTCTCTGCTAGTATCTTCCCAAAGTCTGAAGACTCATTAAAAATGCCAAGACTTAAATGTTCAGGCCAGTCAGGGGTCTAATGAATAGGCAGGAAAAAAGGAACTCAATGAGAGACAATTTGGCAATTGGACCCTTTGTGAAGTATTATAGTTCAAACCCACCCAGTAATCTCCTATTAGAATTATGATTATTATTTCAATGCAAGAAGCATACTGCAGATCTGCAGATTCTTAAGAAAAGATTTTTTTTTAATGTAACCCAAAATACATGTGGGAAAGAAAATACAAAAGAAAACTCCACACATAATATGGTACAACCATGCAAATCTCATGACACCTGAATTCTAATCTTCCCTTCCATGACTGGGCCTAAATGGATTAAAAGAGCTTTCAATATCAAACTCTGTCCTGTCTGGCACTTAATCACAAAATTAAAATTTTAAGTCTCTATTAATAATGCACTTTGAGCCATCTTTTTGGCTGGCCAAATTCCAAAACACTCTAGTTAGCACAAACCAAGATTAGTTTTCAGAATAGGAAATACAGCTTTATAAAGATTATCATGAGGGGTCTTGGACTAGAACTTTGCTGAGGACCTATTTCTTCAAATAAGTAATCTGGTTTCTGGCCTGCCTGTCAGTGTTTATGAAGAGTCCTAATTATATAGTTTTTATGCTCAGGCATAGTTTTTAAAAGTAAGTTAGCCTGTATCAGAATGTTGGTATAATAAAAACGTTTTCCTTAGGTATTCTTTTTTAGGTATTAGTTTTTCTTAGGTATTAGGTGTTAAGTTTTTCTTAGGTATTATTTTAACTATGCAATTTGTAAGCAAAACTACTACATTATTGTTATTAGTATACTTTATTATAAATAAGTCTTTTATTTTTTCCTTTTGTTTTTACTCCTTGAAAGCCCAAAACTTTTGTGTACTATCAAATTAATGGACCCACATAGGTTTTCCCCTATTTTATAAAGAACATATATAGATGGTAGAAGTTTACATATTAAAGAGGCTTTAATTATGACTATTTCATAATTACATTGCTTATGGTTGTGATCTGGTAGAAAATGGTAATATAATACATAGAATGTACCTTCATGGTAATAGTTGATGTAGTATAAATTATTTTTATTAATGTGATTTGAATAAAGTGTTTAAATTCATATTAATATACAAAGCATATTTCATACTTACATCTAAAAGTATATGTATATCTTGTTCTGTTTTTGAGATGTGATTAGGTTTTATTTTCTTAGGTAATATTTCTTTTTTTTTTTCCTTAGGTAATATTTCTTAAATAACTTTGTAGTTTCAGTCTAGGTAATATCATTAATGTAATTAAATATTTTGATCGATGTAAACATTTTACTACTTTATCTGTTACTAGACTAAAAATATTTTTATTTCATAGGTTACTTTCAAAATATTATTTCAGTTTAACACATCTTATCTCATGGAAAATGTGATCACTCACTTAAGTGCAACAAGGTTGGTTGATATGTATGCATGAGTGTATGTGTATGTAAATGTATAAGTATGTAATTTCATTACTTAGAATATTTTGCTTTATAGACTCACTAGAACTTCTTACAGCTTTTATGAGAGACCAGTAAAAGTAAAAGGAGTGAACCCCCTTACTTCACAAAAACATCCTTATGATTAACTTAAAATAAGAAATTTAGAATTAATGCACCTACCAATATTAAACCATTGATTCTATGAGCTGTAAAACACGTTGTAATCACACATCACTTATATCTGCCAAATTGCATTTAAATTTATTTAAAAATGTTTACAGGATTGCTATTTTAACTTGTACTGGCAGTCTATCAAGTTCAACTGGATCATTAAATGGATTTAAAGTTTTATGATGCCCTTTTGTAGTTTAATACATTTTATCCAAATCAGCCAGAGCTTCTGAAAGATATCACCCAATACCCATATAACAAATTACAAATAACAAAAGGCTAATAAGGAAACTGAAATAGTGTCTTAGCTTTCTTCTAAGTATAATCACCCACTGGACCATAAACTCCTTGAGATAAAATTCTATCTTCTGTTGCTTTATTCCCCAGTATCTAACATGGTGCCTCACATCCAATAATTGCTGAGTAAATATAGAATGCATGAATAAATGAGAAAATAAATTAATGAATAAATGAATTCTGTATGCTCAATTTAATCCAGCTCAACAAATATTTATTTGACATCTACTAGAGACAAGATATTGAATTCATCACTATAGGGAATATAAAAATTAATAAGGACTTAAACTTCATGGAGTAAACATTAAATAGGAGGCAAAGACTAATATATAAATTACTATAATATATGGTACAACAAGGAAAATTCATTAGAGAAATAAAAACTGTGTATCAGAGACATAATAGAGGTTAATTTATATCTACTTGGCAATGAGACCCCAAGAAACCTTTATCAAGGAGATTATAATTAAGAAGGACCTTAAAGGTTGGGTAGCAATGCATAGGTTAGTAAATGGAATTAGGTAGAACATTTTAGGAAAAGTATACAGCTTGAGCAAAAACTCAATAGTGAACCACTAGACCTACTGAGGGAATATCAGGTAATCCATTTTAGCTCAAATATAGAGAATACAAAAAGGAGTAACAGAAGATAAACAGGGAGTGTGCATCCCATCATGTTATGGTGAGTATTGAATGTCAGAATGAGGCATGTTTACTTAACTAAGCAAACCATAAGGAGCCAGAAAAGTTCTTGAGGGGTGAAGTTTATATACAGAGCTAGCTGTTTCTTAGGAAGACTAATTTGGCCACAGTAGGGAACAGGTAGGAGAAGATGGGACCAGTCATAGCAAAAGCCCTGTCCCACAAATATCTATAACCCAAACGAGGGTGCTGCTTTTGCTCTACTCTAGCTCACACCAAGCCACTTATCACACTTGGATATGGCAAAGCCATTGAGAGGTCCTCATTGCCCATTCTGCGAGACCAAATGCTAGGTGCTTGGTCACTTGGTGGAGAGGGTATGTGTGATAAAAATAAGGAAAGCTAACATTTATTATTTCCTACATCTAGGCACAATGTTGAGCACTTTACATGTACTATAATCATTATTTATTTATCACTTATGATAAATCCCCATTTTATAGATGAAGAAACCAAGGCAAAGAGAAATTAAATAACAATACCATGCATGCTGGCCCTAGAGCCAGTGTTGGTAACTGTTATATCCCTCACTGTGCTTTTTTTTAACGCATGGGAGTATGAGATATGCATATGCAAGTATAAATATGCATGCCTTTACATAATATATAATTGAAATGACAACTTAAGGGAATAAATCTTTAACAAATATATAAGCATCAAATAATAAGCAATAGTCTTTAATAAGACTTTAAAGACTATAAAACTATAGTCTATAAGACTATTAAAACAAGAAGATCAAAGATTTTATATTGACTTTCCACCATGTAAACCTAGTCATGTCTCTTTGTGAGGTCCTCATCTGTTAGGAATAAATAAGAATCACATTGTGATCTCTGTTAAAAACACAAATTCCTAGGTCCCAACTCAAACCTACCTACTAAATCTGTATTTCAAGGAGCAAAGCTCAGTAATCTGTGTATTTAATGACTGAGCCAGAGTTACTTATCCATAATCTTCATAGAAGAAACCTTGGACTATATCATTCTGGTTTTCAACCCTAGCTACAATTCAGAATCAACTTGGGAAATTTAATAATACCCATCTGTTGCTGGCAAGGATGTGGAGAAAGGGGAACCCTCCTACACTGTTGGTGGGAATGCAAGCTAGTGCAACCACTCTGGAAAACAGCATGGACGTTCCTCAAAATGTTGAAAATAGAACTACCCTATGACCCAGCAATTGCACTACTGGGTATTTACCCTAAAGATACAAACGTAGTGATCCGAAGGGGTACCTGCACCCGAATGTTTATAGCAGCAATGTCTACAATAGCCAAACTATGGAAAGAACCTAGATGTCCATCAACAGATGAATGGATAAAGAAGATGTGGTATATATACACAATGGAATACTATGCAGCCATCAAAAGAAATGAAATCTTGCCATTTGCGACGACGTGGTTGGAACTAGAGGGTATCATGCTTAGTGAAATAAGTCATTCGGAGAAAGACAACTGTCATATGATCTCCCTGATATGAGGGAGAGAAGATGCAACATGGGGGGTTAAGGGGGTAGGAGAAGAGTAAATGAAACAAGATGGGATTGGGAGGGAGACAAACCATAAGTGACTCTTAATCTCACAAAACAAACTGAGGGTTGAAGAGGGGAGGGAGGTTGGGAGGGGGGTGGGGTTATGGACATTGGGTAGGGTATGTGCTATGGTGAGTGCTGTGAAGTGTGTAAACCTGGAGATTCACAGACCTGTACCCCTGGGGATAAAAATATATTATATGTTTATAAAAAATAAAATTAAAAAAATAAAAATAATACCCATCTGTGACCTCCCTCCCCTCCCTGACTGAACAACAACAGCAACAAAACAAAAACAAAAAAACAAGAATTCTACTGTTTTATAAAGCTCTTGTTTAGTTGCCAAGATAAGCTTGCCTTTCAAGTGCTCAGAAATGTCTCTAAATAGTCAGTAGTTTCATGATTTGTCTGAACATGCTATGTATTTTCTAGTGACAGCGAAGAACCTCCTGAAGCCCTTTCTGATAATGAAGTAAACATTTCTATCCCGGTAAAATATGAAGTTGGACTTCAGTTTTACAGGTAGGAGGAAAATGCATTTTTATGTTGATGCCTTTCTACAAACCCAGTGGTTCTCAAAGTGTGGTCCCTGGCCAAGGGCATCAGGAGCATCTGGGAACTTAGGCAAATTCTTGGCCCCACCCCCAATCTACTGAATCTGATTCAGTACTCTGGGGCCCAGAAATCCGTATTAAACAGGCCCTCTGGAAAATTTTCATGCCCTCTAAAGTCCCAGCATGCTAAATAATCTTATATGTGAGGTGCTAATGATCCTGGATTGCATTAGCAGTCCACTCTAAACTCATTACCAGTCCAGTCTAAACGCTGAAGACCTAGAAGAAGTAATTTATAAATTCTAGTGTTCTTGGAGGTCACCAGCATATTTCTTAGCCCTAATTTCTCATTGTGAGGGATCTGATCAGCCTGGCCATTCTGGACACACTAGATTAAATCTTTCTTATTGATGAGGGCTGTTTACTTCTTGCATTATTCATAAATTGTCCTTTCCCCTAAAAACTTTCAATCTATCCAAACACAAATCATATTGGCTATGTTTCCCACTACAAGTACTACACTACAAGTCTTGCTTAAGCAAGACTCCAAGCTTTTGCTAAAAAAAAAATATGTGCAATGTATATAAAAAGTATAAGAATCAGAGGCAAGTTTAGTCTCAAGGTCTTATTTTATTAATTTATTTTCTATGGCACTTTGCTTTATCTGATAACAACAAAAATGAGAGGATCATAGGGTATATATACAAATAGATTTTGTGTATATTACTTAGCCTCTGAATTCTATTTGCTGTTTTCTATCTGCTCTTATCCACTTCTCTTGGTACAATGATTTTTGCCAAGAATTTTTCATTTTATTAAAATAAAATTTTGACAAACACCTATATATTTTTATTATACTTCATTCCACCAAGTTCATCCAAAGAACATGGAGAAGTTGTATGGGAAAGAATGAATTTTTAAATTTAGCAGTAAATATAGGTCTTTAATATGAAAAGCTTAACATTTTTAAAAATCTATTTAAAATTCAGCACTTCTAAAAATATTAAGTTTTAGCCTCATTATTCACAAAATATAAATGATATTAGTGAATTAATAGAAACTTTCACTTGGTAACAATGAAACTTTATTTTAAAGTTGTATATATTTTGACATTTTAAGGCCAAATTAGCATCAGTGACTTACTGAACTAAATTATATAGCCTTTCTCATTCTCACCCTTCTCAAAGAAGTAATTGTAGGTTTCATGGTAAAAGAATTTACCTCTTACTTGAAATCTCTACAAGTACTTTCTGTGGGATTACCTGGTATAAAGAAAGAAAAAGAGTGAGGTCAAGTAAAAGTTAAACTTCATTGTGTTTTGTTTATCTTCTTCCAATTAATTCTAAGCTCTGCAAGTGAATACCATATTTCAATTGCGGCCAATGAGACTGTCCCTGAAGTTATTAATTCTACTGAGGACATTGGAGATGAAATTAATATCTTCTATTTGGTAAGAATCTACCTCTAAATTAGTATTGTCAAGGAGTAATTTATAAGCTTATAAATTAAATGAAAGTATTAACAGACACATAGAAACTTATTGATTCAACAGTTAATCTCTATATTCCAGAATTTTTTTTATAATTTCACTATTTTGAAGTAATTTTACTCAAAGAATTATTCACAATTATACTTTGAAGCAATTTTAAAAACTAAGGCACAAATTTCCTCCTAACACAGGCTTCGGTTGACTTCCTAGAAAAAATAAATTTATAAAACCAAAGAGACACTATCTATAAACCTATAGACTTTATTTACATTATTTTTTCAGTATGAGTGAGAAATGCACTTATAAAAAATAATTATGACTATTTCAGAAATTGATTACTTCAGATATCTTGGTAATATTTTACTTTACTCAACAAATAAATACATATCTCGTTCTCCTCATTGCTGCCTTCCATAGGTATCATACTATAACTTATGTTCCTCCTACCATATCCTTAAGTGATGTTTTCTATTACAACAATTATTTTTATCTTTGAATTCCTCATAATGAATTTTTCCTCACCATTATAGCAAACAATTATGGAGCTGAACCAGACTTTCATTTTAGGTAATGCCTACTTACAGACACAGACTAAAGTTAACATTACTCAAGTAAAAGAGGGTCCAATTCAAATGATGGATTTAAATATGTATTCAGAAGTATGAAATAATACAACATTATTATATGTGAAAATAGTCTCAATCTCTTTGGGAATTGCCAACAGTGGAAAAGGAAGTTCTCTTACAAGTAAAATAAATGTATCCTCTCAAGATTCATTCCGTTGTTTTTATCTGTGCTCTTTGCTAAAATTTCTATGACAAGTTTATGGCGGAAATTAGCATGAATGACAATCACCTTATTACTGAGATTAATTTTTGAAATTTTGGCTGCCAAGTTCTTCTAGCCCTATTTGCTTTTCCTAGATTAAAGAATTCAACAAAAACACAAGGAAGGAACAAAGGAAGGGAGGGAGGGAGGGAGGGAGGGAAGGAGGGAAGAATGAATTTTGAATATTATAGATCTTCATATGGTTTACTAGGGTCCAAACTTGAAACAGGTACTCTTAAATTATTATAAATAACATTGTTAAGAATATCCCTGACCATAATTTTTTTTATCTCATTATTTTGCTGGTATAAAACTTAAAGTTGGAGTAATGGAATTGAAAAAAAAAAAATGTGAACATTTTCTTAGGTAAGACCAGTGAATGAATTTACTACTAGAAATGTACCATAGAAAATTATTGGTGATACAAAGATTTATTCTCAGAGACACTCTTTTTTTAAGTTTATTGGTTTATTTATTTATTTGTTTATTTACTTGTTTGTAAGTAATCTCAACACCCAACATGGGGCTCAAACACACCACCCCAAGATCAAGAGTCCCATCTTTCCCAACTGAGCCAGCCAGGCACCCCTGGAAAATATTTTTACCAGTGTCATTTATAGCAGTTTAAAAATTGAAACCTGGGAACAATATAAAAGTTTAACCACATAAAATTGCTTAAATAAATTATCAGATAGTTACTCAAGGGAGAGACAGCTAAAGAGGACACATTTTAGATTTTAAAAAAACTAAATTCTGCTATTTACTAGCTCTGTGACCTTGAAAGTTCTTTGTTCCCAATTTAACTTTGTCTTCTTATAGGTTAAATAGGGATATTAAGAGAATCTACCTCATACGGCTGTTAACAGTGTTAAAGGCAATAATGCAAATAAGAGAATTAGCATAGTGTTTGGAATATAAATAAATATTGATATCATGGTTATTATTAAGCAGCTAATGAAAGTCATATTCTCAAGGAATCTCTAAGTTTATGGGAAAAGACCATGACAATACATTTTATAAATGGGATGCCAAATCTTGTATTTATTATGATACAAATTTTATAATGTATACATATATGCAAATGATAGGTAAATTTTACACTAAAGTGTTACCAATGTAGTAGAATTGTAGAAAACTTCCAGTTTATTTTCAATATTTTCAATGTTTCTGTAAAGAACATTGTTTTTAATCAGAAGAAAATAAATGTTAATTGCAGATTACATGATTTTTTTTTATTATTTACCAGAAAACAGATGGAATTAGAGTGGGAGACCATGGCAGGCAAGTTTAAGGCGTATTACAATAAGAAGGGACAAGAGTCAAGGAGCATGCTTAAGAGGCCAGGCACAGCTGGTCAGGAATTCCTAGAATTCCAAGATTAAGGGATGCATTTCGTTTTTGGCAACCACAGGGAATTGTTTCAGATCTGTGTAACTCCCAGTCCAGAAGGCTCAGTTAGATAGATCCGTTGGATTTTCTGGCATCTAGATTAAGGAGCTCCCTACTCACCTAGGAATTCAGCCTAGGGAAGATGTAAAGAAGGTGTACGTCCTGAAAATTACGCTTGAGTGGAAGAAGGGAGGCCCATAGCACCTGGTTGCTCCAATTCAACCTGTGAGGACTTTTGAATAGTAAATTCAACTTCCTGATGAATTTCAACCTGCCTGGCTTTCCTTCCCTATGTGGTACACTCACCATTGGTGGCATGATGTGATATTCAGTGGGAATTGTAGTTTAGTAGATAAAAGCATATAGGCAATGAGAGAAGAATCAATGTGACTCTCATCCAACTGGATTATTAGTCATTATTGACACAGTAGCCTAGCTGGAGATAGGATAGTGAAAGGAAGCAGACGGTTATCTGGTTTGCCTGTGCAGTGGTGGCAGATGCCATGTGGCTGGGCTGAGAAATGATTTGTGGGCCTAAGGGGTTACAGCAGACTGGTTGAGGCAAACAAAATAGGCTCACCTGTGCTGAGTGGGTCGAGTAAATGTTCTCCTTTCTTCCCACCTCCAAAAGACTAGGAGATCCAAAAAGATGATGAGCATAAATAAATTTAATTCTGACTTTTCTTAATCCCAGTCCTATTTTGGGAGTTGGAAGATGAAGGAACAATATACATTATAGCTGATACATATGGCACTTTTAAGCATCCCTGTTTTATTCTTGTTTAATCATGCCAGTTCTCTGTCCAGTGCCATAAGCTGCCTGCATTCACTTTTAGATTCAAAATATTATACAACTTAAATCAATTAAGGACAAATGTCCTACTGAATGCAGAAAGGGTGCTGTTGAAAGAAGAAGAGAGGATTAATTTTTATTTTTTTCCCCGTAGATTAGAAAAAGTGGACATTTTCCAATGCCAGAACTTAAGCTGTCAATTTCATTTCCCAACTTGACATCAGATGGTTATCCTGTGCTATACCCAAGTGGATGGTCGTCTTCTAATGTAAGTCATGTGTGCCTTGGAATGACATCATAATTATTATCTTCTTCAATTTGTATTTAAAACCTTTTGTTCTGCATGCCACCTGTGATAAAGAGCTTTACCAAAGTGACCTGGAGAAGAATTTAGAAAATTTTAAATAATAATAATAACTTCCACTGGCTACTTAATAGATGCATTAGTTTCCTACAACTGCTGTGGTAACAAATTACCCCAAGTGGGTGGCTAGAAACAACAGAAATTTATTCTTACTCAGTGCTGGAGACCAGAGTCTGCGATCAAGGTGCCAACAATGTTTGGTCCCCCTGGAGGCTCACAGGGATGCCTCTCTCCTAGCTTCTGGGGGCTGCTGTCACCCCTGGCATGCCTGAGCTTGTGGGAGCGTAACTGCAGTCTCTGCCTCTGTCTTCACATGCCTGTCTTCCTTGAGTTTCTGTGTCTTTGCCTCTTCGGTCTCTTACAGCACACTCATCAGTGAATTTAGAGCCCATCCTAAATGGAAGGACCTCATCTGGAGATCCTTAATTACAACTGCAACAAACCTCTTTCTTTTTTTTTTTTTTCTTTCAAGATTTTATTTATTTATCTGAGAGAGAGGGAGAGAGAGAATGAGCACAGGAGCAGGCGGAGGGTCAGAGGGAGAACCAGACTACCTGCAGGCAGGGAGCCCCAAGCTGGGCTCAATCCCAGGACCTGGAGATCATGACCTGAGCTGAAGGCAGAAGCTTAGCCAACTGAGTCACCCAGGCACCTCCAAATGACCCTTTTTCCAAATAAGGGCATGTTCCCAGGTTCCAGGCGCTAGGACTTGGACATGTCTTTTTGGAATACTTGTCAATCCACTGGAGTGGATTTTAGGTAACTACTTGTTGACTTGTGCCTTAACATGTTTGTTAGAGCTTTAATATTTTTGAGGTGATCAAACATCTCTAAAAAGAGACTTCTTAATTGCTCCTAAGCAATTTAACAGCTGCACGTAAAACAGTAAAGCACTTTTTTACTCACTTATCCCAAATAATAGCAGTATCACACCCATTTTGTACCTATAGCTTTGAATGAGTCAATGTGGTAAATTGTGTTGGCTCAGTCTCTAAGACAGAAAATCACAATGAATGTTGAAGTAATGCATGCATATTATCAGTATTTGACAATCGGTCTTCTCTTCAGAGACTTTTTTAAGTTAAAATATTCTCAGAAATCAAGAAGTAAAAACAGTGATAGTTGGATTATGATATTTAAATGTTGCCCTAAAAGCAAGGTAAAATTAAATCTCTACCATTTTTGGGATGCCTGGGTGGCTCAGTCGGTTAAGCCACTGCCTTCGGCCCAGGTCATGATCCCAGTGTCCTGGGATCCAGTCCTGCATCGGGCCCCTTGCTCAACAGGGAGCCTGCTTCTCTCTCCACCTCTGCCTGCCACTCTGCCTGCTTGCGCACTCACGCTCTCTCTCTCTCTCTCTTTGACAAACAAATAAATAAAATCTTAAATATATATATATATATATATATACCATTTCTCTCTAATACAAAAAAGCAGGTTAGTGAGGATGTAGAAAGACTAAAATTATACTTTTCCTATTACTTACTAACTTCAACCTTATTACCTTTTATTAAGGCTGTAGAGAGTTTTGATGAACAGAATGTTTATTAGAGTAAGTCTAGAAAAACAATCTAAGAACTAGCTGTCTTATAAACATGGCATCTTAACATTTATAGGGCTGCTGATTTACATCATCTTCCCACATAGATCAAGTATCTTACCCTTGGTGTTTAGAGACTCCTGAAATATTATTGGATGAATACACAAATACAGATGAAAGCTCATCTCTTTTTTTGTTTGTTTCACAAACCATCGTATGAGCCATCATATTGAATAACAAATGCCAACCCTTTTTTTTCCCACCATAGTTTTAATTTCTTTTCTCTCTCTGTATTATGGGAATTTACAACTAATATTTGATGAAAACAATAAATTAATGAGCATGTTACACAATAGTAAGTTCCACTAGCACCCTTCCTTTTCAATAACAATCTCCCTGATATCTATTACAATTCAAAAGTAGCATGCTAACAGTCATTATTACCTGGGAGTCTGTGTATATGGCTACTACAGAATAGCTTCTTCCATATTGCACACTCCTGAAGATGGATCTTTCATCTGTGACAATGGCTGTCACTCAGATGTTTCACGTTATAATACCAGGTCATTTTTCCCTCTGACATCTGGCATTGTCTGATAAAAGAAATATTTTCACTTCTTAGAATGCGAACTGCAGACCCAGTAGCCTTCAGGACCCTCTTGGCGTCAACTCTGGGAAGAAAATAATTATATCCAAACCTGAAGATCTCAAAAGAGGCACAATTCCGGTAAATACAGATAACCAAGACAAGTACTAGTTTTATCTCATGCCTTTTAAGTGAATAAATTCAATATCAACCTAAAAATAGCTATCTTGTAGAATATCTTCATATGGTATCTTTTTGTCAAATGACAAAGGTACTAATATGTACCTCTGATCGTTTAAACAGGACTGCAGTACGTGTAAATTTGCTACCATTACATGTAATTTGATTCCTTCTGACATGACCCAAGTGAATGTTTCACTTATCGTATGGAAACCAACTTTTATTAAAGTAAGTGATTGCATCGTTCTCTGCAATTATTGAATTATTGAATTATGTTAACCAGTGTTTGTTCATTACTTAGTATATACCAAGTACAGTGCTTCTGTAGAAAGAACTGGAAGTGTAAAAATATGTGGTTCAAACGTGGCTCTACTTAACCAACCAAATGGGTCCCATTTTCCTTGTTTATTTGTAACTAAGTTATCTCCAAGGTGTGCTTCCAGATATATACTTTTGTTTTCAGTCTCTTTTACAATTTTTTTGTACCTCTAGAAATAAACACCTATACAGTATCAAAGTTTGCATTTATCTTAACACTATAGAACCCAGTTAAGGGACAAAGAATTATAGAGAGACAGTACTTGACTCCTTGACACCATTATCAACAAATAGAGCTAACACATATTGTGGATTTATTGTATTAGATCAGAATTTACATATATATACGTATATATGTACACACATTTATATATTCTATATATATATATACACAATTTATACTATATATACACACATTTATATATACTATATAATACATAATTTATATATATGATATATGCACACACATTTATATATACTACATATACACATTTATATATACTACATATACTGTATATATGTATATATATATATATATATATAAAACAGGAGGATATTTTTTAGCTTCTTATAGTCATATCTGTCTGACAACAAGTACTTTAAAACTTAATCCATTGTATTTTGTATGGTTTCTTTCTCTCATAGAAGTGTTTGGTTAATTATATGAAATTCTCATTTTTAAGGTTTGATCATAACCTAAGTTACAATTTTCATAAGTGAAAAATATTAAGTTGCAATTTTTATAAGTTACAAACTTTTGGATATTGGCAATTTTGTGTTTTATCCTACACAAGCTCCTATATAAACTTCATTACCAGAGTGTAGCTATTTCATATCTAGCTGTATGAAAGGGGGCAGGGTTTGAGGTTTGTTTTTACCAAGGATAAATCTGAAGAAAATGATTTAGAAAATTGTTGCATTCTATAACAAGGACCTAAGTGACAATTTGAGTGGAAAGAAGAGGGATGGGTCGTCGTTTGAAACCACCAGTTCCATTTGGATGTTAGTAAAACCAGTGTTTTTAAACCTCTCAGGAAAATCTCAGTTTTAAAAATTGCACTGCTTAAACATGACTAGCTCTTACTATGATTAACATAATATATTGAAAATAAATTCTGTTTGCTTTTCAGACACGTTTTTCTAGCTTAAATCTTACTGTAAGGGCAGACCTTCAGAGTGAAAATACATCACTGATTTTAAGTACTGGCAATCAAAAAAGAGAGGTAAGAGCAACTCTAAGTTTTGAAAACATTATACATTTCACTCTGAATTTTGTGACATAATGTTTTATAATTGCTTATAGAACCTAAAGCAGTGACTAGCTAGTCACTAAGTAACAGACACTTTTTGCTTCAAATTGTACTTAATTAACTTCAAGTGTGATTTCAGTCTTCTTTGTAAGAAACTGGGAAAAACCATGATATTACAATTAACATGCCATGTTTGAATTTACTGCTTGTAACTATCACAATAAATTGGTGTTTTTACTTTCCCCTTGATAACAAAAGATGATTTGTAATTTTCCTCCTTAAAAACTGACATTATAAAATGCAGTTGATATCTGAAGAGCAAACTTGAAAAACACTTTATAGAAAGTGACTGTACACTTCAGAAATAAATGTAAATTTTGAAAGGTTTTCTTCACTTAGTCATTGGGAAGTCAGATGCAAAAATGAAATATTATTCCCTTGTACAAATTCACACTCAGTCCTTGGGAAAAACAAAATGGTTTGAGGTTTTCTCCCTCTTGCTTCATTATAAAATAAGGCCAGAGTACTTGTTACAGATGTGGATATGTAAACATTTCTCCTCTTTTCATGGGGGGGTTTAAATATCCCATGTGGATAGTATGAGTCATTTAATTTTATTTGGAAGCTCCTAACATTCAGATATTATTTAAAATTTTCTTATTTCAAATTAATACTTATCTCAAGTAGTTCCAATGTCAATGACCCCTGGTTAAAGAATATAAGCATATAATATTTACTTACATTATAAAGAATACTGATAAATGCAAATTTGTTCCACATGCAGAGAAGCCAAAATTTTACCAGTAAACACCACCCCCAAAATGAGTATGAATAATATTGTAAAAGAGTACTTTTGATTCCTAGATATGTTTCGTCGAAATTTTATAATTAGCTCTATTTCCCCTAAATGTTAGTCTAAAACTCCCCTTGGAACTATCATTCAACATTTTATCCTAAAAGAAAATTATACCTACATTGTTAAAATTACTAAAAGTGATCATTTTTTAATTGCGTGATCTTAGAGAAGTCACTGATCCCATCCAGATTTCAGCTTCTGCATCTGTCAGTTCAGGGAATTGTTTTAGATGTATTTAAAATCTGTCCTAAAAGATCTTATTCTGTACATATGTATACTCGTGCCAGCTCTGCGTTCCCAAAGCATCAGCAGTGACCCACACGGAGCCATCTGAATAGTTTGTATCAGTATCCAATATATGTAAATATCTCCCCATTCCCTTTTTTACCTCCAGTCTTCCCTTTAGCGTTAGGAATTGAGATGGTCCCTGTGACAAGCCAACATAGAAACTTGAACTGTTATTCATCGTGAGATCTACCCTGAATTAGTCTTTTTTCTTAGAAACCTAGGGATGAAACCCAGGGCAGACAAGTCTCACCATGGT
The DNA here is from genome assembly GCF_010015895.1 of Lontra canadensis. NCBI lineage: Eukaryota > Metazoa > Chordata > Mammalia > Carnivora > Mustelidae > Lontra > Lontra canadensis. The sequence continues at coordinate 12,856,054 of NW_022630999.1, forward strand.
TTGGGGGCCACATGGAGCTTCATTAACCTAACTAACAGCTTTTTACCTCAAAGTTCTCCTTCAGTTAAGACCTAATGTATAGATTGAAGATCCAGTCGACTGGCAGAGACAATGCCGTCTAATAAAAAGCACATAGGGCTGCATATATGTGCAAAAATTTATGTTACCTGTACACTGGAGATTTGTACATTTTACTGTAGGAGATTTTTATATAAATTTGTAGACAAAAAATAAAGCACATGAAAATTAGAATTAGAAGAAGACCTGCTCAGGTTTTTTTATGTCAGCAACCTGTGGTAACACTCCAGCCTAAACCTATATGGTCATGATAATGCACTAAAGTCAATCAATAAATCTTCAAAATATATAATACTTTGGGTTCTCAGTGAGTTAAATGCACCTCTACTCCCAAGCACTCTGATTCATAAACAGTTCGCTCTTTATGTATGCATTTCTAAAGCATAAGATTATAAATATTTGGGGTAATAACAAATTTGACATGCTTAGAGATTTTGAATAGATGAAGGGCATTTATAAATGTAAACTCAAGGTTTTCTCTGTAGGTAGTAATCAGATTAAGTACATTGTTTGGTAGAAAATTATAGCCTGCAAGAACTTAATGTACCAGGACATATAATAGGTGTTTATCAATGTTAACAATCTTTTTAAATAAATTTCAGTTTGCTGTTCAAATATCCAAAGATGGACTGCCGGGCAGAGTGCCATTATGGGTCATCCTGTTGAGTGCTTTTGCTGGATTATTGCTATTAATGCTGCTCATATTAGCCCTGTGGAAGGTAAGCACCAAAGTTCTTTTGACTTTCTATTTCAAGTATCAACAGCAAATTGGTGAAATAAATTATCATTTATCCATGCTGTGTAATATGGTATTACACAGCCATTAAAAATATTGAGATGATAACCAAGACAAAAGAAAAAAAAATGTATATCCCGAACATTGTGCACAACTCAATCCCAGTTTTGAAAAAGAAAAAAAATAAACAAATCCAAAAATCATGATGGATCTCTCTGGGGATTAGGATTGCAAAAGACCTTTATCTGTCTATAACACTGAGATTTGTAAATTAAGTATGCATTACTTTTATAAGTAAAGAATGAAAATTCTTCTTTTATAAAAAAAAGAACAAAATGAGCTCTTATGTCAGTTTAAGAGTATATAAATAATAGAATGGTTAAGATGAGCCTTATCCAAATACATATATCTATATATCTTAAAAACTAAGACTTCTTTAATATATGAAGAAATATGCCACATTCTATGTAATAGCTGTGTGTCTGAGTGAGAGAAGTTAAGTTCATTAGTTGATGAAAGAGAAATCTTACTGTTTCACTGACTCCTATTTCAAATCCTCTTGTAAAACTATTTCTATTCGGTAAATCCATATATTTACATAGATATTTTGCTTATACTGAGATGTGTGAGATTTTTCAAACTCTTAGCTGTATCCTTTTCAAATTAAGCAGAACTAAGATGATAGCATTTACACAAATTTAGTAAAGAGTAAAATCCTATCAAAAAGTTGAATTTAATGTTTTTTTTCCAATGAAACATCAAATTGGTATTCATTCTAACATCATACCATCCTATATTTTACCAAATTGTTTTATTAAATAGCTAAACTCTGTTAAAAACACAGGTTGTGGTTACATATTCATTTTTTGAATACCTGAGCAGCAGAATTCTCTTTTAATTTAAATAATAAATTTTTGTCCCACAAATTGCCAAAGGTTGCTACCCTTTTCGACTGGCTTACAATGTCTAACTTCCTCTTTTGGGGGGATTACACTCAGGGAGGATGATAAACAAAGCCATGTTAAAGGTGTAGATCAGTAGCATTTAGTTTAGTGAACAGAAACCGCAGCTTTTCTCCAGCAAAGTCTCGATAAGACAGAATTTCTTGCTTTCTCAAACCTCCAGCTTCTTCTCCTACTCCAGAGGGTTCAGTGTTCCGTCTGTAATACCTGGCTTTACCACACTGTGGTACCCAAGACCTGGCTTAGTGATGTCGAGGTTGTGCTTAAAACAAAGATTTATTTCTTCACTTCTGGGCACCTCTATTCCAGAGAGCATCTTACTGTTGATTTCTTTCAGTGTGCCTTTCTATTCTGAGCACTGCACTTGCCCATGTAGTTTAGGACACAGCTGACAGGGATCTTTTTACACTTAATAGACCCTGAGCAGAAACCTTAGGATTATCCCTTCTTCCTCCTTCTTCCAAATGTGACTCTGGAAGTTCATTGAAACTCCCAGGCTCCATACAGGGAACAGGCCAAAGATTCTTCCTGGATCTGTGACTCTATTTCAAAAAGTGCTGTCTTTATATAATTTGTCCTTGCAGTACACGTAGTAGAAATTAAAGTTTTTCAAAATCTTAATGGTAGCTTGCTGTAGTTAATATTGAAGAGAGAAGACTTTGAGGATACACAGGTTTAAATAGATGGAGAAACACCTTCTGGTACCACACACTGAGGGAGAAGCCCAGTCAGGCCAATATGACCAACAGAATGAAATGAGACTCAGCCCACAGAGAAGCCCTAAGAAAGCAGAACCTTTTCCTTCTTAACTTGATTTCATACTGATGCTTGAAGTTTCATCACTAATTATTTATTTACTAACCCTGAAGGTGTATTCCTTTTCCAATATACATATCCTTGGTGAATGTGGATGGGAAATAGCACCACCATTTTTCAGTCTTTTATATATTAGTTAAATTTATTCACTCAACATTTATTGCATATAATAAATGAAAAGAATAAAAATAAAAGAAATGACGTCAGTAAGCACGTCATTTCTACCAGGTACTATTGAATCTGACCCTTTGCCATAGGGTTTTGAACCCAGGGATAAGCATAAATAAGATCTAGCCTTTACTGATAAGTATATATGGGAAGGCAAAGAAGGAAAGTGAAAGTTGTAAGTCTGGGCACTGAAAACAAACTTAGCTTGTTTTTAATTTCGTCCAGTATTGGCTCCAGCCAGTTTGAAGCTATGTCCTGTATTCACCTAGTCTCCAGTCTTATGACTCAACTTCGCTAACAACCCACATTAATAGAATTAGCTGAGCAGAAAAGTTCAGATAACACAATTAAGTTTTTTTTAAAAGAGTTTATTTATTTATTTATTTGGCAGAGATCACAAGTAGGCAGAGAGGCAGGCAGAGAGAAAGAGAGAAGCAGGCTCCCAGCCGATCAGAGAGCCTGATGTGGGGCTCGATCCCAGGAACCTGAGATCATGACCTGAGTTGAAGGCAGCGGCCTAACCCACTGAGCCACCCAGGTGCCCCCACAATTAAGTTTTAAAAATAGAACACTTAGGGGTGCCTGAGTGGCTCAGTCAGTTGAGCATCCAACTCTTGATTTCAGCTTGATTTCATGATCGCAGGGTTTTGAGATGGAGCCTTGCATGGGGCTCTGTGCTCAGCAGGGAGTCTGCTTGGGATTCTCTCTCTCCTACCCTCTGCTCCTCTCCTCAACCCCCACTGGCGCTCTCTCTTTCTCTCTTCTCAAATAAATAAAGAAATCTCAAAAATAAAAAATAAAATAAAATAGAACATTTAGTATATGAAAGCAAAGGAAGGTTGAAAAGATGCAAAAAGACTTGAGAGGTAAAGGATGAGAGAGAGAGAGAGCAGGGAGGGACAAAAGAAAGAAGTCTTATATTCACCACCTGTTCCTGTGAAAGCCTTGTCTGATTTATTTTCAGCTCAGGACCTGCAGGCACAAGGTCAGGGGCCTGATACTTTGTGAATCCAGAACTTTTATTTTTGGCTCAAAGGAAGAAACCCTGAGACATAGAGAACTGCCATTGAAGAGGATACATTTATTGTTTTTTCATGTTTATTTACCTGTTGTCACCTTTTCCTCATCTACCACCAACTAGATTCTGACATAATGGAAGACATAAAGCTGTGTCATGGTGGAAGACATAAAGAAGTTACCTTCTTTAACTTAAAACTGCATTTTTGAGGGGAGGGGGATGGGGGGATGGGTTGGCCTGGTGGTGGGTGTTAAGGAGGGGATAGATTGCATGGAGCACTGGGTATTATACGTTAACAATGAATCTTGGAACAGTACATTAAAAACTAATGAGTACTGTATGTGACTAACATAACATAATAAAAAATAATGAAAATTTCTTAAAAACTGCATTTTTGACCATTTATCCCATATAAGCCCTCAATTATTCAATAATGATTTTTTAAAATATACCATTCCCTTGCAAAATTCACCATAACTTCACTATTAAAATAATATGGAGGTACCATACTTTCAAAGAATTAACTCACTGCCTGAACTATTATAATCTGCTCTGAAACTTTAAAAAAATATATAGACTTAAAAAATACACTTCTCTAGGACCCTTAATTTCCATTTATTTAAAATACTCACATTTTAGATGAGATTATTACAAAGGTCCCTTTCAGTGCCTATACTTATTTTTATTATAATGTATAATAGGAAATAAATATAACACTTATAATTTTATAATGATCCAAATTAAACAGTATAATAAAAAGTCATCCACATTCACCCCTATGTGAAATTTCTTCTATGATCATTGAGTTCCTTTCCATCTCCAAATGATACAGCATGTTTTCAAGAGGCACTTCCTGTCAAGCCTATAAAGGCAGATATTCTAACACATTTAAAATTAATCCAGACAACTCCCGTCTCCCCCACCCCTCAGCCATGGTGCATGTGCCAGATTCCCCCACCTCCAATGACCTCAATTTATGATCATCAGTTAATTGATGGAATTTCTCTGCCACATCCCTGAGAAAAAAGGTAATGACAAAGTGCCATTCAGTGCTAGCTAACTCTAGTTTGTATGTCTTCCCAAATATTTTCCCAGAACCTCTAACTTAGTTCACCATGTGTACTAGTTTTTACTAGGAGACATGATATATTTAACCAACAAAAAAGTTTAAAATGAAGCAATTTAATAAATATCATTTCTTGACATTCAGTATTACTTAAGAGGTCAGTGAAAAAAAATCTCAATTATATTATCTGTATGCCCAGAAGCACTGACATAGTATTAAATTTTATCTAAGGAAATTACTATTTATTACCTAAATTCAAATAATTGATTGTGTTATGCTTGGTATTTTTCCAACAGATTGGATTCTTCAAAAGACCACTAAAGAAGAAAATGGAGAAATGACGTATTTTACAGGAGAAAAAAATAACAGTTATTCAATTATCTATCCTCAGGTTTGCCTCAAATATGTGACAAGAAATTTAAGACATAGTCACATAACTTTATGTACTCCATCAGGGATTAATCACTTGGAAAATGACAAATCAAGGAAGATCCAAAAACAATACCATAAAGATATATTTTATAAAATGATGAAAAATATTTTTAAATAATTACTCTGTGTTATTTAAGTAAAATTACAAAGTGTTTTGAAGATGAAGAATAACGTGTACAAATATGTTTATATATTAAATCAGCATCCAGAGTATTTAAGAAATGCATAAAAAGATTTTTATGATCATTGATAAATTAAGCTTTTTCCATTAATTCCTGATGGATATCCACATTCAGCATGATAGTCAACATTTGTAAATGACAAGAAAGGAATTAACCGAAAAAGATCACTTCTCTCTATTCAAATGAGAAAATTTTCCTCGATAGAGTATATATAAAATATGGACTGAAAATAGAATTAAGTCATACAGAATACATTCAACATCTTTGCGTTGGGTTCTGTACTTGGAAAGTCTTTTGTATGTTTGTTTGCTTGTTTGTTTTTCTCCCAAAGTGTTTGGAAACAATTGAGCTGATGGAAAATGAAGATAGACTCGTTTAAAGACAGCTCACTGAATGGATTAAGCTTTCACAGAACATGCTTAATTTTGACAGGAGCCCTAGAACTCAAAACTTTCATGCTGAAAACAGCACTTCACAGCAGTTTTGTGGGGCATACCAGTGATTTGTAATGAAAAGCCCTGTTGTGTGTGGGATATGCTAAGATGGTTTCTGAATGCAACGTGACAGCAGATGCCACAGAAACGCCCACCTCATCTTTGCTGGGCAGTTTTTGAACGTTAGGGGTCCAGGATATAACCAAAAGTAGGAGTTTTCTCAACTCCTTGGCACATGGTTCATTGAAACCCTCAAGCTGTGAGAGTATGTTTATTTTTAAGTTTTTAAAGGTATTTAATTTTCCAAACACATTTCTTATTTTTATGAAAGGCAGCATTCTATTATAATATTGCATTTTTACCAAGAAGCCACTGGTTTTTTAGTGTGTGGCATATCAGTATTTAAATAGAACTCCAGAAATGTATTTTAAAGAATCTTAGGTTTGAAACCTTGCACCAAGAGAAAGATATCACACCTCTGTATGAGCTTCTTTGCTCCTGAAGTAATCATTATGGTGCATCGGACTCTACTGTAGCACAAGCTCGTAGGTTGCTCTGCTTCTTAGGAAAATAACAATGGATGAATGTATCATAGCCGCATGTGTGAACTACTGCTGTAAAATTTGCTGATATTCCTACAACTCCATCTCTCCACCTGGCTGACCATCACAAGACCAGCACCTGCCCAGCACCTTACACAGAAAGTCCTAGACTCTACTTTTCTCCAAAGCATCAAATCAAGGGAGAAATTAAATGCCATAGGTTTAATTTTTAAAACTAATTTCCAAGGAATTCTCCGAGGACTCAGAGTCGGCTCCCTCGTGCCTGTCTGCATCTACGTCTAAGATCCTGATGATCAAAATCATGCACCTGGGGAGTGCCCCGGTCATCAATACTAGAAGAAAGGCTCAGTCCATCCAGAGATATGATATCCTCTTGCCGGTCATTGTTCTGAAATGTCTACTTCGGGAATTTCCTTCATTCCCACAGCCTATCTCCAGGTTCGGAAATCATTCTTCCTACCTGTTCTTTCTTTGCCCGACAGAACTCAGGTCTCTCTTGTTCTGAGCCACCGCATTGCACAGCCTATTGGCAGCTCAGCTCCAAAATCAGCACATTCTTAGAATAAATCAAACAGGTAAACTTAAATTCACACTTGGCCTCTAGGACTGTTAAGCATCCTGTTTCAGTGAATGTGCACATTTCAACCAAATACGATGGTAACCCGGAAGGGAAAGATGGAAACAATGGCATTTTGAACTTGTTAGAAAAGAGAGGAGCAACCATTGGGACAGATCAAATAGCTACGTATAAGCCTGGCACAGTTTTTAACAGAAGTCGTTCCCAGTTTTCAAACAGAATGTTTAATGAACCAGATATCCCTTTTCCCTAGTACTATTATTTGTTGGGCTTTATGTGCGTATGTGTGTGAGCATCTGTATGTGTAATGTGTAAACACACATGTACACACACACACACACACACGAATAGACACAAAGCAAATACAAAATACCTCAGTAATACCAAATGGCAAGGTTTGACAAAATGACAAAAAATAAACACAAAAGCTACACCAACAAGAAAAGTTTGATTCATCCATTTTCATTAATTCATTCATTCATTTTCATTAATATTTGCACAGTTCTGCAACTATCTAAAAGAAGTAAACGTGGAAGTTTTGACTAAAATAATAAATCAACAGTACGAGTGTTCTTAAACATAGTCAATGATTAAGAAATATACCAAACTCTAATCATTTTATTCTAAAGCACTTAATAAGAGAAGTGAGTGCTATTTAAGACTATGAGTTTATGTCAAAAACTTTTTTTTACATTGGTATTTTATAAAATTGATTATTTCTTTCATTGTGAACTAAAATATGTATGAAGTCCCTTTCCGGAACTTAGAATGGTATATTGGTAAATTATTCAACAACTAGCTCTCCAGGAGGAAAGAAAATCCCTGATTTGTATCATTTGCCAATTTCCATGATTTAAATAGTCTTGCCATGGCCATTTTCAAGCTACCAATATAACCCTAACCAGCTTGCAAAACTCCTGAAAATTGATCTGTCAGCTCCCACGAACCAGTATAAGCTGGCTTCAGCACACCATTGAAATAGATTAGATGACAATCATGACAATAATAGATGATAGATAAACAGATAGATAGATACAGAAATTCAATGATATAGAGATATAGAGATATAACATGTTAGGCATATATAATGCATAAATATACACAGTATAATCACCTTTCAAATTATGCTTTAAAGGCTCATCTCAAGCCCAGCAGACAATTCTATCCCTCATTCTTCAATTTCAATTTCTAGAATTATAGCCTTCCTTTAATATTAATAAAATGTTAAAAACTTTCAGGAGAAGCAAGGAGTTGAAAGCAAGAAAATATAAAGGGTGACACCATGAAAATCAGACTTTGACAGCCACAAAGAAACTTTTACTTTCTCTGGGAATCCAGAGCCATGAAACAATACTGTGAAGTTTCATCCTTTGCAAATATTTGTAATTTCTATGATCCAATTTGAAATTCAGTGGTTCCATTTATTCAATTATTTTCTCTGAGCCTTAAAGTCATAGGCCATTTAATCTCTGAATAGTTCCATGTCATCAGTATGCTTGAAATGAGGCTTGTAGGGGAAGATGTTTTTGCAAAATTTGATGCTTCCTCAACCATAATAAATGTACCTACACAAGCAAATACCTGTAAATACCTATAGAGATATATATTCTCTTTTCCTTTTACAAAACCAATATCTAGATTCAACTGGAAAACAAATATCTGCTCCAAAAGCAAATGTGGTTGCACAGTGTTTGACCAAAGCTGGGTTGTAGCTGCCGTGGGAAGCTGTGCCCACATTCTCCCCAGGCATCCCCTGCAAGGGCCACAGCTTATGAGGGGAACAACCACCCCTCCAGCTCCCGGCAGCGCGCTTTCAGAGAAGATGTCTTTGTCAAACATGTGGTAATCTGCTCCATGAAAATTAACTGTCTTGCTTGGCACAACACTGAGAAAACTAGGGAAGACCCAGGCTCCAAGCATGATTCATGTGCTTGGTGCAGTCACGTTACTGTTCAACTAAAGAGGCTTCTGGCAGCTCCTTTTTTTTTTTTTTTTTTTTTTTACAAAATAATATCCTTTGCATCCTTCATTTAGTTTCAATGCTTCTCAAGTCCTGTACATTAGTCATCTCCCTCCACCCCACCACCAAGGGAGATTTTCCAGAAGACTATTAGAGAAAAACCTGTTTACATGTCCTCTCTGTTTGCTGTGAATACCAGCTTCAGTGAACTGATCCTTTATACAGAATTTCAGGCCTCAGGTCTTCTGTGACACTATAAAAGCATGACATGATATAGGCATAATGTAATAGGGACAAAAGGCCTTGTACTTCAAAGAAGGAATATCTTTAAATGTGCCAACCTTTGTGGGACGCTGTCAGCATCTATGCCAAGAGTTGAAGGAAGGGTTTGTAGGATGTAGCCATCAGCACCCCACAGTCTCCATCCTCACCCATGGACATAATAATCCAAAAAATTAAAAGAGGGCTCTAAAATCTTCAGATTTTTTTAATGCAAACACAGCTTCAAGATGAGTCCACTTGGCAACCCCTTTCATACCAAACTGCTATCCCTAAACCTCTCCCGCACAGTACTTCTGATGTTAACTCTGCTGTGCATTACAAAAGGGCTCAATTCTGCTGTTTCCCAAATGGAAGCGCTATTGTGCAATATCTTATGTAAAACAATAAAAATAGAGCTAACACCTAACATTGTGATCTGGTGAACAAGTCAATATCCTTGATTCTCATATTTTTTTTTAAGATTTTTATTTATTTTTTTGATACAGGGAGAGAGAGAGAACACAAGCAGGCAGAGTGGCAGGCAGAGGGAGAGAGAGAAGCAGGCTCTCTGCTGAGCAAGGAGCCGGATGCGGGACTCAATCCCAGGACCCCGGGATCATGACCTGAGCTGAAGGCAGCCACTTAACTGACTGAGCAACCCAAGCATCCCCCTTGATCCTCATATTAAAATTTAACCTTGAATTTTAAAATTCAAGTAGCAGCCTTTTACCATCTACCTTGAGGAAACATGAAGAAGCCTGTGTCAGCTCCTAAGCCCCAACCGCATTGTCCCCTGCGACATCTGGCACCTGGAGGACCAGGTCGTAACTGAAGGGGATGGATACATACTGCTGCCTCTATGAAAGGCCTGAGCTTAACCCCTGAATTCATGGCACCCCAGATCAGCCTGGTCCCACCCCATATCAGATATACATGTAAGCACTTCTTGCTGAAAATTTACCATACTGAAAAATACAATGCAAGGTGAGTTATCATTTCAGACGTACTCTGCTTTGAGGTCAGCGTCTTTTTTTTTTTTTTTTTTTTTTTTTTGCCTTTTTAAATATATCAAAACCTTTCCCCCATAACTAATGAGTGCAGAACTTTACCCAAGACTTCCTTACACTTGCCTCCTGCTACTGGCTGGAGAATATGCATGCTATGAGGACTGGCAGCAGGATCCAGAGCCCATTTGCAGTATCTTTCTTGCTTCTGCCCTCCAGTCGGTCTCTTCTATTCTCAAGTGCACACTGGGGATGTTTTGTTTTGATCTGGAACTTCTTGGCAAGGCCATTACAAGCCTCATGCCTCTTGCAGGACCTTGCATGGTTGCATGTTTTCTTCTGGTGAGTTGAGACTTGGAAATCCTTTAATTATCTGACACACCACGGAAACCCTGGCAGTACACTAGGGACCAGTGACATTCCCAACTATGATGATATTTGATTTCACCATACTTCAAGTCACATCTTTATGGAAAAAAAAAAAAAAAAAGACTAAGTGGAATTTTAGAAGCTCTTCTGCAGAAGATGGAGACTCAATGCTTAATCTTTTATTTCAGCGTGATCTGTGCATATAGATGGAGGACAAAATTTTAAAGAGAAATCTTCCAAGTAACACAGAATGAAAGCCAGGTGTCCTCTTGAACAATTCCCTAGTGCCATTACTTGTTCCCACCCCCATTTTTAAAGCAAGAGATTGAACGAGGAAAAGTAAACATCATTGTTCCTCCACAGAGTCGTAGCCAAGCAGAAGGGAAGACACACCCTCACACAGAAACTGATCGAGGCTTTCTGAGACATTGTAGCGTGGTAGGTCCAGTGCCAGGTGGCAGGCAGTCTTCCTGTCATGCCCCCCTGAGGCATCTTGCATCTTGAGAGACAGAAAAAAAAAATGGTGGGGGAGAGGAAATGAAGCTATTTCTCTTTTATATATACATCCTTCCTCCTCAAAAATACCACAAGCTTCCTTAGACCACATTGTACCCACACACCATATTAACACATGTACTTTCCACGAGTAAATTGTTGATTAAATAAAAATATATTCTTACTTGCTTATTAGCTAGGGCTAATTTGCTAGAGTTTAGTACACTTTGTCTCAAGTAAAAACAATCCTTTGAAGCAGCAACACATCAGATCTTCTTCATACTGGAATCATTTCGCACCGGACATCCTGATACTTGGCATTTAATTCCGACACCTCTTGGCCTTATTGCAGGATGCAACAGCTCTCTCTCTCTCTCTGCTTTCTTCATCAGGAAACATCGGCCGGTGAAGAGAATGGTCTAATTGTGTATTACTACTGTGAGGGTGTAAAATTGTTAACGGTGTGAAGAATCGTATCCATTTGATTAAAAAGAAAAATATTGTATATAATAACTACTGCCCTGAAACATGTCTCCTATCACTCTAATAAAGTTTTCAGCATGGCCTGACATAAGGTATATTGCATTGTGTATTTTTTTATTTACCTCAGAATAAACCTATTAAAATTAATAACTTGAGGGTATGTGCATTTCTGTAAGACTTTTATTGGACAAACTCATTAGACAAAAGTCTTTTCATCTCCTCCAGAGCAAACACCTTTGTTGACTCTATTAATTTATTAGATGTCTAACTTAAACCCATTTTTAAAAAGCTGTTTTCAGGCAACAATCATTAAAGTGATAGAGTTAGAAATCGCTGAGAGAGTAAAAGAATATTTTGAATATCAAATATATGGTATATCCTGTACACTGATTTGAGGTCAGAGGTTTGGTATTTTGGGTATAATTCTTTCTTATCTTGTGCATCAGCTGTGTATTTACGTCAAGGTAAAGGAGCATCCTGTCTTATCTATGAATTTTTTTCTAATGATTCAAAGAATGGGATTGCTGTGATTTAAGCACATAAATTTTATCCAAGATTAGTATTTCTTCCAAAGGTCCAACCTTTTTTTAGCTCCTTGGTAGGTTTTCACTTTGATGGTCTAAAAGGAAAAAACAAAAGCAAATAAAGTGTGTCTGTGGTGTTTCCTGTACACAATATAGCAATGTGATTAGTCTTTTGCAAACTTGACACAAAAGCCACAGAATCCGTATTACCACATATCTTCTTCTAATGGGATGTTTTAAAAATAAATAATCTGTTGTAACAATAGATTAGACCACATGGAGAGAAACAAAAAAAAAATCCTAAATGAAAAAAAAGTTAATTTCTTTATTTAACCTATAATTCAAAGAAATATAATTTTTAATATATAAGGAAGAGCTAGAAGAAGATATAAGAAGGAGTTTTAGTAGTAATCACACATGTTCATCTTGCAAATGTTTTCATCCTCAAACCACACTGCAGGATGACTAAGGTACTTTTACAGAAGAAACAGGCAGACTTATGAGGAGATTATTTACAAGATCTTGTACTAATTTTTGTCAGCACGTCTCCAATGCCCTGTCTTTTCTCTCCACTGTGAGAAGTAGTTTTTCTGCCAGTTCACACTTTGCCTAGGATGAGAATACACAGTGGAGGTACTAAGAAAAAATCTGGATATATTCACTATAAAATAAATGGCATACATCAGAATTTATTATTTGTGAGGCTTATAGCATAGGCACAAACTTCACTTTCCTATCCCTTGTGGTGTCTTTTTTTACTTTTATAAAATTAATGTAATAATTTGCAGGCAGAAGTCAGGAATAATGTTCACCCAACAGAAGTGATCAATGAGGGGTGGTAAGTTCTATTTTCTTCTTTACAATAGTTATGCTATTTGACCCGTTTTTAACAAATGAGTATCCACTTTTTTTTTTATTTTTTTTTAAAGATTTTATTTATTTATTTGACAGACAAAGATCACAAGTAGGCAGAGAGGCAGGCAGAGAGAGAGGAGGAAGCAGGCTCCCTGCTGAGCAGAGAGCCCGATGTGGGGCTCGATCCCAGGACCCTGAGATCATGACCTAAGCAGAAGGCAGAGGCTTAACCCACTGAGCCACCCAGGCGCCCATCCACTTTTAAATCAGTAAAGAATTAAGGTAAAAGGGAATATGTACACACTGTAGGAAATCTGAAAAACAGAGGAATAATTTTAAAACAGCCATAATACCAGATATTACTAACATCAAATTGTCCTTTTTCTGGGCATACATGCTTATTTTTTACATATTTCTATTTTGATATGCTTGATATCACAGAGAACATGGTACCCTGTGCCTTCTAAAAATATTACATTCGATTTACAATTTTTCTTTGGTATTAAAATGGTGATAGCCATCAAATTCTTTCCTTCACTCTGGAGCTGACAATAAAAAAAATATATATCCCCTCTCACTTTCTCTCTAAGTTCATAATCATTATACACACATATATATGCCATAGTAGAATTCTCCATAGTCCAGATGTCAAATAATTACTTTTTTTACCTACTTCTTCAAGCAGGGGTGGGGTGGGCCAGACAGCAAGGAGTGGATACAGAAAGATGGGAAAGAATTCGCTAAGAATAATAGCAAGCCATGAGAGACAGTGGACTTTGAGAGACAAACTGAGGGGGTTTTTTGGGGGGATGGTGAGCCTGGTGGCGAGTATTGCGGAAGGTATGTATTGCATGGAGCACTGGGTGTGGTGCGCAAACAATGAATTTTGGAACACTGAAAAAAAATTAAATTTAGCTTAAAAAAAAAGAATAATAGCAAGTGTGGCCCCACTGGTTATGCAAAATCAACTGGATTATTTTATTAACAATCCTTGAAAAAGAAAGAATTTTTGCCAGAAGCAAGAGTTGTCATTGTTACATTAAAAGCATTACAAACAAATGAAGACAGTGAAGGGGAAACAGAGGAACAAACAAAACACAAGGGATATAGAAAACACATAGCAACATAGCAAATGTTACTCCAACCATATCAAAAATTATGCTAAAAGTGAATGGTCTAAACACTCAAACCAAAAAGCAGAGATTGTCAGTCTTATAAGAGAATAAGGTCCCTCTAGAAGAGACAGACTTCAGATTCAAAGGCACAAATCAGTTGAAAGGGAAATGATGGGGGAAAAATATGTCATACCAACAGGTACCATAAGAAAGCTGGAGATAGCTGTATGAATATCAAACAAAATGAACATCAAGATGTGGAAAGAGTATAATCTTGTAAGAAAGGAGATCCCTGGAATTCTTCAGGATACAGAAATCCAGGTTTATACTTGAGTTGAATCTGATGTCTTGCAGATTTTCAAGGACTCATTGGTGGCTGAAATGAAACTTTCTGGTGGATTAGAGCAGAATCATGGAGTTGTTCCACTCTGAGAGTTGAGTCTTAAATCGGTGTGTAGGGTCCTTGACCTGCACAAATTCCAGTTACAATGGTCCAATTCCTCCCTTATGGCGGGAATAATAGGGCAAGCACCATTGTCCGTAGGCATCCAGGCTGCCAGCCACTTCACACATGAATGCAGGTTGGTCATGTGCCAGTGCTCCAGTTCGTATTTGACTGGCAAGAACTGGCTTGAATTAATAAAAGCAGCATTGAAACATCTGCAGGTTCCATCTTTAGCTTCCACTTCGCTCAGCTATTTTTTTGTTTTTGTAGTATCTTTCAACTCAACCGAGCATGTGTGGCCGTAATTCATAAGATACCACAATCCCGAATGGCATTCCAAAAGTAAGAGTGGAAATGCCTCAACCTGGTAAATAAAGAATAGTACCCGGAATTGGTCATCAGACTATAATTAATGGAGCTGGAAATTAGCCATGCTGGAGACTCTTAACAGTCCTCAATGAAATACCCAGGGCTCTTTAGTTTCACACACTGAATCTCTCGTTTTCTATTTTCTTCCGTCCTTTACTCTCAGACTTTTATATTCTACTAGCACCCAAGTGCCATCTGCTATTCCTTTTCATTCATTTTTCAAACCCTTTTTTTCATTCCTACCCATCCTGCATACCTCATCATTATAAGATGGGGAATTCTGCAAAGATTCCAATTAGTTTATTATTTGACAGCATGGCAGCTTTTCACCTTCTAAGATGGACCATATCTACATGAATGTAGATTGTATGTTTAAATGAAGTGTCATTTGTATTCTATAAGAGCTGTAAGAATTGGCACGTGTGAAGCAGATAGTTTTGAAGGGAATTGATGGGGCTGGGTGAAGTCTCCCATTTTCTAGAAGCAGAAAACAAAGAGGAAGAAAATCAATGTTTATTGCCTACATCCCACATGCCAGGCAATTTTCTTGTATATTAACTCATCACTAACACCGTGGTGATCCTATTATTATATTTGTTTTACAGGTGATGTAACTGAGACTCACAGGAATTAAGGGGCTGTTTCAAGGTTATAAAGCTCGTAAGTGGTGATGCTAAAATAAAAACCAAGTTCTATCTGGTTCCAAGGTCATTTCCTCCAAGAGCAAGGATTTCAGAAGTCATGGGAAGAGAAATGAAAACATGGAGATGGAATAGAACACACATTGATCTTTGTAGTAGTTGGCACATAGTAGGTACTCAGAAAATATTTGTTTATTATTGAGTGAATGCAAGAATTGTTAATCTGAGTAAAGTTTTATTTATCTAGCTATTATATCTCTTTGGGAGGAGAACCATGAACATATAGTATGGTCACTAATCATAGACTCATAGATTTGAAGGCAATTTAAAAGTCATCCAGTACTGGAAATTTCTCCACAATGTCCCTGATAGTATGTTCCAACCTATTTCAGGCTCTTCCAAGAGTGAGGTTTTCACTACTCCAGCTAAAAACCTTGCTCAGCTTTCGAGAAGCAGTAATTGTTTGAAAGCATGCCCTTATATCTCAAATTCTAATATTAACTCTGTATTAAACAAAGTGTTAGTTCTTTTATCTAAATCTTCTTTAACCTATTAATGGTATCTTAGCGTATTAAGTCCCACAAACTTACTACTTCTTGTCCAAAATAACAGTTTAATTTTTCTGTCTCCATATTATTTTAATATCTAAAATTGGCTCTCAAGTTAATGTCTGTCAATTTATTTTCCTTCTACCAACTGTCAAGACTCTCAGATGACTATTTTAACTTAACCAAAAAATTTTTTAAAAACTGAAAAAATTGGATATTAGGATATTAAAATCATTACTATATGATAAACTATTTTAAAAATCAAGACAACATATGACAGTGCAAACTGCCTTTACTTCCACTGACTATAAAAGGAAATATCCATTCTCTTCAATCAATTTTTAGTCAAGTCAGACAAATGTGCTTACACTGAAAATGCCTTTTAAAGATGTAATTAAATATGAAGAATTAGTCTCTCTTCTTTCCTTTCCTAGACATTGTGGCATAAACATTCACATTTTGTTTCTTAACTCATATCCTAAGTTTGCTTCCCCCAGAGCTCTTCCCCTATATGGTGTTTCTGTAGCTCAGATTTTACCCCACCTGTCTCCCTTTCTGTAAACATATTCTGTTTTTATTTTGGATTTTCTAAGTTTTAAATCATGATGATTCCGATATTTACACACAGCAGTTTATCCTTTTCAAATCAGTAGCTCTGCAGGTTGTGAAAAATGTACAAAAGCATGTAACCATCACCATAATCAAGATATATAAGGTTTCTGTTGCCCTAAAAATTTCCACAAGCTTCTTTTTAGTCACTTCCTCTCCTCATCCCCAGCCTCCTCAATGGAGCTGATTCCTATCCATTTAGTTTTGCTTTTTCCAGAAGGTCATATCAGAGGATTCATAAAGGATCTGCCTTTTGTATCTGCCTTTTCTCATTCAGTATAACTTGTTTGTGATGTGGCCATATTGCTTCTATATCAGTATGTTCCTTTTTACTACTAAAGAGTATTCCATTTTATGGACGTATTTTATGATTATGATATGTTTATTAGTTAGTTTTTGTTGTCTTTAAAACGTATGGGGTGGTGACAGGGTGGGGGGGATTGTGATTATAATAGAGTTGGCTATTTTCTTTTGTTTTTCCTATGAGACAATATGGCCTTGAAAGGCAACCATGCTTAGTACTCAACATAATTACATGCCTTGTATTGCCTGAGCTGAACTGTACTCAGATTTTATATGCTGCATGAACAACCTGATAAATATATGTGATTCCTTTCCTTATAAAGCAATTTTGAAATATTGTATCCAAAGTATAATTTGGCCACCTAATATAGTGGAAAGAAAATGAACTTTGGAATCAGGGAGACTTGGGTCCATAGGCACACTCTGACATTGCTAACCTCATTGCTTGGATAAGTGTCCTGACCTTGGCTTTCTAAGAATGAGCTTCTTCACTCACACAGTAGAGAACATAACACCAGCCCATAAGTCATGATGAAAAGCCAGAATAAAAAAAATTGGAATAATAATACATGTGGCATTCTCAGCACTTGGTAGACAGTAAATAGTTATCTTACTCTCCTCTTCTCAGCTCCCTATCCTGAGTAGTCACTTTGGTATACATGGATTTTTAATTTCTGCAATAACTTAGGGCAACAATGAAAGGTTTTTCTTTTAAATTCAAAATAACGTATTTAAACTATCTTAAATGCTTTGTTGTAATTCTCCCTTTGGATGACAATAAGTGATTATTTTTTAGTCAAAAATATGCACAGTTTCTTTTTGTCCCAGTTTATAGAACATACATCTATATGGTAACCATGTAAAACAGCAACAGCTGGAGTTTGTTTTGTTTCAAGTTAAGTTATATATTAATGTATAGAAACTGACTCTGGAACTGGTTGACCTAATCTTTTCTGATCAGCCTTGATGTTTGTCACTTATCTTCTTCATCCACATATTCATCTCTGTAACCTACAACCCAAAGATGATAAATACAGGAAGTTCTGCTGCTTTGCTACAGATACAGAGAGCCAATAAGAGGAGCATATAAGGTAACCCTAATTTGAGAGGTGGGATGGAAAATCAACTATAATAAAAAATAAAAGGCAACTTATACACAGTAATACAACGTACTGAGCAGATGTGTGTAAATCTTGGATTCTCACCCTGAGGCATGCAGTGATTAGCCTATAGCATTACAATAACATTTCTCTGACTCAAGTCCTAGCCAAAAATGCATCACTATCTTTTACTCTATCACTGGAACATTAGTACCATTTTGCTTTGTAATCCTTTTACTATCCACCACCCCCTCCCCCCACACACACACTCCAGGATTTAGAAATGACATCTTGTTTTACTCAAATTAATCTTGCCCTTTGGAAACCTCTTGCTTCTTGGATCAATGTTTTACGCCTTACTCTCTCCTAGGGGTAGTTCCTTCCCTGGAAGTCTCGTAGCTCAAATGGATATATGGTTCTGCCAGACTAACCCTCCAATTTCTGTCTGGGTCCTCCAGTTACCTTGCCTTCTTTGAATGCCTCCTCTGTGCCCTCTAGTTGAAGGACACACAAATATGCATGCATACATGAGCACACACACACCCCTACACAACTGCATTTTTAAAAAAATCTTTTAAGATTATTTTAAGAATGTACTAAGATAGAAATATGTAATGTTAAGACTTATCCAACGGAACAACTTAAACATGTGCAGTTATTGTATGTCAGTTATAGCTCAATGCACCTATTAAAGAAAATACAAATATAATCACTATTACAATCTTATACTTAAAAATATACACATAAACATATTGAAGGAGTTTGTGCTGGGCTGGAGCTGAGTTTTAGTCATATATGTCATGTGGAATTATGTAGCTGGGGAAGGAGAAAGCAGAGAATGGAAAAGAACAGAAGCCAAATTGCAAGGAAATATGGTGGAAAAAATTTCTGAGTCAGACTCAAAAAACAGAGCCAAAGGTCAAGGGGAAATAGTGTTTCTGGATAAATGTGGTAACTTGTTTGAACACTTGGTGACCCAGCTACTCTGGACCCAGCTATGCATCCTGGGGGACTGGGGAAGGAAGAATGGCCACAGGTAAATCTGACTGGATCTTGTAATGCACTGGGGCATGAGCAAACCTTCTGGGAATTCCCTCTAGGAGAACTGTAGTCTAAGCAGGGGGGGGCGGGGGGGGTAGCAGCCTCCTCATTTTAAGGCAGAGTCCCAAGCAAACCTGGCAACATGAAGACTGAAGTCATCATAAGTTGTTGAAATGGAAAAGGATCGGTGCCCATTTAGTGGTAAGGCAGAGCACAGGCCTCAAGCAGCAGGGGCCAACAGCAACTAGCCCTGATCTCCCAGTGCATGTGTGGAAGTCATAACCCACAGACATAAGAAATAGTTCATGGGTTGAGGGCCCTACTTATAAGTGGGAACAGTGAAAGGAGGACACTTGGGCATTTGCATGAATGGGATCTCATCTGCACTCAGAGACTGGCAAGGCTGATGAGTTTCAGTTTATAACTGTGTGAAAGCCACTACCTCTGTGTATATGTCATGGGCCAAAACTCTAAGAAAATGAACTATGTTACCATATTATACCATGTGAAAATGTATGATTTTATAGACTTTAAAAATGTTAGGCCTCCATGAATTTAAGCCTTGAAACATCTTCAATTACCTTTAGATTTTGGTTTTAGGTTTTTGATAGAAGAAACCACTTTCCACATAACTGTACTTTTTAAAAGGTTCATACCAAATCTAAAGAAACTGTGCCTAAATGTCCTTTCATTCCACTAAACGGCATATACCAGACCAAACTTCCATATTTTCTGCTTGCGTAGCTCATACTATTTCATCTATAGCAAGACTCTGGAGATAATATCTGATAATGAGATTTCAAGATCATAGAGGACAGTCGGGTAACATGTTGGTTCCCACCACAGGGCTAGGGCTATTACTTTACACGTGATATGTATGTGTTAAATAAATGAATAAATGAAAAAAGTTATCATTTTGCAAGATTCTTAATTCAAGTGAAGGATCATATTAATTATAAAAATGTAAGTGGGCAAGAGAGCTAAGAAGTCTGGAGGAGAATTATGTGGAGAACTGAAAGACAAATACTAGAAGACCGTAAGACGGATCAAATTTTGTGAGCCAGGAATACAAGTTTTGCTTTCTCATATAGCATAATAGAGGACATAGAAACCGAAAAGATTTAACGGTTAAGACTGAGATTCCTGCCAAAACCTAAGTTCCTAATCTTTTGAGGCTCTCCCATCTTCACTGATTTCATTCTGTTGATGTATAAACAAAGCTCATTGACCTGCCAGTCAAATAAATCCTAATGGCAAAATTGGCTCCGCTTGACTTTGGTTTTATACATTTGAAATGTGTTTCCATCTAAAAGGACAGACTCCAATCTAACTGGCACAGTCAAAATTACTTCAAATAAGAATTACTGTGATTCATAGGAAGCACTAAAAGTTAAATTGCAAAATGGTTCAGAAAGAAGGGGTCTTGGCTTCAGAAAAGAGTAAAAGCTACCAGCAGAATCAAAGATTGTGTATTCTTGGCAGAGGACTTAAGAAAAAAAAAAAAAACAGTCGTTGTGAGTGGTCTTATGAGTGTGTCAAACTGAAGAAGATCATGTACTGAGTTAAAATTAGGTCTCATAGGATCAAGAGTAGAGACGTGCCATGGAAACTAAAGACACTTGTTATTTGAAAATAGAAGGCCATGGAAGTGATGAGAAGTTAAAGAGGAAGTAAGTCCCCAGGTAGAGCATGGAACAGGTCAAGCAGGGAGGCAAAGCCAACTCATACCATTGCTCCAAGTTGTATAAAATGGTCTGTGCTTTTGCTTTTTCCAGTCTCTACTTTAGATCCCTGAAACCACGCTGTAATTAATTCACACCTTTGGGTTCTTTGAAATTTCCTCATATTCTTTCAATTCTTTGACTTAGGCTAGTTTATGTAGAATTGCTTTTTCCTCCTTGAAAATTACAGTCATCTCTATGTATTATCTCTAACTGAAACATCAAAGTTTTCCAGAGACAGCAGAGTCACAGATAACAAACACCTGGCTTGATCCATCATATAACTCATTTCTTTAAAAAAAAAAAAAAAAAAAAGGAAAAAAGGAAAGCAACAGCAACAAAAAACAAAGTTCAAAAAAATCCTGAAGTACATGTGAACAATGTTTTCCCTTTGTTGAGCTTTTCCATGTTCTAAGAGATAAACTTCCTAACTTCTCCTTTTCTCTGGCTCATCTTAATAATTAGATGTTAGTTTTATAATTGTGTTTATTCGTTAATGGAAGAAACATTTACTGACTACCAGCTATGTATCGGGCCCTGTTTTGGGGACTGTGAGTAAAGTAAATGAGACATGGTCAGTGTCCTCAAGGATGTCCAACAGGAAAAATAAAAATAGAAAATATTAGGAGGACACCAGGGAATTTCATGGAATGGGCACTCAGATCTCTCAAATGACTCGAAACAGAAAACAGAAAGAGAAAATGAACTAAAACAATCTCTCTATTACCTTCTCTCTCTCTCTCTCTCTCTCTCTAATTTATTCATGCCTCAGTGTCTTGGTCTCTCCTTTCTGTTTTCTAGGAATAGCTGTTAATTGGCTTTTTCTAGGCTCATTAAAAAAATTGCTGCCCCAAGTGAACATGAATTCCTACCCCATGTGCTCCTCAAAGACCTTCTAGAATCTTCGTACCCTGAATACAGCTCTCGAGGAGAAAATCTAATCAATCCAGTTAGGGTCAGGTGTCTCTCCATATACTAGGAAGCAGGGTGACTCCCAGAGGGAAGTCAGCTCCAAGCCAACTCCATGGCAAACTCCAAGAACAACCGATTGCTCTGCATGTCTGCCACACATGAAAACAAATAAGGACAGTTAATCCTAGTAGACCTAGAACAGAAGTATGAATAAAATGCATAGATGAACTGATGGTTCCAGGGACCTGAGGAATACTGAATTATTCTAGTTTTGTTTACTCATTTTGTTTTTAAGTTGGAAATGTCTAGACATCATGAGACTTAACAGGTGCCAGGAGACACGTAGGTAAGTCAAATGCAATGGATTCTGAACTTTACTCAGTCTTGTCATAGATTTACTGGGTGACATTTGAGGAATCATTGGTTATTGCTTGGCAAATTTTCCAGGAATAACATAGAATTTCACATTCCCTACCCTTTCTCAGGTCTAGGATGAAGAATGTAAAACTCTTCAGAAATTCAATTTAGTAATTATTTTTAGGAACTATTTGCCAGGCACAGGACTAGACAGTTGTGATGTAAACGTGTAAGATTTCAGAGATCCAGTATTTAAGTGAGAAGTTGAAGTATACACACGTCACTAAATTTAAGCCATATCGTGATACATACAAAAGAAAGCGTTTTGTAAGAGAGACAGCAGAGGCAGGTTGAAGGTCATCTGGAAACTTAAACACTGGAGTGCTTGAATTTCATCATGTAAATTTCCAAAGATTTTCAGCAAATCAATTCTGCATTTTGGAAAGAGAAATGTGATGATAGTATAGAGTGGTTCAGAGACAGGAGAGGAGGAAGCACAGAGAGATTGCATAGGAGACATTGTGAGGAAAGATCAAAAGAGCTTGTAACCAAAGAGAGTAACAATGCACACAGAAAGTACATTAAGAATAAGGACAGGATTGATAAAGTGTGGTGGCAGGGAGGCCTGTGGTAGCCCTGAGGATGGGAAGCAGAGGCTTCTAGTTTAGGTGATTGTACATGGGGGAATGAGATAAACAAAGAACCAAATTGGAAGCTACGGAGAGGTCAGAGAGAACTCAAGGAAAAATTCATCTGAGCCTCCTCCCTGAAACACTCCAGCCTAGAGCTGGAAAGAAAAGAGTAGAGAGGTCTTGCTCTATCTCTTGGCAATTCTCAGAACGTGGACCCTGGGTGTCTCAAGACGCTTTTGATGGTAGGTCGGTCAAAAATATTTTCATACTAATATGGGTCTTTATTTGCATTTTTCATTGTGTTCACCTTTGCCTTATGGTGCAACAACAATGATCAGTAAGAGTAATCATTGCATTCTTCACACTAGACACTCACAAAGGAAAAATGAAAGGGAGGGGACAAGGGGAGCAATAGAGAAAAAGGAAAGAGGAAGTATGGGAGAATAGGACGGCGGTGGGGGGGGGAGAGGGAGAGAAGAAACCACGAAGGAGGAAAGAAAGAGAGAAGGAGGGAGGGAGAGAGGAAGGATAGAGAGAGCTAGTTTCACCTAAGAATGTCCCTGACATGGCACCTGGGTGGCTCAGTCAGTTAAGCATGGTCATGATCTCAGGGTTGTGAGATCGAGCCCCTCAAAGGGGTCCATGTGTGCTTGGAGCCTGCTTGGGATTCTGGCTCTCCTTCTCCCTCTGCTCTGACCCCGCCCTCTCCTGCTTGTGCTCTCATGCACTTGCTCTCTCTCTGTAAAAATCTCTTTAAAAAAAAAAAGAAGAAGAAGAAGAAGAAAGAATGTCCTTGACAAAGCAGTAAAAATTAGCTACCTTCATTAAATCTCAACTCTTGACTACATGTCTTTTAACTATTTTGCGTGAGTAAACCTGGTAATACACATAGAGCACTTGTGTTGCACACTGAAATAAGATGGTTGTCTGAAGGATCTGTAAAATGACCTAGCCACGTTTTTCATGGGACACCAGTTTTAATTGAAAGAACAATTGATAGACAAACTACTATTATTCAGACTTGGGTATTGGATAGACATTTATTAAAAATGAACGAAGTGGGCCTTTCATTTCTCATAGAACAACTGATAGTATGTACTGCCAATGATAAAATTCAAGCTTTCAAATGAAAATTAAATTTTGGAAAATGTGTATGTGCCAGCATGAGTTTGACAGTTTCCCAATATGTAAAGACTTTTCTGATGAGAGAGTTGACGATACGATTTTTTTGGTATTGTGTACTGAAAGGTGTCAATAATTAGAAAATCTGCATAACTCAGTGAACCAATGTTTTCCAAATGACCAATATATGATGGGACAAAACTTTGCATGGGTAAAATATCTATTCAAAGTGCTCAATTGACCAAAGAATTTTAATGCACAACTTGTTGGAGAGGGAGGATGGGATTGCTGGTTGACCTGCAAGTTGGACCCAGATAATTGGAGGCTCCTTATCCCCTCCCCTGTCCTTGAAATATAGGCTCCGCCTACTGTTCCCACACTAGGAGCCAGTTCAGGGACACAGCTTTGAGAACGTACTGTGTTGCTGAGACTATCTGAACTGTATATATGACTGAACCCTGCCTGTTAAGGGCTCTACACAAACGAGATTCTGGCAGCTGGGTGGAAATTCACTCATTTTGTAGCCGCGCCAGACAAACCTAGCATGTAAGTTCCCTTGCTTACTAAAACTGCAACCCCCTAATCGAAAGAGGTCTACCTCTTTCTCTTATCTCTCCTTGCCTTCCATGTATGGAGGCCA
Source organism: Lontra canadensis (assembly GCF_010015895.1). Classification (NCBI taxonomy): domain Eukaryota; kingdom Metazoa; phylum Chordata; class Mammalia; order Carnivora; family Mustelidae; genus Lontra; species Lontra canadensis. Next base: position 12,880,592 of record NW_022630999.1, read on the forward strand.
GTTTCAGATTTCAACCCCAGGAACTCCTGAGGTTACAAATCAACACTAGGGTAGGAAAGTTTATTGATGTGGTTTCAGATTCCACACTGGAACTAGTCTTTAAGAAACTACCACTTTTTGAGTTTGGGGACAGTATCAGGAATATCCACAATTATGTCCTGTTTTTAACTACATCTGTGTGATGCCAGATTAATTCCAAATTAATGTTTCACTGAAACTACCTATCACAACAGATTAGATGCAGGAGCAGATATGAGAAATCAAGTTTTTTTAAGTCAGACATTAAAAAGATTGGCAAAATTGTAAGACAATGCCATTCTCATGATTTTCTTTATTTAGGGAAATATAGCTATTCTTTGTAAAATATGTTATTTATGTTAACTCATAAAAGCCTTATTGCTGAATTAATATATAAATACTAGAAAATGTATCTATTTTAGTTTCTTACATGATAAACAGGGGTAGAAATAATCAAAAACAAAACTTCTTTGGGATCCTCCATATTTTTTCCCTGCTTTAATAAGGTATAATTGACAATTACAATTTGTATATATGTAAGGTATACATCATTAGGTTTTGATATACATATACATTGTGATCTGATTATCAATCAAGATAATTAACATATCCATCACTTCATACAGTTATCATTTTTTGTTTTTGTTGTGAGAACACTTAAGACCTCTCTTAGCAAATGTCAAATATATAATACAACATTATTAACTATAGTCACCATACTGTACACTAAACATCCAGGATTTATTCATCTTATAACTAAAAGTTTGGGCCCTTTGACCAACATCTCCCCATTTTCCTAACCTCCAGCACCTGGTAACCACCATTCTAGTGTCTGTACTATGAGTTGGCTTTTTTAGATCCCACATGTAAGTGAGATCACACAGTATTTGTCTGTCTCTGCCTGGCTTATTTCACTTAGCATCATGTCCTCCAGGTTCATCCATGTCATTGCAAATGGCGAGACTTCCTTCTTTTTTATGACTGAATAATATTCCATCATCTTGGTCCTTGCACACAGAGCTGAGTGACCATGGTGCCCCGAGCATGGTCACTGAGGAAGTTCCTCATCAAGGGCAGTGTGACTGGGGGCACCATCTAACTGGTGTTATGACCAGGAGCTGCTAGGACCTAGTGACAAGAGCCAGAATGCCCTTCAGAAGTTTAAGGGGATAGTCCACTCCCCCTCCCCCAGCCATGGACCACTTCAGCCAGTACATGTGTGAGTAGACACTCCTGAAGATACCTCGGCTCCCAGTCTCTCCAAAGTTTATCTCTCACATCCGCAAGTCCTGGAATTCAGGCATCATTATGCTGATATTTTTTCTCTCAGTGGCCCCCTCCAAGACCCAGGAGTAATCCAAGGAGAGCTGGGGATACCTGAAGGGGCAAACCAATGGAGGAGGCCACCTGCCCCAGTCACGAACAGAGGCAGAGGCACCATAGACCTGGAGACTGCAGACTGGGACAGCTCCCAGCCTTGTTGGCCCAATAAAGGGCTTCAGAAATGTTAGAAAATACATACAATATTTCACCATTCTTTTTATCCATTCATCTGAGAGATTCTCAGTAATTTTAAGTGTAAAGGGCCCCTCGAGACCAAAGAGTTTTAAAAGCCCTGCCTTAATATTTCCTCAGAATGTGGTGTCCAGCACAGTTACACCTAGGCAGAATAACTCCTAGGAAGAGTAAGGAATGAGTTCTCAAACTATTTTGCTTCGAGAACCATTTATACTTTGAAAATTAATGTGGGGCAGGAGTTGACTCTTTTTCTTGAACTTTAAAATTTTTGCCTGCTCTGGAAAAATACAGCCCCTGATTTATTCTATACCTCATGCCAGCATAATGTTAATTTGTCCAGTTGGGAGCACAGAAGCAAAAAAAGGGTGCATTTTCCTCTCCAGCACCCAGAGACAAAGCACAGATTCCTGTCTCCCATGAAGGGAACGATACTGCCTCCCAAACAAGGGTACGTTCCAAACACTTACTCACATTTCAGTGAGTCAGAAGGAAACAGACAGATATTCATCTCCCTGAAACCTGGCTGACTTCCTCCTGCAAGAAGTCTGTGAGGAGAGGCAAGGTTGGTGTCAGGGTTAGTGAACAGCCACCTAAGAGCTCTCAGGTAATGTCTGGAGTCTTAGTAAGCAGGTGAGAACCATGAACAGGTCAGAAAAAAAATGCCTTCAAGTGTTTGTCAGGATTAGTAAGTAGAATGAGTAAATGACAGATAAGAAAACAGGAAGGAACCAGGAGCGATACATTTTGAATTCAAAGGTATGGAGTTTATAGTCATGATGAAAAGCAGTAACACCTGATGAATACCAATTTAGTGCTTTAAGATTCCAGCCCCAGCTATGGTAAAGGAGAGCCTTTGATTTTTACCAATTAGTCCTTCCGCCCTGAACCACTTCACTTCTGAGTGGCGGTATCCCATATACTCCACAGTGGTCATACTAGCTGCTCCATGAGGATTTGGGATGGTCATAATAATAATGATTAGTCTAATATTCCTTAAGTTTAATTTATTAAGACAGTTGATCATTTCACAAAAGTGGTCACTGGAAGAATTCTCATTTCAACAATGTGCTGGGAATTTGTGGGTGAGCTTTTGGAGGAAAAATCAGATTTAAAGAAAAGTTAATATCCTAAGAAAAACCTCAGATATGGTTACAGAACGTCCTTTTTCCAGATCTGAGACTAAAATAATGGAATAAAATGGTCATGGTGTATTACAGACAAAGGAAGAGTCACAAGTTCATATATGGGTTCTCACTCGTCTCTGTGTCTTGAAGTAAATCGCTTAAACTTAGTAATCAAATCAGCTGCTTATTATCTTGGAGGAAGGGAATGAATGAGGATTTATCACTCACACACACACACACACACACACACTGCTCTTGCAACAGGTCTTGCTTAAATATAACTCGGATAATCATAACTTGTGAGCAGATCTTCTTTCCCGTCGAGTTAGATCCTAACCTGGTCATTCTGCACTTATTTTTGTCCTTTTCTCCACCCACTTGAGAAAAGCAGAGAAAGCCACGCACCGCGCCACCCATAAAAGCGTGGCTTTGGGCTCGCCCCCGCCCCCTTGCCTCCCACCTCTGCCTGGAGCCTGGAGCCACAAAGGGCTGCAGAAGGGCCAAGGTTCTCCGGGGGGCCAGGGGCTGCGGGCGGGTGGCAGGCCGTCCGGGGCGGGGTAGTGGCAGGCCGGCTCCCGCCCCTCGGATGTGCGGGGCCAGTCCGGTGCGGGGTTAGGAAAAGGGCCAAGCGCGCGGACTCCAGGGCCGCTGCCTCCTGGATCCCCGGGGACAGGGCGGGACCGCGCGGGGAAGTTAAGGTGCGGTTTGCAGGGGTGTGGTGGAGCGCAGGTGCCCGCGGGGCCGCAGGGACTGGCCTAGGTGGGGCGGGGCCCGGCGGGGCAGATCCGGTGTTTGCAGCCGCCGCCGCCGCCGCCGAGGGGCGGGCTGGGGCGGGCCTTGGAGTCCCAAAAGCTGCCAGGCAACTTTTCCTTGCCCTCAGCCCGGAGGGCGAGAGAAGCTCTGAGGACAGCTTCTCGAGTGCGCGTTGCGGAGTCCCTCTGCAAACCGAGAGCCGCTACTGTCCCCGGCAGGGTCAGAATGCGGCCAGGACGGACAGGGGGCGCGCCGTTGCGGCTGGTGTTAGTGCTCAGTCAAGGTAAGCGAGGAGTTCGCGCTCCATCAGCGGCCTGGGGGGAACCTGGCCTGGTCCCCAGGGGAAGAGGGAGGAGTTTTGCGGGACGAAGGCGCAGGCAGCGCGCCCCTCTGCTCCGATTCCACGTGGACCCAGGCTCCCAGCCACCCGGAGCTGGAGAGAGAGAGACTCCCCATTCCCTCTCTCCCCCCGCCTGGTGTCCCCATAAGGCATGTCTCACCCTGTTTGTGAAGCACCCTTCAAAGTCAGCTCCCTGCGAGCTTTGGTTTTAGACACAGGCGCACGCACTCAAATGCACAGAGGGAGTGGAGACTAAGGGGTGTCCTGAAGATGGAGAGCCCTGCAGACCGGCTTAGACAGCAGGTGCCGCCGGGGACGCGCCCCACAGGGTTCTTGGGTCCCGGGAAAGCGGCCCTGGGAGTCTGCATGCACCAGCTCCGCGCGATGCCTGGTGGCTTTGCAGGAGACTGGGAGCCCGAAATGCTTGTTTTTCAAACCGAGGGTGTGAATTATGCTCCCATGTCTTCAGGCTGCAGCACGGATGTTTCTAACCCAGCGCTTCTTAAGTACTTGGCAGAGGGGAATTCTTCCTTCCCTTCTGCCTTCCTCTAATTGTTGTAACGTTTCTGTTCAACTTAATATAAACTTAGGCCAGGAAAAGTTCTTTTTACTTTCTTGATCTTAGCGGCTGCCAACAAGAGAATTAACTAAATCCGGAGCGCCAAGGGCAGGGTGGTGAGAGTGAGCCCACCCACCGCCTTTTGCACCAAGCTGGGCGACCCCATCCATCTAGTGTACCTTCTCCAGACCTTTCCAGAGCCTACTGTGTGCTTACTGTAAGGACTGTAGTTTACTGGGAGGAAGTGGGTCACTTGTATTTTGTAGTTTGAAAAACTATCAAAACAAATGAATGGTCTCTGGTTTTCAAGAGTTTTTACAAAGAATATGAACATTTCCTAATACATACAAATATTTCTTATCCTCCTTTGAGGCATTTAACCAGGGTATTCTTTATTATGGAAAAAACTTAATCCAGATAACCCTGTAGCATTTTCTTCCAGTCAGAGACAACAGACAGGGAGTACCGCTATCCCCCACCCACAGCAGAAACCAGGCATCGTTAGGTTTTCTAACTCTTTGTCGGGTGCTTTGTGGATATTGTGTGCTGGTACCCAAAGAGTGTTCTGAGGGACCATCAACTCTAATCTAGTGGTTTCAGGTCAAGTTGGATTCACATTGTAAAGCAGTCCCTGGACACCACAACCTTCCCAAGAACTAACAGACGTTTAAATCCAAGCTTTTCATCTCTCTGTAATTACCCATTATTAACAGAAGCTATGGAAACATAACATCATTTTCTTATCTTTGAGGCTTGTTTTTTAAAGAGCAGTGAGAAATACTTCAGTGGAATGTGTTGCTGCAAGGCATGAAGTCAGGGATAAAGATTTCTAACCTGGAGGTAGTTAATAAGGACAAAGCACGCAGAGGTGATTAAAAATGACATCTGTACAGATGATTTTTTAACATGTATTCCTTTCTTCTCTTCCAGTTATTTGCATACTCAAGAAACAGGTTTTCTCTTAATTCAAGATGATCATAAGCAGGCTTGGTCATGTGTGAGATCAATCCAGGTTTCTAGGGAAGCAACATCATTTTTTGATACCGTGAATATCCCAAATTAACATGAATAATTAAATCTCTAGGTCAGTGATAGCTGACATTTGTTGATATTACCCTAGGTATGTAAAGCTTTTGAGTATTCATCATTACTATACACATGCTTTTATAGGTGTTTGTAAACTATATACATGTGCAACTGTGTAATGTAAATATATACCAAAAATGAGAATGTAAAAAGCATATGTGTATGTATGTGCGTTTATAGATCTCACATCCTCTCCAGCAAACATGGCAACCACTGTAGAAACTTAAAACCCACAAATCTCATTTTAACCCTTAGAGTCAAATTTGCTTTCTGTAAACCTTCTCAGGGGTATTTAAGAAAAAGCAGTGCTCAATGTTGAGTTTCCTATTCATCACCTTGCGTTGATCACTCCTTGGTTTAAGTGTTTGCAACCATTGAAATGGTAACTGGCAGATGAAGGATGGAAGAGAAATGCCATAAGGGGCCTAGATCATTCAAAATCTAGGACCTATTCATAATAGGTCCATAGGGGAAAGGAAAATGTAATTTTATTTTATTTTATTTTTTAAAGATTTTATATATTTATTTGACAGAGAGAGAGAGATCACAGGTAGGCAGAGAAGCAGGCAAAGGGGGAGGGAGAAGCAGGCCCCCTGCTGAGCAGAGAGCAGGATGAGATGATGGGGGGCTCCATCCCAGGACCCTGAGATCGTGACCTGAGCCAAAGGTCAGGTTAAGGTTAAGCCGAGGCTTAACCCACTGAGCTGCCCAGGAAAATGTAATTTTAAAGTGCACAGTGACACTTTCTCCAGTGTGCTGCCAGACCACAGATAATCCTCATCTCACCCTGTGTCCCCGACCCTACCCCAGAGTCACCCCCTCTTTACGAAATACCTTCAGAACCTCTCCCTCATTCCCCTCGAGCTATAAGTATTCTAATTTCTCTCAGAATAAGTAAATCCTTCTTTTAATATGTAATTTGGGAGCTCTGTCCTCCTGAAACACACACTACCTCTGTCTTCTCTTCTCCCTGTTTTTCTCCTGTTTTCCCGGAGGCTCTTCCTTCCTCTCCGTCACAGGCTCATCTGTTTGGCCCATTCCTTGGTGTTTAGACTTCCATCCTGCGTCTTGTCTTCCTTCTCCCAGTGCTCTCTGGGCCAGTTCCCCACTCGAGTCAGGATCCGCAGCCAGACTCCTCTTCTGGTTCCGGATCAGTCTTTCCATCTGCCCGCATCTCCACCCAGATGTCAAACAAGCATGGACTCAATGCATGTCCTCAACCAAAGTCAACACCTGCCCTCCAGAATTCTCTCCTATATGGTCTACTCTTGTAAACCGGCAGCAGCACTCGCATGCAAACGAAACCCAGGAATCTTCTCCCTTGATTCAACCTCAAACCCATCTCCAAGGTCTGTCCGCCCTCTCCGCCTTACACAACTTCTGCCACCACCCAGTTCAGGCCCTTTCCTTCATTGTGTCTGGACAATTGTAAACTGGCCTTCCTGTTTTCATCTCTTATCCCTCTGACCCATTCTTCTCGTGGTCACCAGCATTATCTTTCTAAACACTTATTTGTATCCAGTCAACCCCTTGTTCAAACGTGGTGGCTCTCCTGTCAGAGTGAAGTCCAGATTTCTTGGCCTGGCCTAAAAAGTCCTTTGCCCTCTGGCTGCAGGCTGGCCTGCCAGTTCCAGCTTTTCTCTGCTGTACTCCTCACGCACACACATAATGCTAGTACACACTGCGCACAGGCACGGACATGACACCCATGCCCCAGAGCCTTATAGACACACCTATACACTGTGTTCTGACTGCACCTGATTAGACCATATTTTATGTTATTTTCCAGACTATTCCATTTGCCTTCACTGCCGTGATGCTTTTTCCGTTTTCCTTTTATCCCTTTGAAACTCACCATTGTCCCAAGACAACCCCAAGCAGAATTATAAAGTAGGGAAGGTTTTTCTTTTATGACTAAAAAGGAAGTTCAAGGTCATCTCTCATTTCTGGTACTGACCCTGCACTGCCTCCACCCTCTTATCCTTAGCACCCCATAGCTGAAAATCACCATCTTACAAAGTAACTCCCCACCCCATGGCTCTCCAGCTATCTCGGCCCAACTACGGCTATGCTTTGCTCTCTTAAGCCCTGATTCATGAGCCTCTGTTTGTTTAAATTCATGCACTGGGGCTCAGGATCAGTATTTAAGAATAATTATTCATACATTTCTGACGTACAGCCAGATATCAAAGTAATTGTTAAATATTAGGGCTGTACCTCATCTTTCCTAACAGATTAAAATTCCAGTATTGCCTGTACCACCTTGTTGTGAGACGACCACCAAGACAGGTAGGTTTCGACACCAAGAGTCGGTGAACGCGTCAGTTCAAATGAATTCCCCTCTGCAGTGGGTGATGACTGTTCCTGTCTCAGTGTGCTAATAGCCGTGGGCCTAGTAAAAGGAAGAAGCCTATGAGTGTAAAGAGATGAGCTTCTGATCGTGGAATTTTAGACATTCAGCAAAATAAAGATACACATTCAAGGCAGTATGTAAAAAATAAAGGATTTCAGGAAGAATGGGGAAAAACATTGGGGGGGGACCAAAAAATATCATCCTGATGTCATGTGAATGTTCCCACTGAGGTCAAAGCTTTGGTCTGGACCATCAGCCTTGACTAGCTTGGGATGTTACTGACCTGTTCAGCACAGCATAAAAGAGAAAGAACCACAGAAGGCTGTCATTGTAAAGGGCAAGTCAAAGATAGGAGGGTTTTTGTAGGTGTTTTGTTTTGTTGTTGTTGTTTTCATTTGTTATGGTGACTAATGATTTACCTGAATACGCAGAAGAATGTCTCTCTAAAGAGAAGACTCTTAATACCACGAACCCTGAAATAACAAGAGATTCTGTATGAGGACGTGATTCCTGTGATGCCCTTCAGAGGACCCACAGGTGCTTCGTTCATCTGGTGATGTGGTGAATTCCATAAAACTAGCATTTGAACATGTTTTTATGCCTGACTGTTTCATGGGAGGCAGTATGCTCGGACCAGCCATAGGAAACTTGAAACATGGTCCAGAGAGTTTACAAGTCCAAACCTGAGGGAAGGACATTGTCTCAGTCCCTGGGAGGGACCTAACGCATTTCAGGCCCTGCCATCCTCCTTCCTGACAGAAGTGCAGTTATGAGACTGTCTCCTACCCAGTGCAGCTAGGAGAGCGGGGGACTTCAAGGGGGTTTGCACTGGGCCATTCCTGGGTCTCATGCTTCTCTCCAGTGTCTGCTTTAGACATGGGCATGTGATTGCAATGAGATATGGAGGCAGATATGCTTGGAGACTTTTGGGAAAGAATTTTTCGTTCTTAGGAGAGACACTGGTTAAGAAACATACTGTCAGGTCTAGTGAAGCTTGGGACAGCTGCAGCCATCTAACAGCCATGACATTGGCTAGCTTGAGGGTAAAGCCTGTACTGGCCCAGGGGAAAGACAGAAAGCAGGTCCTTGATACTGTCTTTGAGTTTCTGAATTATTGAAGTTCGGAGCCATCCTGTTGTGCCTAAAAAAATGTCCATATAATTTAAAACTTGGTTACGTTGTTTTCATCATATTGTCTTGTTGTCTATGCTTGTAACAGAGATATGTAACATAAATTTCTATAACATAATAGATATCATTTGGTTACATATAATTAATTGCTAAATGGGTTGAGTTCAGAGGATGGTTCAGAAATGTCACTGTGATGCATTTAAGTGTCAAGCCTCCTGACAAGCCTTTTTGGGGACAGGAAAGAATCTTTACAATTCACATCTACTGTGAAGGACTTCAGAGGTCAGAGAACCCCAGTTCTCACCCTTTAAAATGGCTGTCAGTGATAATAATATAAGACAAAGGGCAGCATAACCAGGAATGGGACCCAAGTCTCCTAGTTCCTGGACCAGATGTTTTAGATGCTTGCATAGGGAAGGAGAAGGTCGTTATATCCAGAACACACTGCTCAAGGTTTTCACAGAGGGTGAAAGGTTGAGAAGGTGAGAGTTAGTGGGCACCTGACCCTAAATGGCCTTGTAAACTGTGGTAAGCATGGATTTTTGAGGACAATAGGAAGGTTTTGAAGGGTCTTAAGCAGGGGAGTGACATATCAGATTGGCTTCATAGGTAGATCACTCTGGAGGCAGGGAGGATGCTAGACTGAATGGAGGCCAGACTGAAGGCACCAAAAGCACTTAGGAAAACTGGTTCTGGTCTTGGTGGTAGGTTAGTACACAATCGGGAGATGATGGTGCTAAAACAGTAGCAGCAGAGAAAGATCACAGAAGACAGATTTGAAAAGTAGTTAGGGAGAATGGACAGGATTTGGTGAAGGATTTACTATGGTGGCAGCAAGTAAGGGAGAAGACAAGACTGAGGCCTAGGTTTTGGCTGTAGACAACTCAGTGAGCTGCTACTGACTGAGACAGGGGGAGGCAAGGGAAAAAGGCAACTTAGATGAAAAAGATCATCAGTTCACCTTGATGGGCTGTTTGAGACATCCAGGTGCACATGTCTAGTAGGTAGATAGTTATATACAGAGCAGGATTAGAAGTAGGAGCGAGAACAACAGGACATAGAGATTTAGGAGTCAGAGGCAACTAGAGTCATTAAAGATGTGCCATTGAAGAGTCAGGCAGAGACCGGAAGACAGCTTTGGCCACCACACGAGGGATTACCTGAGAGAGTCAGGTGAGGAAGGGGAGACACCAGGGTGACAGGAGCAGAGGGAGTAGAAAGCAGAAAGAAGATGGCAGGAAATAGGGCGCCACACAAATATTTTGAGAGGGAAGAGCTGGTCAGTAGGAACAGCTTCTTCACAGAAGTCAAAAATGTCGGACAGCGTTGACGAGGGCATTCTCCACGGGGTGAAAAGCAGAAGAAGCCGGAGTGGAGTGGGCTGAGGAGTCAGTCACTGTGAGGAAATGCGGGCAGAATCCGGAAGTTAGGTAGTAAAAGAGGAGAGGGAGTGGCGGAGGGACAGGATGGGAGAGACTTGTATAAACAAACCTACAAACATGCATAAAAATTATTGTAATGAAAAAAATTTTTTTTACCTCTATTACTTATGTTATTACATGGTCTACTCGTGATTTTTGAGAACTGCACTGAGGCATCTGCATATATGGCAGGAGTCCCTAATGGGGTAGAGACGGCAGCACAGGAGGAGTGCTGGAGGAGGAGTCCATGGCAAAGGGGTCGTCATAGAGAACGTGGTGGTGGTGGGGGCAAGAATCGTAGGGGTGCCAGAGTAGTAGCTCTGACAACAGCTTTGAAGCCACAGATGACCATAGGAAGGAAGGCAGAGTGGGTTCTGGGGTCTGACATGGAGAAGACATGAGCTGAAGAGACAAAGATCAAGTTGATGACTTTGAGGAGCTCAGAGAGAGATAGCCCCGCCGTGGGAGTGGGCACCCCCCACCCTCCAGTGTGGCCGCTTAGATTGATGAGGGAGCCCTTGTAAATATTTCTCTTTGAGAACAGACTTGCCACGCTAAAATAGCTATAATTAATAAACTTTGCATTGTTTTGGGGGTGCGTAATATATAACAGGGTTCAAAGTCTGGTTGCAGAATTAATATCTGTGCTTTAGTCAGATTTCCTAAAAAAACAAAAGTTGTTTTTTTAGAGTTATAGGTAAGTTTCTCCAGTTAAGCTTTTAGTTCTTTATTTCTATCCTGTTTAATAAAATTCTCAAAGTCATCTTTTCAGAAATCATAGTCCCATAGAACCCAGAGAATTAGAGTTGGCTTTGAAAGGTTCTGTTAGTGAAATGTTAAAGCCTTTTATTCTGTGTGACTCAGTGTTTTCAAAGTGTTTTAAAACATTTTCATTTAATCATAAGAATTAGAAAAGAAATCAACATCAATTTCTTAATTTTGTTAACGTTATAATTAGTTCAAAGGGCCTACATTCAAGTATTTTTTTTCCAGTCTGTGCCTGCTGACACTTGTACATATAAATTACGTTTACTAACCAGTATAAACTTGAACTGCATATTTTGCTAATGTTTTCAGGTACTGGGACTGTTAATAGTTTTCAAACATATTGTTCTTCCTTTGAAAGAGTTGTCCAAACAGTTCACGGCAACTGTGCAATTTTATCAGTGAAGGTTCCCGCGTTGTTATTCTGCATTCTGAAAGATTAAGTACAGTTCTTCCTTTTAGTAGTTGAAAGCGACTAGAGACAGTTTTTACTACAGAAGCCATACATAACTCCTGATCACTGAAAGGCTTTCTGTATAAAAATGAGGTTAATGTTTAAACAGAGCCATGGAAATAAAGCAGTGATGGACACTGTATTGTCAGCGTAAGAGATGATTTCATTGTGTTTTGAAAAGCATGAGCAAAGCTCTAGCGCCCATGGATGCCTTGAACATTGGCAGTTGTCATTCCCTCTCATTCATTTGAAGGTGGCCTTTGTTTGTCTTTGTGCACGCCTGATCTCATTCCCATGGATACTGTGTAAAAATGCAGACTGAATGCAAGCTGGCTTCTGGTTAGCTCAGTCAGATAACTCTATTCCAGACTGTTTACCAGTTACCTTTGGGTCCTTAACCAGATAGCTTCATGGGCGCTTGTTAGAATACGGACACTGAATCTTTTGGATTTTTTTTTAATATTTTATTTATTTATTTGATAGAGAGAGATCACAAGTAGTCAGAGAGGCAGGCAGAGAGAGAGGGAAGAAGCAGGCTCCCCGCTGAGCAGAGAGCCCTATGCGGGGCTCCATCCCAGGACCCTGAGGTCATGACCTGAGCCGAAGGCAGAGGCTTTAACCCACTGAGCCACCCAGGCGCCCCTTTTTTGGATTTTATAACCTTTCCAAAGCCATATTCCAAATGCTGGCATGTAAATAGATCTTTCAGAACAATTGACTTAGTTTTTCTCTGTACTTATTAACACTGTTGAGGGGAAAAAAAGAATAACTTAACCTTGGAAACTGGGATACTTATACATGATCTTTATTTACTTTTCAGCCTAAAAAATGTAATAGATACTCTGAATAAAAGGGCCTTAATGAAAAATTGAGAGATGATTAAATAAATAATTTATGTAAATGTCATAGTGTCTTAGTCCATCTGAATTGCTGTAATGAAATACCACAGACTGGGTGACTTATAAACAACAAAGATTTATTGCTCATTATTCTAGAGGCTAGAAATCCAAGATCGAGGTGCTAGCATGGTCACGTTCTGGCAAGAGGCCTCCTCCTGGTTCATAGCTGGTGGAAGGGGCTGGAGTCTCTCTGCAGCCTCTTTTATAAGGCACCAATCCCATTCATGAGGGTGAAGCCTAAGCCCACCTCTCAAAAGCCTACTCCCTATCACCATCATCTTGGGACGTTAGGATTTCAATATAGGACGTTGGGGTGGGGAAGGGGAACACAAGCATTCAGACCAGAGCACATGGTAACTAAGAAACCCCTTTATTATTACAGTATTTAATTTTTGTCCCAAAATTATTGGGCATCATTTTATCATTACTTTTTTGTTATGGTCTAAGTGAGATATGAACTTAACCCCTATTAAGAGTACAGTCCCGGGCTCCTGGGTGGCTCAGTGGGTTAAGCCTCCTCCTCAGCCCAGGTCATAATCTCAGGGTCCTGGGATCGAGCCCCACATCAGGCTCTCTGCTCAGCAGGGAGCCTGTTTCCCTCCCCACCCCGGCCTGCTGCTCTGCCTACTTGTGATTTCTCTCTCTCTGTCAAATAAATAAATAAAATCTTAAAAAAAAAAAAAAAGAAGAAGAGAGAGAGAGTACAGTCCCACAGTCTCTCACCTTGTCCATGCTCTCTCTTTCTGAAATACTTTCCATCCCGCAGTCCATCTTCTGCAGTCATTTATGTGTCAATTTCATTGAGGCCCATGCACCCCAGAAAACTTCCTCAACCCCAATCCAATTTAGGTGTTCTCCACATGTTCCTTGCCCTTGTCACTTTCTACTTCAAAAAGCCATTTACTTAGCTCTCACCCCCATTGGCTGCAAAGCCTGAGAAGATAGGGCCTATGTCCTTTTCACTGTGGCCCAGTTGAATTCTGGTGACTTGAGTGATGACAGTTGGAGACATGTATGTCCCCTCCTGTAGCATGGAGGGAGGACACACTTTCTGAACGAAGGCAGAACTGAAAACTTCATTGTTCTTTCCAATTAGAATATGCAAAAAAAGCCTCTATGTGCAGATTTATCTGAATTGGCTAAAATATTTCTTTCATCAGTCTTTTTTTCTTCACTTCTTTGGCAGAGCTTTTAGAATGTCTCTTCTTTGCCTTGAAATGTCCAATTAGGTTAGCTCTATCAACAAGTAACAAGATGAAGCAAAGCACGAGCCCGGTGCAGACATCCTTTTGTCCCCAAAGCGCTGTCCCATATCCCTATTCTGTTCTCATAAAGCAGCACCCATAATTCAGCTTCAGCTGGACTCTCTCTCCCACTGAATACATTCTCTAAAATCATCTTCAATCCTATTTATTACGGTATTCACAGGCCCTGGCATATAGTAAGTGCTCAAAAAAATGATCGATAAAAAATTTTTTTTAAATAAACTTGAAGCTAAGAACTCCTAGGTGGCTTAGTTAGTTAACTGTCTGCCTTCAGCTCAGGTCATGATCCCGGGCTCCTGCGATCAAGTCCCACGTTGGCCTCTTTGCTCAGTGAACAGCCTGCTTCTCCCTCTGCCTGCCACTCCCTGTGCTTGTGCTCTGTCTCTCTCTCTCTCTCTGACAAATAAATAAATAAAATCTTTACAAAAATTAATAAAAAACAAGAATGCAGATAACTTAAGGTGCTTATATGTCTCTTGAAATACTAACTTGATTAATAGTTTTGGAACATTAAAGCAGAACATTTAATATTATAGAAAAATGACATACTAAAACAGTCATCTTAACAGAAAAAGCGTTTGTATTTCTCTTTTGATATTTATAAGTATGAAAGTAACTTTTTATAGATATATTTACCATGAATATGAAAATGGTAAAAAAAATATATACTTTTTTTTCACTTGGTATCTTTCATGCATACTTTTCTATATGGGCTTCGTCTCTGCAGATTTGCGTTAACGTATCCTGCCATATCATGGCTAACTATTGTTTCATTGTTGGATATTTAGGTTTTTCCTGTGGGCTTTTTCCCCTACTGTAAATAATGTGTCTATAAATATCATTGTGCAAGAAGCTTTTTCTTTCTTTTTCCTTTTGGACAGTCTCCAGCAGAGGCATTACTGGGTCAAAGATTCTGTGTGTTTTGTAGCTCTTGTTGCATATTGAACAGTGTAGGCCTCAGTAATGTGTGAATTTGCAAATTTCACCCACATGGGGTTTTAGTTTACCTTTTGTAGTTTTTCTTTTCTATCTTTTTGTAGTTTGGTAGGTGTAAAGTGATCCTTCATATTTATTTTAAATCCTCATTCTTTATATTCATTAGGGTGTACTTTTTAAGTTATAATTTAAAACTGTCTGTCTTTAGGAAAATATGTGGAGATTAGGATATTCTGGAATTTAGTCCTAGAAGAAGATCAAGAGATCATCTAGTAAATGCCTCAGTTTTATAATAATCAGTTTTTGAAATGACTAAAGCCCAAAACTCCAACGTGCAGTGTGCTGTCCATCATTTCAAAATGCTCTTCAGAATTTCTTTGACAAACCCCCTTTGGTGACCTATTTCCCATAGACTCATTATAATCCATTTCACTTGGGGAGTGGCAGGCCTCTAGTTAAGATTTCCATGCTTCCACGAGTCAGACCTGTTTAGAGGGAGAGAGGGGACATTCTGTCCGCCAGAGCACTTGACTTCAAGTAACCGAATTTGGAGATTGTTCTTTTTAGCTTTTGCCACGTAAGCCCTCACCCTAAAACTTAGTGGCTTAAAATGACAACCGTCCTTTGATATCTCTCATGGTTTCTTGAAAGCTATTTGGGAATAGCTTGACTGGGCAGTTCTAGCCTGAGGTTTCTTATGTGGTTACTGTCAGAGGGTGGGCAGCTCTCTTTGTGTGGCCCTATCAGGTGGCCTTACCATCATGGCACCCTCTGATAGCCTGACTTCCTGCGGGATGACTCAGGAATCCAAAGGCGTGTGTTTCCTCCTCCCCAAACTGGCAGAAACTGCATGGCCGTTTCAAACATAGACTCAAAAATCATGCAACTGCCTCTGTTCATCAAAGTAGTCATAAAGTCTTGCCTAGATTCTGAGGGAGGAGACTTACTCTCTTGATGGGAAGAGTGTCAAGTAATTCCCAGACAGATTTTAAAACCACCACAGTAATTTAATCAACTTAAGTGTGCTTACAAGACAGTTGGTTGTTTACATCAGAGTTGCTCAAGATGGGCATTGTTGACATTAGGGCCAGATAATTCCTGCGGGGCAGGCGGGGGCGGGTGGAGGGGCTGTCCTCTGCGCTCGCTGTAGGATGTTGAAGAGCGTCACTGGCCTTCACCGACTAAACGCTGGTAAACACCCCCCAACCCCCAGTGCAGCAACCGAAGATATGTCCAGACATTGCAAAATGCCCCCGAGGAACAAAATTCTCCCAGCTGAGAACCACTACACTGAACAAACATGTACCCTAGAGATAATGGGACTTCAGTTCTAGACCACCACAATAAAGCAAATATTGCAGTAAAGTGAGTTAAGTAATTTTTGGTTTCCCAGTGTGTACACAAGTTATGTTGAGGGGCACCTGGGTGGCTCAGTGGGTTAAAGCCTCTGCCTTCGGCTCAGGTCACGATCCCAGAGTCCTGGGATCGAGCCCCGCAACGGGCTCTCTGCTCAGCAGGGATCCTGCTTCCTCCTCTCTCTCTGCCTGCCTCTCTGCCTACTTGTGATCTCTGTCAAATAAATAAAATATTTTTTAAAAAAAAGTTATGTTGAGGCTATACTGTCATCTGTTAAGTGTATGATAGCATTATGTCCCCCAACAGTACATACCTTAATTTTCAAATACTTTATGGCTAAAAAGTCCTCATCATCCTCTGAGCTTTCAGCAAGTCATAATCACTAATCAGAGATCACCATAACAAATATAATAATAATGGAAAAGTTTGAAATAGGGCAAGAATTACTAAAATATGACACACAGACATGAAGTGAGCAAATGCTGTTGGAAAAAAATGTGACCAATAGACTTGACAACCACAGGGTTGCCACAGTCCTTCAGTTGGTAAAAAAGACAAATAAAGCTCAGTAAAGTGAAGTACAATACAACAAAGTGTGCCAGTATTAGGCACCTGTATTGTTCATGGCCTTGTGGAAAGAGCTCTAGCCCTGGGGAATAAACGAAATACCACTTTACAAGGTGACTTTGCGCGTCACAGGAGAGCTGTTCCCTACCTTTCTGGGTCAATGGGAAGACCAAAGGGGATTATGAATAGCAAAGTATTTTGCAAACTGGAAAAGCATTTATGATGTTATTTTTTTTTTTAATCTATATACTTGGGGCGCCTGGATGGCTCAGTCATTAAGCCTCTGCCTTCAGCTGAGGTCATGATCCCGGGATCCAGGAATGGAGCCCCACATTGGGCTCCCGGCTCAGCAGGGAGTCTGCTGCTTTCTCTCCCACTCCCCCTGCCTGTGTTCCCTCTCTCGCTGTGTCTCTCTCTGTCAAATAAATAAATAAAATATTTCTTAAAAAATAAAAAATCCATATACTTGGTTTTCATGTGTTTTTATCATCATTAATTTATTGAAGAGATCTGTTTAAGGAACCTTTATGTAGTCCTATCCAATGGCAGCTGTGTCAGATCCTGGGGGAATAGGAAGATTCAGGGTAGACCCTCAGGAGCTCTGCTTTTCATTTTTAACATCACCTCTGGAGGAAAAGGGTAGCACCTAGATCCTTAGTGAATATAAAATTAAACACTGAAAACAAAGTCATTTAAAGAAAAATTGTATTTTTCTTAATGAAGGCAGGAAAACATTATGCCACTATAGTCCAAAAGCGGTTGTAAAGGTCATCTTATGCTTTTGGATTTTGCACTACCTTTTTTGTTTTAAAAGCACTATAGCTATAAGCCAGCCATCATAGAGCTTAAGTCTATATACAATATATGGTCATTTCTAGAGGGCCTATAATTTCTAAATTTACTTGCTTTGTGTGTGTGTGTTTTTTTTTTAAGAGCAGGAGAGGGCTTTCTACATTATTCCTGCATTTTCGTCCTTTTAGCATGAAGACAATGCCATTGAAAATGATTTCCTGTGGTTGTGTATGTGTTCAAATGATCTTATGTGACCTATGACCATTTGTCATTGTCATAAATATTCTAAGTAATGATTAGCTACACTTTGGAGTTTGAAGTCTGTGTTCAAAGTTTAAAGTCAGGATCTGAGTGACCCCCACTTCCTGATTGTGTGACTTCCTGAAGGATCCACCAACTGATAATGTTTTCTTGGCTTTCGTGGTATACTTAGGGTATGCCTCAGCAAAATGCAGCAATGTGTCATCCTCCCACTCATTACACACCAGTTCTCAGAAACTTATATAGAAAATCATTTAGAATATGCTTTTCATGGTAGAGGTGAAGGTGGGGTCAAAACTGGTATGCTTGGTAAACGTCACAAAAACCGTGCTAGCCTGTGTAACGTACAAGGATATTAATAGTGAAAACAAAACCAGAAAAACAAAACAAACAAAACCAGGTGTCTTTACTAAGTGCTCATTATTTGCTAGGCACTGGGTTGGGAGTTTAAAACGCATTGTCCGATCACAATGAGGCAGATTTGTGTGTTATATCTATTTCACAGATGAAAAAGTGGTGGCAAAGGATGAGGAAACTTGCCCAAGGTCACAGAGCTATTCAAACCCTAAGCTCTTAGGCACCATGAGATACTGTTGGACTTGCCCAGTATGTAGATTTTTCAGTTAAAAAAAAAATCCTTATACTTCTAACACCGGTATACTTCCCCCACAAATAGTCCATCTTTTTGGGGTTCACCTATAGCTAGATAAAAAATGAAGTTAAATGTTATCTAAAATTCTAAATAGAAAATAAGATGTGTCTGTATATTTGTCTGTATATATGTCTGTACATCCATATGTCTATTATGTATCCATGTTTACTAATCTAACTTTGCCTCCATCTGTCTGTATCTTCTCAGTAGTTTGCAGTCAAGTATTTTCCTTCAAACCAGTCCAGAACTCATATTTATTAACTAAACCAGTCTTTATTGACCTCACATTATATGTTATTGTTAGATACTGATTTCCCCTTATATGTTATTGTTAGGTAGGAAGGTGAAACAATCAGCAGTTTGTCAATTCAGTTGATTATTATTGATCCACAACCATGAGCTGGGCACTCTTCTGAATGCTGGGGACAGCAGTAAGTACAATAGGCCGATTCCCTACTCTTAGGGACAAAGACAGATTAACCATGAAACAAGAGAAGCTTAAGTTTCAAGGACCCTCACTGTTCAGGCCCCTTCCCAAGTGTTTGCACAACCTGACATGCAAAAGTTGAGGTCACTGTCTCTTTTGCACCCTAACATATTCAACAAAGATGTCAACAACAAACTGGTTGAGAAAGGTCACCAACAGAAAGATTTTCTGGATTAATCCCTGTAAAGAAAACTTGAGGGAACTTAAAATATTATAACTCATGTATGATATTGGAAAACAGTCCTAAACATTCACATGACATTACAAATAGGAGTTATGAAAATGAAAGGAACTTCTCTTAACTATAAATAATAAACATTTCTTAAGGTTCAACTTACCATGCCAAAAAATATTGAATACCTTTTAGAATTTTATAAATTGTCAAGTGAAGAGGTGATTAAAAGATATAGAGGCAAGAAACTGTAGGAAAAGGATATTACAGAAGTGTATTAGGCGATCAATAATATGTATATTGTTTTTTCGGATTTTTTAGCTTTTAAAAATATGTAATTTGCTAGGATTGCTTTTCTCATCCTAATTAAGTATTTAATACCTGAAATTTATTTCACAGTTTTGTAATTTTCTTTCCTTAAAGGGTCACTCTGCCCCAAATTGTAGAAGGTTCAATTCCAACAAAACTTAGATCTCCCTGTAGAGATTCTAATGAGGGAGGCAGACAGATAAGAGATAGATGTATAACTTGTGAGGTAGTGATGAATTATTCAAAACACAGCAGAGTAAGGGAGATAGAGAATGCTAGACAGTGGGTGGGAAATGGGCAGGTATCATCTTACATGGGTTTATGTATTAGTTATCTATGACTACATAACAAATTAACACACAGACAATGACTTAAAATAATAAGACACTTATTATCTTACAATTTCTGTGGGTTGGGAATTTGGGCCTGGCTTCACTAGAGTCCTCTATGCCAGGGTGTCTCTTAAGGCTGCACTCAAGGTATGGGCCAGAGCTGGGGCCTCATCTGAATGCTCAGCTCTTCTGCTGACTTCTGCTCACTTTGATTGTTGGCGGGATTGATTTTCTCTAGGGCTGTTGGACGGAGGACCTTAGTTCCTCTCTGGCTCCCACTGAAGGCTGCCCTGAGTTCCTTGCCCTGTGGACCTCCTTGCTTCCTCAAAGACACAGAGAGAGAGGGCATCTGCTAGCAAGACAGAAATTACAGTCTTATGTAAGATAATCACAGAAGTGATCTATTGTAGACTTCGATTCTATGTTTTGAATCTTCAGGTCTTTTGGTTTGAAGTCACAGGGGAGAGGATCACACAAAGGCAAGAATAACAAGAGATGGGGTTCACTGGGAGCCCCCTGACCACCACAGATAGTGAGGAAAGACATCCCTGATGGACTGATGTTTGATGCAAACAGAAGGGCAACAAGAGTGAAGGTGACGCTTTCTGGGAAAAGAATATTCCATGCTCGAGGGCCCGAATGCAGAAGGCCGGAGGTCAGAGTGTATTTAAGGAAGAGCCAGAGTCCAGCTGAGTGGGATAAGGGGATAGGGCAGGAGGTGAGATCAGACAAGCAGGAGAGGGAGTGATGGCATAGCTCTCCAGGAAGAACTCACATGAATAACAGTGGAGTAACGTTTCACGTCAGTACGCCACAGTGAGAGATGCGAATGGCGAGTATCAGGGGAGTTAGAAGAAGCGTGTATGCAGGTTGAATGGTAGGGGAAGACCAGAGCCAAAGTTTATAGAGAAGCAGCCTGTGAACAGAGATTTAATAGAGGAAATATTCACTTCAGTTATGTCTGTTCCTTCCATATGTTGCCTCAGGATATAAGGCATATCTTGTTACTGAGCAAGTTATTTAGCAGGCACTGACTTGCTAAATGCACAAAAATGCTATTCTGTGAGAGAGAGAATGAGAGAGAGAGAGTGAGAGAGAGAGAAGGAGAATTTCTCCTTTCATGCAGAAGGAATTTAGGAATGAAGTGTGAAAATAGGAAGGGAATTGATGAGTGGGTATTCCTAGTCCTCTTGGCCACTAGGAGACCGTGAGTCTGCCAGATGGCATCTTTATGAAAAAACAAAATAAAATAGAATCTATTGAGTTATCAGGAGGCACTAAGTCATACATGAATTTAAGGAGAATTTGGAGATGTTCATTGCCTGCAAGATCAAAAAATGTGAAAGAACCTCAAAATCATCCAACTACGTGTCACAGCAGCCCAAGACTTGATGCAGTTACTCTGTCAAGAAAAAACTTGGATCTTTTTTCCACACAAAATATGAACTTTAAATGACATAAGTGGAATTATATATAACTCTCCTGTATTTATATATGCACATATATGGATTGGCAGAATTATCTTTGAAACTCAGAATAGTAAATTAAAATTTTCTGATATAACCTGATTTTCCCCTGTCTTAATCTGCTGGGGCTACCCTTAACAAAATATCACAGACTGGGTGGCTTTAACAACAGAAATTTATTTTTTGTTATATATAGTTCTGGAGATTGGTCATCCAAGACCAAGGGGCCATCAGGGTTGGTTTGTGGTGAAACCTGTCTTTCTTGTGGACTGCTGTCTTCTTGTGTTCTCACACGGCCTTACCTCAGTAATCACATGGGGAGAGAACTTTCTGGTACTTTTCCTCTTCTTATATGGATACCAGACCTATCAGATTAGGGTCCTACCCTTATGGCCTCTTTTTACCTTAATTACCTCCTTAAAGGCCATAGCTTTAAATGCAGTCCCATTAGGACTTAGGGTTTGAACAGAGGAATTTGGAGGGATACAGTTTATCCATAATACCTCTGTAGCCTTAATAATATATTAATAACAATATTAACTTAATAATAATATATTAATAATGTATATTAATATTAATTAAATATATTAACAATATATTAATAATATATTAACGGATTTATCTCTGACCATGGAAATGATGCACATATTTCTTTAATATGAACACAGAGTAATTGTTAAATAAATGATACATGCATACATTGGGTTTTTCTTTAAAGGTAGACATGAACCATGAAGCAGGGGGTTATTACCCAGATGTCAACCAGAGTCTCTCTGCTTCTTAAAATTGAGATAAGACTCCTTCAAATTCCTATTCCACCCTATAGGAAAATACAATGCTCTCCCAAGAGCTCTCTGAACTCCCAGGAGTTATCCATTTTCATTGTCATTCAATCTCCATCTTCTGACTGTGGAGTTTTTGCTCTCGACTCTGTCAGGTCTACTATTTGATTGTGTCCTATGTTAATACAAGTTAATACATTAGCGTGTTACTGTTTCACTGATGCTGACAGATGACACGAGATTTCTGTGTCAGAGACAAAGGACTTTATAACCGCACAACAAGCAGCATGCACACGAGCGTGTTTATGTCAGGAACCCTTTTGCTTCTCCATGAAGTCTCCTGGGGACTATGTAAAGGGGTTCAAATGGACTCCTGCACCCACACTAGGCTGCATTACAAGATAGGAACCTGCTGTTTTACAGCAAGAAGTCAGCAAGCCTGATCTTTGTCCTGGAGGGAGATCTTACCTCATCCATCAAGGCTGCCCACTGTAAACATCACCCTGAGAAATGGCCGAGGTAAACAGCAGTCAGGATCTTAACATTCTTGGCATACCCATTTTATGAAGTTGAATAGTGCCCCCCAAAAGATATGTCTACATCCTTGCCCCCAAAATCTGTGTATACTACCTTATTTGGGTAGAGGGTCTTTGAAGATTCCCTTGTGGAGACCATTCGTAGAAACTTGAAAGTTGAAGCTGCTTCTGGTGAAGTTCTCAAGAAGGAAATGAGGCACACGATTTTGGGAACTGGAGGGAAGGTAATCCATGTTATCTCATGGCAGGAAATTTGGGCTAATTGTGCCCTGAGGTTGTGTGGAAAGCAGAGTTTTCAAGCAGTGAACATAGAAGCTTGGCTGAGGAGCTTTCCCACCAAAATGTTGAAGGTGCAGCCCACTTTTTCCTTGCTGAATGTAGTAAAGTGCAAGACGAAAGGGAGAAAATTGAGAAAGGAACTGTTCAACAAAACAGAGCAATACTTAATGATATGAGAAACTCTCAGTCTATCCAGACTACAGAAACAAAAGCTAATATTAGGAGACTCGTTGTTAAGAAAGTGTTGCTCTGAAGAATAGGCCAAGGGTGTGGTTGGAACGTTTTGCAGAACAGATTAGGCATGTGATCCATGGATCCTCTCAACCATCTTGGCAGAGGCCAGGGATAGAGATGGAGTTAGCCAAGAAAGGTCTGTGGAGAGCTCTCTTGTATAATGGCTTAGAACCCCGTGATGCACACAGGAGACCTCCAAGCTTTTAGGAATGTTGTTTCAGCAGAAATGCTGCCACCTGGGACTGAAAGGGACACAGAAGCAGAGGCCAGTAGAGCTGTTGTGGGCCCAAGCGACAGAGCCTTGAGTAGCAGGGTATGATTCTCGGGCCTTGAAACCTAATGAAATTTGACCTGCTGGGTTAAACTTTTTTGGTACCTGTGACCCTTCATTCCTTCTCATTTCTCCCTTTTGAAATGGAAATGTCTGTCACATACCTGTCACACCACTATATTTTAGAAGCAGACAACTTGTTTTCAAGGCTCATAGACCCACAGATGAAGAGAAATTTTGCCCCAGGACAGACCACACTTGGAAATTTCTCTCCACAGATGGAGAGAAATTTTGCCCCAGGACAGACCACACCACCCTAATATAGATGAGAGTGTTTCTTCTGGACTCTTAAGCACAGTTTTCATGGGAAACATTGCTGTCCCCTAAGAGTGTTCCCCTGCGGCTTGGTGACCTTCCTGCTGCCCCTGCAGTGCTTGGCTCGCTGCCCCTGCTCTTGCCAACCCTCTGCAGCTTCTGAGGAGGACAAGTTTATAGATCTATATCTATCTGTATGTGATTAATTTAGATTTTATCTTTTATTGAGATGTAATTGACATATATATTACTTTGAGGTGTACAACATACGGTTCTGTATATATGTATTGTGAAATGATCTCCACAATAAGTCTAGTTCATATCCATCACCACAGATAATTACAGAGTTTTTTCTTATGATAAGAATTTTCAAGATTTACTTTCTTAGCAGCTGTCAAATATGCAATACAGTGTTTTTAACTGTACTCACCATGCTGTACATAACATCTCCAGGTCTTATTTATCACTGGAAGAGTTTGTTTGTTTTTGTTTACTAGTGAACAGAGATATTTCCCCTGTAAAATGCCAGCATACAGGAACGGGCCAGAGTGCAACCTGAGTACCCTAGTTAAAAACACCACACTCTTCCCTAATCTACCTTTTGCTTTTGGCCTTGAGTCTCTTCTCCTCATGAATTTCTTCCCTTATATTTCCCTGCACTTTTTTGCAAATGAAGCCTTCCATGAAAAGCCTGCCCCACAGCCCTTCAATATATGTAGACATGTTCAAATTTTGCACCGACTGCACAAGTTAGACCCTCCTTTTACCATCTCTTACTACAAATATGTGCCATTAATCTCTTACAATGATATTTTGGACGTCAATAGACTTCCTCTGCCAAACTTTTGTTGTTGAATATAGAATGACCTATTTTGCTTTTTACATTTATTTCTGCTCTGGTTTTCCCAAAAGATGTTTTTCTTATCTAAGCTTCACTGCATTTTGAGAACAAAACTGGGCTAACTAATCTAATCCCCAAACATGTATTTATCTTTTTAATTATCTTATAACTTAAAATTGGGTTCCAGAATGAAGTGGGAGAATGAATTTCATGTTTTCTGAAACTAGTTCTCAAATTACTAAGGCTCCCCAAACACTTATTTCAGAGATGGGCAGAAATTCTCAGGGCAGGTAGTTCTTAAAAAATTTTTTAAATGAAAAGAAGAAAAATGAATTCTACAGTAGTCAAGGTGTGCTTCTCTATTTGGTTTGCCTATGAATGTTAAAATGGCAATAAGCCAGGTTATAATCAATGAGGACTGTGAACATAGAGGAAATAAGTTAGATTTTCAAGGGATATAGTGTTTATATTTGCAGTAAGTTTTAGTGAGATTCGCTGGAATACTGGGACTTCATTACTGTTGATAAATGCACAGCGAAGTCACCTTTAATAGATACTTTGAGTTTGCTGCACTATTATTGCATTCATAGGCATTCACATCAGAACAAGGAGGGAAGATTTGCACTTTGGGTAATGATAGTCCCTGGCAGGGCAAAGCTCAAGTCACCTTGAAACTCACTGCATCTAACATAGAACTGGAAATGTATAAATTAAGGAAACAACCTATGACTTTCGGTGCCAGTTTTTTTTATCCCATACTCCTCTCTTTCACATCTCTGTACTTCCGAGCATGATGTTCCTTGTGCCTGGAATGACCTCTGCCTTCCTCTTTATGTCGTGAATTTCAGCTCATCCTCCAAGGTCCAGATTAATCGCCACCTCTCCTGTGAAGCCTTCAAACTTAGATAGAATGTAGTTCTCTGAAATTTAATACTCATCCCATTATGAATAATTATTTGTTTTTTACTCAAATTACCAGAAAGAAGCTCAAAGACAGCAGGGATCTTGTCTGTTTTATTCATTGCTATATCCCCAGGAACTAGAAAATGTCTGGCACAAAAGAACTAGATCAATATGCTCCCAATGAGCCGTTAATTAGTGGGTACAGACATATGGGCCTGGTGGAAGGGAACACAATGAACCAAAAATGGCCGTTATTATCCATGCTATCCAGTTAAGTTATAAGAACAGATATAGAAAGTTATTTTCATAAACAATGGGACTGTAAAGAAGAATAGACAGTGAATTAGATAGAATACTTACATTAAATTTACATAAGCTAGGGGCACCTGGGTGGCTCAGATGGTGAAGCATCTGCCTTCAGCTCATGTCATGATGTCCAGGGCCTGGGATAGAGCCCTGTGTCGGATTCCCAGCTCAGTGGGGAGTCTGTTTCTCCCTCTCCCTCTGCCTTTTCCCCTGCTTATGCTCCCTCTGTCTCTCTCCCTCTCAATGAATGAATACAATCTTTAAATATATATATATATTTAAAGATTTTATAAATATATATATTTATGTACATAAATATATATATATTTATAAACTTAACATAAATGATTTAGCTATCATAGGCTAGGTGTGAAATGATGACATAGTGAGTTGTAAATATATATTTGAAGAGAAATAAGTGTAGTGAACTGAGATTATCCAGGTTTATCAAAAGAGGCATGGTCTTGACAGAAGGATTGAATTAGCAGGAAAGAAGGTATTTAGGATCCATGGAATGAGGAATGACAAGGGAAAATGACATATTTTGTGAGGAAACGAACAGACCATTTATGAAGGAAGTTTTGGACAGTAAGGTTGAGGAAATGAGCCAGACCCAGACTCAGAGCTTAGCCACCAATTATGTGACACTGAACAACAAGAATGGTATCTAATGTCCTTAGATACACACTGGTAATAATAGCTACATTTTGCTTTTTCCCAAGGTTTCATGGAGGATCAAATGAGTCAGAATGATTCTGAAATAGGTGGATGGGCATGAACACTAAGAAATAGTATGATAAAAGTTTATGGTTTAAATAAGAGGAAAAAATGTTGGAGGGAAATATATCCAAATTCACTGCACTTGCATTAAAATGACATGACTATGAGGGATCTTTCTTCCCCTAAATTCTCTATATTCCAGATTATCTTTGAAGAACATATATTAATTAAAAATTCATTTCATTCAACAAATGAACTATACTAGATGCTAAGAAAATAAGAGTGAATAAAAGGAATAAAACCCAAGCTCGCAAGGCGTTTAGGTCTTAGTAGGCAGAGACAGACACGAAATAATGCAGATACTTCAGATAATTAGTGCTGTGCTGTGGTGTATTGATGGAGCAGAGCGTTGCTGCTAGATAGAGGAATCGGGGGAAGTCTCTGTGAGGATAGTAGAGACCTAAATAATGAATGGATGCCAAGACATGGGTGCTGAGCTGGGAAGAAAATGTTGTAGGCAGTGGGTCAAGCAGCTGCAAAGGCCATAAGCAGAATGAGCTACTTGTGCTTGAAGAACAGAAGGAAAGCCAGCGTGGCTGAAACATAGTGAGGAGGGAGGGTAGTGAAAGTGAAGTCACCAGGTACACAAGGTCACATCATGAATGATCTTTGAAACCATGGTAAGAAAATTGGATTTTATTCTCAGTGTTTTGGGATATTTCTATGACAAAGGAGGCAAGAACATACAACAGGAAAAAGACAGTCTCTTCAACAAATAATGTTGGAAAAACTACACAGCTACATGCACAAGAAGGAAACTGGACCATTTTCTTACACAGTACAGAAAAATAAACTTCAGGTGGATTAAAGTCCTAAATATGAAACCTGAAACAATAAGATTCCCAGAAGAAAAATAGGCAATAATTTGTTTGACATCACCTCCCAGATATGTTTCATCTGGGAAAGGAAATAAAAGGCAAAATTAAACTGTCGGGACTACACCAAAATAAAATGTTTCTGCACAATGAAAGAAACCATCAAAAACAACAACAAAAAAGCCCACTGAATAGGAGAAGATATTTGGAAGTGATATATCCAATGTCCACACACACACACACACACGCGCACACACACACACGCACACACACAAATACCAATTAAAAATGGACAGAAGACATTCACAGGCATTTCTCCAAAGATGACATACAGATGGCCAACAGACATATGAAAAGATGCCCAACATCACTCATCATCAAGTAAAGGCAAATCAAAACTACAGTGAGGTACCACCTCACACCTGTCAGAATGGCTAAAATAAAAAACATGAGAAACAACAGGGTTGGCTAGGACGTGGAGAAACAGGAACCCTCATGCACTGTTGTGGGAATGTAATTTTGTGCAGCCACTGTGGAAAACAGTATGGAGATTCCTCAAAAAATTAAAAATAGAATTACCCTTGATCCAGTAATTCCTCTACTGGTATTTACCCAAGGAATACAGAAACACCAATTGGAAAAGATACATGTACCCTAATGTTTATTGCAGTATTATTTACAATAGCCAAGACATGGAAGCAACCCAAGTGTCCTTCAATAGAAGAATGGATAAAGAAGATGTGGTATATGTGTATTTATATATATGTATATATATATATACATGTACATATATATACACACACATTTTTATATATACATGTGAGATTCTATTTTGATAAATAAGTGCAATATAAAATATTTGACCTAAAAAATAAAAAATAGAAACCAAATAAAAATTTAAAAATTAATAATTGTAAATATTATTTATTTATTATAATATATTTATTATTTATATTTGTATATATTTATTATTATAAATAATTATTATTTAATAAAATATTTAATTATTTAATAATATAATTATTTATTTTATTATTTTTTATTTTAAAAAATAAAATATATTTATTTAAAAAATAAAAAAAATAACATACACATATTATATATATACATTAATATAAGATATATATATTTGTATATTATATATATAAATTGAAATATAACAGCGAGATGGTAAAATAAATTCCAACTTGATTTTGTGTCAGTACATGATCTGCTAAGGTCTAATTAATAGGTATAATTAATTAAATGATGTCATTATAGTCCTATGTGGCCTTTCCAACATTAGATATTAGAAAAGTAGGAGCATTTGACATCAGCTCCCCAAGCTTTTACTAGTATGTTAGATAATTGGTAACATAATTAAATGGCATTTATTATGTTCCACACAGTGGGATGAAGTTAAACTGTTGGTTGAAAACACCAGTATTCTAGAGTGTCAGTTCTGGTTCCATGATTAATTTGCTATGTTATTTTCTTCTGCATTTTATTTCCTGAAAAATAGGAAAGCAAAATGGTACATGTGAAAAATAGATGTTAAGGAGAAAATTTGCAAATGTAAAGCTATGTAGATTTTGTCACAGAGTATTTCAAAATTACTGTTTGTCCTTCTCTTCCTGTCTGGCCACATTTCTGAGAACTAACGAGCTGAGCTGTCTTGAATGAACAGATAGTGGCGGAAGGACTTTGGCACGTAGAGAAGCACGTTATCTACTTTAAGTCCCCAAAACTTTATCACTGACTTCATAATTCCTTTAGTGCACTGTGTGGAATCAGCTCCCAGAAGTAGGCAGGCCCTGTGAAGGAAGAGGCCCTTTTCTTCCAGCCTTTCTGTACATGAAACAATAGATTTATGAAATACTCTGTACTTTCATTGCTGCCCAGAAAGTGGGATATTCTCTCATGAAAACATGTATTAATGGAACTTGGATGTCAGTTTTAAAGAACCCACTCTAGGGGCACCTGGGTGGCTCAGTTAGTTAACCCACTGCCTTCGGCTCAGATCATGATCCCGAGTCCCGGTATCAAGTCCCACATTGGGCTCCATGCTCAGCGGGGGTCTGCTTCTCCCTCTGACCCTCTCCCATCTCATGCACTCTCTCTCAAGTAAGTAAATAAAATGTTAAAAAAAAAAAAGAACCCACTCTATCTTAAGTCTCTGTAAAAATAAACACTGATCTCAGCATGAAGTGTTCGCCCGTCCCCACAGATGGCACTTAGAGCCACACAGTTTTCTTTCTCCAGAATGAAGGACTGACAGCCATCAGCCTTACTCTTTGCCTTATTCCCTTTCCATCACAAATAAGAGTTTTCAAATAAGTCTATTAGGGCCCTATCCTATCAAAGTCTTTGTTGTTTTTTAAAATGATTTTCATTTCTTGAGCATTCAGAAAGAAGCATCAAAAACCAAAACTACTTTTGACAGTTCTCAAAATAAAAAAATGGAATAAAAGTGATGGGACACCATCCCCTAGATTTTCATCCTCAAAAATGATCTCTTCTGAAGGAAAATGATATCGTTTTCAAGGAGCTGTGATTTTTCTTCCTCCTTTGATCTCGTTACTCGTGCTTTTCCAACAGATATTTCATAGAGAGTCCATATCAAAATCTTCAGAGGAAGTTAGGGGGAGAAGTCGATAGCCTTTATCTTCTGCCCTTGGGCAGCTTGGAGTCTTGCTGTTTTAAGAAGTGCAAACAGGATTGAGTTCCTAGAGATAATATGTGTCTTAAGAATCCCAGCTATTGGGGCACCTGGGTGGCTCAGTGGGTTAAAGCCTCTGCCTTCAGCTCAGGTCATGATCCCAGAGTCCTGGGATCAAGTCCCACATCGGGCTCTCTGCTCAGCGGGGAGCCTGCTTCCCTTCCTCTCTCTCTGCTTACTTGTGATCTCTGTCAGAAAAATAAATAAAATCTTAAAAAAAAAAGAAAAAGAATCCAAGCTATTGACTCAGACAGCCATATGTTCAGATCCTGCCCTTTCCCTTATTACTTTCCACCTATGAGACAAACTTATCTCCAGGAACCTTAAAAATATCTGCAAAACAAATATAATGTTAACAATCATCTCCTAGAGAGGCTATGAGGATGAATGAGGTAATGAATCATGCATATAAAGTATTTACCATGGTACCAGAGCTGCAAATAAGTACTTCAAAAGCAGTAGCTATTATTTCTTGGCAAACGCTAAAAAGGAGAATAATTATTATATAAAACAAGTTTTTTTTAAGTGGCCTTTGAGAATTATATTACAAAACTTATTCACAAATTGTAAATATGGACCATGTTTTCATTTTTCTTAATAGGCATTTTGAATTGTTGTATGGCGTACAATGTTGGTCTCCTAGGAGCAAAGATATTTTCCGGTCCTTCAAGTGAACAGTTTGGCTATGCAGTGCAGCAGTTTGTAAATCCAGATGGCAACTGGTAAGAATATTCTTTTTATGATTTCAATAAAAATACTAAATAAATTTAATATTTAACTCTAATAGCTTGTTCAAGTTGGTACATGAATGTATTATTAATGGATAGCCCTCAAATATCCTTAAATGAAGGATCTGTCCTTGAGAGTTGGTAACTTTCAGATTGACAATTAATGAGATGGTATAATGGTATTTTTTAAAAACCTAGATAGAAAATTTTCCCTAAATATTCCATAGTCAATTCACAGTAGCAGTTTTGACCATTTAATTAATGATCAGGGAGGGAAGGAAAGAGGGAGAGAAGGAGGAAGAAAGGGATAGGTAGGTGGGTGGACAGATGGATACATACATACATACACACATACAGTTGTTTTCATTTCTTATTCTGTAAAGTGTATCCACCACTGAGCTTTGTAAATGGTCAGCTAGATAATGCTGGCTATTGGCCATTTCTAGATGATAGAATTTTTCCCTAAATTTTTTCCTTCAGCAAGTCTTTATCCGCTGGCTTTATTCTAAGTCAACCATCCCTCCCACAAGACACTCACAAGCATTTAAGCAGAATTTAGTTACCTTTCCCTAGTGCCTTTGCATCATTTGCTTTTGCATGAAAGTGCCCCCAGTTTTTTCATGCTGTCTAATGGTTACATTTAAACCATGGTTATATTTATATATACTACCGACCCCTATGGAAATATATACTCCCATTGCTGGTTTAGGTTTCCCACAAAAATAATGAAAATCAATGCAAGGGAGTTCAGATGATTCTGAAAGTTGTCTTTAGGTAGAACTGTAGCTCCTCTCTTGTTAGTGTTGATGTGCACTGGTCACAGGAGTCCTGCCATTGGAAACTTAACTCCCCATTGCAGCAGAAGGTTCCAGACTTACTCTGGAGCTTCCAATTGGATCCTTCAGAGCTCCTTCCAAAGATCGAATGGGCTATTGTTGGCTTATCAAGTAAGAGCTGTAATTAATACTCTTTTTTTCTGTGAGACCTTATGTTTGATGCTCAAAAAATTAAATTCATAAACACATTTAAAATCCAAATTATTCATATTTTGGAGGAGGCCTATCTGTGTGATAAAGAAACAAAATGCAATTATCACTAAAGAGGTACATCTAAGGGTCTAAGAAGGCATCTTGAAGGAGGTGAATCATGAGGTGGGTCTTAAAGGGAGGAGACGAATAGGCAGGAGAAAAGCATTAACTAAAATGAGGAGACTTGGAAAGTAAGGGATGCTGGAGTTAGTCAGCCATCTGGAAGGATAAGATCTGGTTGAAAACCCAAAGAGTAGCAATTATTGACATCATTTGGGATGTGAGAAGACGTCTCTAACTATTATCTTATTAGGCTTTGATAACCATAAACTGTAGTCAAAAAGCTAGAAAGATGTTATGGTTGGTATAGTTTGACCTTGGAATCTAGCAGATGACCCACAATTTTATATGTCCAGCCCCAATTCTTTCCTGAACTGTAGACACCCATAAGAACCATCACTATGTTAATGCCTATTAGACATAACAAGGTTAACATATCAAACTTAAAACAAATACCTGATTTTCTGCACTAACTGATGAGACCAAAAGTCCTCGACTTCTCCCTTTCTGTCACCTCCCCCATATCTCATCCATTAGCCAGTCCTGTTGATACAATCACCAAAATACATGTGATGACAGTCACTGGGTTTCCCCTGTCTTCCCTGCAGCCCCTGCTCAAAGCCACCATGAGCCCTTGGGGGTACTGCTGCAGCCACTTCTCAGTCCGTCTCCTGCTTCCCTTCTTACCCCTCAGGACAATTTTGTGAACTCTTTTTTTTTTTTTAAAGATTTTATTTATTTATTTGACAGACAGAGATCACAAGTAGGCAGAGAGGCAGGCAGAGAGAGAGGAGGAAGCAGGCTCCCTGCTGAGCAGAGAGCCTGACGCGGTACTCGATCCCAGGACTCTGGGATCATGACCTGAGCTGAAGGCAGAGGCTTTAACCCACTAAGCCACCCAGGCGCCCCCAATCTTGTGAACCCTTAAATACATGATTCAAATAATGTCACTGCCTAGACCAAAACCCTCTGTGGCTTCCTACTGCTATTAGAATACATTAAAATTCCATAAAGGGTCTTCTGTGATCTGGTAGCAGTCTGCCTATCCCATCTCATGATTTATCCCCTCACCCCTGTGCTCCATGAATTGTGTCTTCTGTCTGTCCCTTGAACATACGAAGCTCATTACTACATCAAAGCTTCTCCACATGCTTTTCTCCTATAAGGAGCAATCTTCCCAGGATCTTTGCTTGGCTGCTAGGTTCCCATTTTTCAGTCTCAGTTCACATGTCTCCTCTTCATAGAAACCTTTCAGAGCATGTCTGCCAAAACGAGATCGCAACACGCCTCCTAGCCACTCTCCTACCTTCCGTGTAGATTTATTTTCTGCATAGTAGTTATTAGTATCTGAAGTCACCTTCATTTGTTTATATGCTCATTGTCTGTCTTCTGCCCTGTCTCTGAATAGAGGCACATTGGTTTTTTCCAATGGTGTTTACTCAGAAACAGAGTGCTATCTGGCACCAAGTAGGGGATCAGTGATTATTTATTGAATGAGAGAATGAAAGTCCTATCTCCAAATTAATCACCTGAGGTACTCTACAAAGTGAATTATAGTAGTTGACTTAAGTGACCTGAGCAAGACCTTTGGAAAGACTCTGATGGCCTGCTTCCTAAGTGTGACCTTGCTGAGGACAACCTGCCATCAAGCTTGAAGTTGTTCTTTTCAAGTGACAAGGTAAAGGTTGTTCTTTCTGGGGCAAGTTCATTCTGAGAGAAAGAACCACCATCAGGAGGAGATGCTGTTAGAGACAGCACGCCTACCCAGGATTGGAAGGCAACTCAACTACTGGCCACACTGCAGGTTGAAGTTGAGTAAGACCAACAGGGACAAAATGTTGATAGGAATCTAGCAGGCAAAGTCCTGGGAATGTGAGAGGCAGCCATACATCCTTTTTGTCTCCATGATTCTCTCTGAAGATGCAAAACATTCTTAAAAGATGAGTGTATCAGCAACTTGATGATGAGATTCTGGTGCTGATCAGGTTATGTCCAGACCAAGGAAAGTAGACATTCCTAAGTCCTACCGTGGCCTTCTCATGACATTCCAGAAAAATATATAAACACAGGACAGGGACTTGTGGGGAACAAGGCACCACTCTATTATTGGCTGGGCTGGTGCTTTTAACTCCAGTGTAGAGCTTTCTGGTAAGGTATAATGTTAGCCTTACTTCCCTCAAGCCTGTTTATAAGAGCACACCCCAGCACACAAGAAGAGGAGAAGGGAGAGTACCTGTGTTCCCCAAGAGGCTGAGTCCTGTGGCAGTGCAGAGCTGGAAGGAAAGATAGCCAAAGCTGGCGTGGCATGCCAGTCTGTCCTTTCACTGTGCTGGCCTTCTTAAAGCAAAGAAGCAGAAGAGGCTGCGTCATGGACATGATCCACTACAGGCTGGACCCTGTGTGAGGTGCAAAGTAGAAAACATCGACTTGCCTTTTAAGGAGTGTGGAGTAGAGTCAAAGAGGAAGATTGATATGCAGAGCCGGCAGCCATGAGTAATACCAGAGATATAGTAAAGGCCAACCCCACGTGGTGAATAGTGTTGTTGTTCTGTCAGGGTCATAACTGTATTATCTTACTTTTAGGAGCTCATTCTCTCCTCCCAAAGCATGGGATGCTCGAGGGACAAGATTTCCTCCTGGTCCCTCTCTTATCAGCCTGGCCCTGCCAAGGTGCCTTGCCTCGGAGGACAGGGCTGTGGCAGGATCCAGCGATGGCGTGTCCCACTGCAGGGCTGGGGTGGGACACAGCGAGGACAGGCAGCGCTCACAGCTCTCGGGCTCAAGGAAAATAATATGAAACTTGGAATCCAGAAATGCCTATTTGTTTTGACGATTGGCACCGTGCCCTTCTCCACTCCTAATTTATGACAACTGCACAGACATTATGGAAGTAGCAGATGTGGGAAGGACTGTTTAAACATTAACTTTCCTCCCGATACTAATCAAGTTAACTTTGGGCACAGAAAGTGGGATTACTGTGAATTCCTTTAATAACTGTGAGTCTTTTTCTCTTGGACTTAAATAACACACTCACACATACACACATACACACCCTTTTATTTTCTTACTCTCTTACTGCTTGTCCTGAAGCTGCTGTTTGGATAGCTTTTCCACTGCTTTCTTTGACTTTCTTTACAGTCTGCATTGTTGAGCCCCAACTCTCTCTCTCTCAGCCCTTTCCTCCCTTCTAACATCTCGCCTACGGCTCTACCTGAGTTTTCTTTTTTAAAAGATTTTATTTATTTGACAGAGAGAAAGAGATCACAAGTAGGCAGAGAGGCAGACGGGGGGGATGCGGGGGGGGGGGAGAAGGCAGGCTTCCCGCTGAGCAGAGAGCCCGATGTGGGACTCGATCCCAGGACCCTGAGATCATGACCCGAACCAAAAGCAGAGGCCCATCCCACTGAGCCACCCAGGCGCCCCTCTACCTGAGTTTTCTTAAACCACACTCCTTATTTTTCAGGTACAACTTCAGCTGTCCCATATGTCCCTTGTTTCTTAGAAACAAGGCATGGTTTACATTGGGATGGACAAGATTTTCACAAAATGATCTTAATGCTTTTGCTTGTTTTATTTACTATACTTTTATTACACTGTGGATTTTTACTCTAGAAATAATGCTGATTGGCTTTGAGAATGCTAGTGCTTTTTTAACAGTCTCAAACAAGCTGCATAATTTTAAATGCAAGATTACCTCCCAAGCAGTGCAACAGAGCACCCCTCTGCCTGTAAGTAAAGCTGTG
Source organism: Lontra canadensis (assembly GCF_010015895.1). Taxonomy (NCBI): domain Eukaryota; kingdom Metazoa; phylum Chordata; class Mammalia; order Carnivora; family Mustelidae; genus Lontra; species Lontra canadensis. The sequence continues at coordinate 12,915,927 of NW_022630999.1, forward strand.
GTCTGCTCCCCTTCTGTGTCACTTTGAAACCCCCATTGTACACACAGGATGTACACATGTAGATGAGGCAATTCTTATCAGAAGCAATTATACAAAGGATTGAGATATGTTTAAAGTCATTTCCTGGAGGCTTGTGGTGATATGTACTGTTTCTGTTTGTCTAATCCAAAGGCCTGCTGCATGAACAGTCTGAGCTCATTATATGACTCAAAAACCTTAGAACAGTCACTTGTGTAACAGAAACTGTCTGGAAACAAGGGGTATTTCCAGTGGGAGAGATGTAGTTTCTTGTGTCAGCAAGGACTGGTGCATACTTGTTCCTAAAGAAAAGAAGAGAAATATAATGAACATGTGTTATGGCCAATAAAAAATCCCATTATGTATGAGCTTATATTATAGTTCTAACTTTTTAACTAAGAAAAATATGAATAAAGCTCTATGTGTGTTATAACAGCTTGTCTATAGGAGATATGGAAGAGAATTTTAGATGAATAAGAAATATTCAGTTTTATAACACATACCAAAGATTATGCCATATGTAGGTTGGTAATAACAGTACTTGTTATTTACTGATATTTGTAATATTTAAAAGTACTGAGTACTCTTTCTTTGCTGAACATGTAATACTCACAATGGCTCTATTATTACCCTTTTTACAAATGAGGGGACTGGAACTTAGAAAGGTTAAGTAGTTTGCCTAAGATTGCAGAGCTAAGAAGTAATGTGCATATGGTAGATTAATGTAAAACAGAGGTAAGATGTTCCAAGTATACATTTTTTTTAAGTATCCAAGGAAGAGAGTGGTAGAAGGTAATCGGCATTTATAAAAAATATTTAATTCTGTTGTCATATAAACTTCATAAAGTAAGATCAACTTCATTCAGTATTTTGAATTAAAATTTCTGTTACAAAACAGCATTGTCTGAACAGAGATGACAGTTCCCATCTGTCTTTTCATTCTCTCATAGACAGAAATTTGTCATGTAAGTCAGTAGCCAGAGCACAAGGGTTTTACCCTTAGTTTCCCCACCCCTAGCTGGGTGACTTTGAAAAAGTCACACACCCTCTCTGGAGCACAAAGAGAGGACCATTCCTACCAAACTGGAATGTTTTGAGCACCTTGTGAGAGTATAAAAGTAAAGAACTTCACTGGTGAAATCCAAATAAAATCTGTAGTTTAGTTAAAAAAAGAAAAGAAAAGAAGAAAGTAAATCACTTCAAAAACTAAACCACTTTAGGAATAAATCTAACCAAAGAGTACAGTTTTCTATACTCAGAAAACTGTAAAACACTAATGAAAGAAATTAAGATGACTCAAAGAAATGGGAAGATATTCCATGCTCATGGATTAGAAGAACAAATATTGTTAAAATTTCTATACGACCCAAAGCAGTCTACACATTTAGTGGAATCCCTATCAAAATACCTACAGCATTCTTCGAGCTAGAATACACAATCCTAAAATTTGTATGGACCCCCAAAAGGCCCTGAATCGCCAGAGCAATCTTGAAAAAGAAGAGCAAAGCTGGAGGCATTACAATTCTAGACTTCTAATTATAACGCTGTAGTGATCAAAACAGTATGGTACTGGTACAAAAATAGTGAAACAGAAGAGAAAACCAGAAATAAGCCCACAACTGTACAGTCAGTTAATCTTCAGTAAAGCAGGAAAAAGGCAGTCTCTTCAACAAATTATGTTGGAGAAACTGGACAGCTACATGCAAGAGGAAAAAACTTTCTTATACCATACACAAAAAATAAATTCAAAATGGGTTTAAAGACCTAAAGAAACCATTGAAGACCTAAAGAAGCCTAAAGACCTGAAGAGACAAGAAACCGTCAAAATCTTAGATGAGAAAACAGGCAGTAGAACTCTTTGACATCAGCCATAGCATTTTTTTCTTGAGATGCCTCCTGAGGCAAGGGAAACAAAACTGTTGGGACTACATCAAAATAAAAAACTTCTGCATAGTGAAGGAAACAATCAAAAAAACTAAAAGGCAACTTACTGAATGGGAAAAGACATTTGCAAATGACATATCTGATAAAGGGTTAGTATGCAAAATATATAAAGAACTTATGGGACTTGTGGTACCTGGAAGCTCAGTCACTTAAGCATCTGACTCTTGATTTCAGCTCAGATCTTGATCTCAGGGTTATGAGTTCAAGCCCTACACTGGGCTCCATGCTAGGCATGGAGCCTGAAAAAAAAGAAAAAAAAAAAAAAGAAGAAGAAGAACTTGTGGAACTCAACAACCAAAAAAAAAAAAAAAAAATCCTAGTTTTTAAAAAATGGGCAAAAGACATGAATAGACGTTTCTCTAGAGAAGGCATACAGATGGCCAGCAAGCACATGAAAAGCTGTTCATAATCACTTATCATCAGGGAAATGCAAATCAAATCTGTTTTGAGATATCACTTCACACCTGTCCAAGTAAGTAAAATCAAAACACAAGAAACAACAGATGTTGGCAAGAATGTGGAAAAAGGGAAACCCTCTTCCACTGTTGGTGGGAATGCATTCTGGTGCAGCCATTGTAAAAAACAGTTTAGAGTTTCCTCAAAAAGATAAAAATAGAACTGTCCCACAATCCAATATTTGCACTACCGGGTATTTACCCAAAGAATACAAAAACACTAATTCAAAGGGATATATGCACTCCTGTGTTTATAGCAGCGTTATTTACAAGAGCCAAGATATGGAAGCAGCCCAAGTGTCCATCTATTGATGAATGGATATAGAATGTGGAAATATTATTCAGCCATAAAAAATAATGAAATCTTACCATTTGCAATAGCATGGATGGGTGTAGAGAGTATAATGCTAAGTGAAATAACTCGGAGAAAGACAAATACTATATGATTTCACAATTATGTGGAATTTAAGAAACAAAACAAATAAACAAAAGTTAAAAAGAGAGAGAGAGGAAAAAAAATCCAAAAACAGACTCTTAATTATGGAGAACAAACTGATGGTTACTAGAGGAGACGTGGGGGTGGGAGGATGGGTGAAACATGTGATGGGGATGAAGGAGGGCACTTGTGATGAGCACAGGGGTACATATGGAAGTGCTGAATCACTATATGGTCCACGTGTCATTAATATTACACTGTGTGTTAACTAACTGGAATTAAAATAAAAACTTAAAAAAAAAAAAAAAAAAAATGATATCCACTGTTTAAAAAAAAAAAAATAAATTTTATCCACTGTTAAAAAAAAAAAACAAAAAACTAATTCACTGTGCATATGTGAAGTACTCTCCTTAGCACTGTATAAAAATACATTGGGAGAAAATCAGGGTTTCTTGAAAATCAGTTCCTCCCTACCTCTCTCCACTGCCTGTTTCTCAACCATTTCTCATCTGTCATCGATTAGCTTCCACGCATATTGGATTAGCTTCAGTTCATTTCTTCTTCTTCTTGGCCAAGAATACTATTCCGATCCCTTTTCCAAAACAATCATGTCTATGGCCTTTAAATATTAGCCAATATCATCCTTTATGTCTTTTTCCAAAGATAAGATTCTCTTGCCATTAGGGTATCCTGGCAGTGCCATTTACTGTTCTTACTTTGTTTATTCTCAGAGTTTGCTTTTATTTTAAACACATGACATATATATGTATTCCTTTTTGTTCTTTCATTATATTTTATTATTACAAACTTGTAATTTAGTCCAAGTTTTGATTCTGGAAAGGCATTAGAAGTCTGACTATAATAGTCTTACACTTTTAAGCTTAAAAACTTAATATGTTATAAATAATTATTATGTTATTGCCATATAATTAAACCATCACTCAACACTCTTAATACAGATGTGCAAAATAGCATGTCTCCTATCAACAAAGATCTTCTCTTAGGCGGGCAGGAGGGGCAGAATAGTGAACCAAGGACCTTTTAGAACCCCATGGACCACTCTGGTGCTGATGCACCTACATTTGTTATACCATAGTTGTTCATTTCTTTTCCACAAGTTTAAATAATCTTTATGGCTAAATTTTTTTCATGTTTTCTGTTATTTATCATAAGTAAAAAATCTGTAGTAGAAAAGCACTTTAAATATCCCTGCTCTGACTTGTTTCTCCCTTCCCCCACTCTGGATACAAATTTGTGTGTATACCTACGCACGCGCGCGCGCACACACACACACACACACACACACACACATCTTTTGTGACTTGCATAGGGGATAGATCCTCTACTCCCTAATGTCTGGAGATCTTCAGTGATCTGTAAAAATTCTCCATGCCTCGCTAGCTTGTCTTATAATTTAAAGCTTTCCACTGTGTTAATGCCTGAATGTCTGTTCCTGGAACAAAGTTCATTTACAAAAATGAAGGGGGCTTACACATGCACACCTTCCTGGTGACCAGTTGTATGAAACTTTTCCATTAGTCTAGCTCCATCCAAAGAGGGATTTGGGGAATGCAAAGTGACACAGGTGGAAACTGTTTGTTAATTTGTTTATAGCCAATAGGATGGACAAACAATGAGTACTAGTCCTCTAGAAGAGTTCTAAGAAGAACTTAACTGTGATAGAAAGAATCAGGGGTTTGAAATGAAAGGACACAGGTGCAGATCTAGTCTTTGTTGCCAGTTAGACACTTAGACTTGGTTTGTTTGTTTTTTTTTAAATAGGAAAACAGGAATAATTAAAACACCTGACCTTTATTTATAAGGATTAAAGAAGACAGTGTACATAAAAAGTACTTTATAAAGCAGTATATAAATGTTGCTTTTCCAAATTCTATCATTGATAAAACAACCATCTGCCGAAATATGTTGATGAAAGTACAATCTCATGGCTTTGATTTACAAAAATGTGGTGGTCTTAAAAATCTTTCCTGCCCTTCGATGAATGTGGAATTTATATCATCACAAGGCTTTAAATTGAATATATCAGCTTTTGATTTTAACTTTAGGAAAACCGCATGTTAGATGAGTCAGCATAACAGAATCAGCTTTTATTTGATTCATTTGCTTCCAGTGCAAAAGCTAATTTCCAGGCTTTTTATGAAACAGAACAATAGGCTTAAGATGTTTTAGCAGTAATGAGGTTGGTAGACTCCACATCAGGGAACTGAAAGACATTGAGGGTTTAGCCATCTCCTATTTAAGGAAGTAGTCTGGCAGCCAGAGGAGTCTGAGGTAGCATAATGAAGTTTAGAAACTAAAATTGCCTTTCAACACATGCCAAAGGGTTTAACTATTAAATTTATAACAACAGTATTTCCCAACCAGTAGCTAAAAATGCACTCTCTTTATCTGTCTTCCTCCTTCCTGGAGACTTGAAGTCTTCGCAGGTGATTTCTTTGCATCATAAACTCTTTTTGCATTATAAGCAGGAAGCACGTAGCTGTATAGAACTCACCAGACCCCTTGTGTCATCAGTGGCTTGGAACTAACCAATGTAAGGAATAATATTTACACTTAATATACTATAGACTTAGAAATTTCGTGTAATAATATGCTATATACAATAGGTTTATAATCCTAAGTAAAATATCCCCTTGGATGTCTGTAGGTATCTCAAATTAAAATACCTCATACTGAGAGCTTGAGCTTACCCTATCTCAAAATCTTGCTCTAAGGTATCCCCCTTATCTGATCATGACGACTTGGTTCCTTCTAGTTTCTCAGAGGAGAAAACTTGGAGTCATCCTTGACTGTGTGTGTATGTGCGTGTGTGTGTGTGTGTGTGTGGGTGGGTGGGTGGGTGGGTGGGTGTGTGTATTTAAAAACTAATCTCTCGAGAAATTCTGCTAGCCCCACCTTCAGAATATATCTAAAATAAGATCACTTCTCACCAGCCCTGTAGGAGACCCTCATTACCTCTTGTCTGGATTTTGCATTTGCCTCTGAAGTGTTTCAACAGCTTCACCTTTGCCTAGTGCAGTAATCCTCAACAAGGCAGTCTTCACAATCCTTCTAAAAATGTCAGATCACAACACCACTGTGCTAAAAACCCTCCAATGGCTTTCTCATGTCACTCAGAGGCAAAGCCATGTTCTTAGAATTTCGTACCAATCTTACGGGACCTGGCCTCATTACCAATCCGACCGCATCTCCTCCCACATTCTTCCTCATACACTGTGGTCCGACCACAGGGCTTTTGCACTTGCTGTTCCCACAGCCTAGTAATCTTCCACCAGAGTCTTATGGTTTACTCCTTCACTTCCTCCAAGTCTTCGCTTAAATGGCACCTTCTCAGTGAGGCCTTTTGTGACTATTCTAATAAAGATTATACCACACCCTCCATGCCACACTTTTATCTTGCTCCTTTTTCCCCCTGATCACCATCATGATATGTTTTATATACTTATTAAATTTATTGTCTGTCTTTTCCCACTAGAATGTAAGCTCTATGAGATCAGAAATGCTTGACTGATTTATTCACTGATGTATCCCCAGTGCCTAGAATCAGGTCTGGCACATAGTAGGTTTGGCCACCATATACAGCTGCACAGGTTGCATACTTAACAAGGCCAGAGCACACTATTTATATGGAAATGGTATTCCTTGGAGTTGTGCAAAATTTCAGCGCCACAGGATTTTAAAAAAATCTTTGTTGAATCAAAGAAAACATGTTTTGCCCTACTATTTTAAGTATACCTCTGTCAATAATCTCCAGAAAAATCGCTAGTATTAAAGGAACACTTGGAGAGTTTATAGACTCACAGACCAAAGGAAGATATTTATAACAGCCCCTGGATTGTGGGTTTAAAACTACCTACACCTCCATAAATACTGTTTACTAACTAAACAAAGTATTTTGAATTTCACTGGAGGTGGGCAAATTGGCTGTGTTTGGGAACTCTACATAATCACTATTTCCCCACAAGATAATTGAACAGTAAGTGTTATTTTAAGTCATCTTGGAAGAATTCCCAGTTTCACTGTAGGAAAGAGAGTCTATATCTTGGGATTTTGTTTTGTTTTGAGAATCAGCACACATGACTGTTCATACAGCTCTTTTGTCTGGTTACAACGTTAGATCCATTCCTTCAATGATGTTTTGCCATATTTCAGCAGGGTTTACTCACTCACCTATCCTATTCTCTAACTTGGTAACATTTTCTCCTGGCATGTTGCTTCCTGTTAGGGCTGATTACATAAGATTTTATAGATAAATATACCAGCCTCCCTCATCTTCCTGTCTGAGTAATGCAGGAATGTCACAATTTCCTTGGAGTAGCCACTGGTGATGTCATAACCTTTCCTTAGAAGGATGAATTGTCAGGAACCAGGATTTCACTGAGGCCTGTGGGTAGAAACGAGGAGAGTCTACTGGAAATGTTGCCAATAAAGGAGTTGAAACGTTCTCTGTAGTTACTAGCATGACCTGGAGGCTACTTACTAATGTGCTTCGCCATATTGAAAGAATGAGTCCTATATGATGAGGACACCCTGGTTCTTTACCAGTCACCAAAATGATCTGGTTTTCCACTGGTATCTATTATGTTATGAGGTTAACATGGCATCATACTGTCAGAGATTCTTTGAGAGATTTACAAGTATTTTCACATCCTTTTAGTTAAGAGGCACACAGTTATGCAGGTACTTCTTTTCCTCTCTTCTTCCCATTGGATTCATGTAGGAGGCCATAACTCTCACAGCAGTAGTGATGTCATACCCCCTCCTGCATGTGAGATTATCAAATCCCAAATCCTTCGGTGAGGTTGAAGGAAGTGAGGCAGGAAGGGGTGTCCAGGGAACACTTAGTCAAGAAGAAACACCAAGAGCTTTTGAGCTTTCTCAGTGAGAAGTAGGTAGCTGATGGTGCTTTACTGCTGAAGGCTCTGAAGAAAACAAGATTGTTAAATTTTAGTGAGAAACACTTAACTTTTACTCTTTCCTGCCCTTGGGCTGGTGAGGATGGATGGAATATGTGTATAATAAAAGTCGCCCAAATTGCCACATTTAGTACTTTTTGAACATAATCTGCCCTTACCTACATTATGAACAGTATAGCCTGGGCCCACAGTATGGATGTGCTCCTCCTACAAGATCACGTTGGCTGGTGTCCTCCTAGACCCCAGCCTCCTAACACACCACACAGCCACACCCTCACAGTAGGCGTGGCCTGACCATCAGATTCCAGATCTACTCCTTGATTGTTCTGGAACCCAGCCCATTAGTCCAGATAGTTTTCCCAATCTGGGCCCTATGGCAGGCCTTTGTGCAGATAACAGGAAGGAGAATTAGTTAAGGGTTAAGAGGTTGGGCTTCAGAATCAGTTACACTTAGCTCTCACTAACTTTGTGAATCATTAACTGTCATTCAAAGTAAACTGTATTTTCCTCTTTCTGTAATTATTCACTCTTCCTTCTGCTGAGAATGATGACTGCCACCTACATCCTTCAGTATCCATTTTTGCATCCTTTGACCATTTTAATGTTTGTTCCATAGAGGAACTTTTTTTATATCTTTCTGTTCATTTGTATTGTTATTGTTTTACTTGTCATGCTTCTTAAACAATTTTACTAGATTTAATAGACAGGTGTGCACCTTAGTCTTTTTGTAACAATTGTGGCACTCTATGAGGCACATGTTGTTTAATCAACAGTGATTAAATATTTATACAGAAAGCTCATGAAAGAATTTAAGTTTCATCTAATCTTCCAACCCTGACAAGGAAAAAATACACTGAATCAAATATCTTCCTTAGTAACTGAATACTACTGAGTAATTAACCTACTATAGATTCTGAAGATCAGTCTGTTTACATGGACTCTTTCTGTCTATTCTTCTGTGAACAGAAATGTTAGGTGAGTGGCTCCATGGGGAAACACTTAGTCTTTAGTTGGAGAAGCTCTGTAGGAAATTAAGCTAACCAAAAGGAAGATGTGAACTCCAGTCTCCAACCGCTGCATCCTGTGTCCTGGTTACAAACACGTTACACCTAAGGAAAGCTCCATCATATGTTTGCTCTGTGTTTTTGCCAAGAATCCTCTTATATAGACAAGAAATAGTAAAACCACTTAGATAACTCATCCTCTCCCCAAGTAAAGTAACATATGAAAATACTTAGGACAAGAAAAGCACTCAAAAAATGTTAGTTTTTGCTTTTGGTTTTAATATTGTTTCATTCTTTTAAGTTGTGCTGACCAGTATGGCAGCCACTAGCCACACATGGCTACAGAGCACTTGAACTGTTACTTTTCCATATTGATTTGTGCTCTCTGTACTGCTTTGTGCTCTGAGTATAAAATGCTAAATTTCAAAACCTTAGTATGGAAAAAAGAATGTCATATATCTCATTAATAAATTTTATTTATAATGATTGCATACTAGTTTGGATATATCAAGTTAGAGAAAATGTATTATTTAAGTGAATTTTACCTTGGCTTTTTATTGTATTAGTGTGACTACTAGAAAATTTTAAATTACGTATGCAGGTCACATTTGTGGCCTACATTATGTTTCTATATTGTACTGCAGATATTTAAGAAACTTGATCAGCTAAGAGAAAAGGAAAAAGAATAAATTATAGCTGAACAAATATAAACTACTTTCTTATTAAAAATCGGAGCTAAATGTGGGAGGGCTTTTTCATTGTTTTGTGGCCAGTTTTAACCTTTAAGAAACTATACTAACATTTTACATCTAATGAAAAAAATTCCTATTTCTAGGTTACTGGTTGGTTCACCATGGAGTGGCTTTCCCAAGAACCGAATGGGAGATGTGTATAAATGTCCTGTTGATTTGTCCACTGCTACATGCGAAAAACTGAATTTGGAAAGTAAGTGGTAATTAGCAATATGATTTTTTTTAGAGATGACAAGATCTCATTTGTTATAACTCTAGCAAAAAAAAAATAACAAAATCAATCATAGTCTGTCTTAAAGAAATATAGACAGCTTTTTTGCCTTTATATCTTTAGTTATATGAGGTCCAGTTGGATCCAAATTTCCAACATAGCTTAAAGACCTGATTTAATAAGATGCCTGAGAAATGTGCTGCCTCTTGGACCATCTACCCCCAGACTATGGACCGGTTTCCATCAGTGTTTAGGATTATTTTGCTGATCATTTACAGATATCTAAGTCTCTCTACAGCTCTCTCCCACCTCAAAACAAATCATTAGGTATAGACCTGTCAAAACTAATATTGCATTTGGAGATGCTGAGAAACCTTGTTTCTTGTCACTATTTGAAATACTTTGGAATTGTTTGGAACTGCTGTTTTAATTATCCATATCTCAGATGCTTTCTATTAATGCAAAAGTTATTAAAGGTGCAAGACTAAAAAGCTAAACAAGTCATGTTTCCATGCAATATTTCCTGGTGCATCTAAAAAATTACTCAATTAAATCATCATCATCATCATCAGATAAAAACAAAACAAAACAACAACAACAAAAGAGCATTGAGGAGGCTTAGAGTTTTAAAGAACTAAAGCCTGGGTTAGGAAAATACAGTGTAAAGGAATCAAGGGAAAGTAGAGATTCAAAAACAGTGATTAATACTTAGAAGTAAGGGCATGTTTCTTGCACATCTATGTGTACCAAATTACTAGCATCATTTCTGGCATATAATAGGAGCTCAATAAACATGGGATTGAAGGAATATCAGTGCTGTCAAATGCTATAGGAATTGAAGGGTATAAAGACTGAGTACAATCATCAGCTTATACAAGGAGATAATGAAGGAACTAGATCAATGATCTCCAAACATTCTGAACACTCATCTGTATAAAACATAAGTAATACATATTATAAATACATATACATATACATATGCATAATGTTTCTAAAAATAATAAAAATATACACATTAATGGGGAATGCTCAAAGGTTTATTACATGGCTCAAACATTTTATTTTATCACCCCAATGTACCATATCACCTCTAACTTTTGAACACATCCCAATGTATATATTTTCTATTTTTTAATATTATAAAAGAATTTATAAGAATAAGCACAAGGGGGGCCCCTGGGTGGCTCAGTGCGTTAAAGCCTCTGCCTTCGGCTCAGGCCATGATCCCAGAGTCCTGGGATCGAGTCCCTCATTGGGCTCTCTGCCCCGCGGGGAGCCTGCTTCCTCCTCTCTCTCTCTGCCTGCCTCTCTGCCTACTTGTGATCTCTGTCAAATAAATAAATAAAATGTTAAAAAAAAAGAAGAAACACGAGGCGTTATATGTAAGCGATAAATCACTAAATTCTATTCTTGAAACAAGCAAATAAATAAGGTTTAAAAAAATAAATTTAAAAGAATAAAAACATACACTAGCAGTTTCATTATTTTCTTTCTGCACTCCAGCAGATCACATTTTGCAACTTTCTTTCCTAGAGTATGAATCTAGTAGTGTTGAGGGGAGAAATAGGTCACAATGAATTTAGGAGCCTGTGAGGTATGAGCAAGTTCTACAACTAAAGGTAGACCTTTATTTCTAGAAGTTACGGAGTGAAGACTTGGGAAAGTATTTCCATGGAGTAGCAGGTTGAGTGAAGATTTTCTTAATGGAAAGGAGATGATCTTGTGTATAGGAAGAATAGAAGGAAGTGATAAAAGGGAGTAACCATTAGTCAAGAATTGAATTAAGTGGTTGGAATTAACATCACTGGTCTATGCGAAAATTATTCTTAGAAAGATTTCTCCCTTCTCAAAGACACAAGGGAAAGAGAAAACAAGGAGGAAGTAAAACAGTAAAACAATGACCCTGAGTCAACAATAAAACAACAATAAACAAAAACAACAATAAAACAATAAAACAATCACCCTGAGTCAAGGGGGATAAATGAAAGTGGCAATGTTGGTTTGGCAGAGATTAGAGAACTTGAGTAAATAATACTATTGAAGAGAATTGCAATGCTCCATAGCTCAAGAATGGCTACAGTGGATGATACCCTAGTTCAGTGGGAGAGAGAAGGTTGGGGAAGTATATTTATTATTTTACATGGTTAATCTCACGATTTCCTTTTAAAATTCACTCACTAGTGCTTTGGGCCAGATTCTACTGTATGGCATTTTCTCTTTTTTTGATGACACTTTAAGGATTTTTTTTTTTTTTTTTCTGATCCAGCATAAAACATTAGATGGAGCTGTCGTGACCTTGAAAAGAGTATGTTGGCAAACCGGAGACCAAATAGTGTCCTCAGATATGTTTTGTTTGGCCAACACTTTGTTTTTAAAAAATTTAAATGTAAATGCCTAAAAGTCATACCCTTTCCACACACCATTCCCTAATATCTGACATTCTGTAACCTCACACATTTAAGTGTACAAACTGCCAGATGAGTGAGGGCCCCTCATTTCTTTGCCTATGATTATATAATGTGAGTACCTGGATATGGGACACTAAATTCATACACGCTACACATAAACATCAGCATGTGGTTTGTTTGTTGGTTTTTTAACAAGTTTAAATAAACGAAGATTTATTCACTTTTTAAAATCTTTTTCCCTCTGAAAGCTTCCACAAGCATTCCCAATGTTACCGAAATGAAAACGAACATGAGCCTTGGCTTGACACTCAAAAGGAACATGGGAACCGGAGGATTTCTCGTGAGTGTTTACCTTTCAAATTCTCATCCATTTCAAGAAAGTATGAAGTTAGGGTCTTCTCACCATCCCACCTATCACATCAAATCTTGATACTTAAATGTTCGAGTTTGCTTTTGGATAAATCATGCAATGTGGATATCCAACATGAAATGCCCTTCTGTTGATGTGTAGACTTCTTCAGATATTCAGCAAAACCAATGCCACAAAACATCTTAGAAAAAAGCAGCACAAGGAACACCAATTCTTTGCCTTTGGAGAGTATGCTTAGCATTTGTTGTTAATAGCAGAATTCCAGGTTTCATTTCTCCTTCCCATAGGAACATTCAAGATAGATACTGCTAAGTCAGAGAGTGCATTTCAAACCTGAAGAGTATTTCTGCCTTTAATCCTTTGCTATAACTGTTGGCGAATCTGATATCATCTAAGTCATGTCTGGGTCTCTTCCTATTTCATGTTAGTGTTTACTCTCATTTATTTTCTAGAATGCTGTGAAAAGACATCACAAATCAGTGCAATAAAATACCTTCTTTAACAAGTGGTCTGGGGACAATTAATTGGTTAGTAACTTGTATATCCAAATATACTTTCAAGTGAATTAAAGAGTTAATACTAAAAACTGGAAGAAAATGGAAATTTTCTGAAAGAGGGAGGAGTTTCTGATCTTAGAACTAACAGAAGAAATAATATAGGAAATTGTTGAAAAGATTTGACTATATTAAAAAATGAAAACCATCACATACCAAGAAAAATTTTGAAGGCAAATAAAAACCCAAACTTATTAGGCATTTTCATCAGCTCATAGATGATACTAGTTATATTACCCTGTTAAAATAGCCATAGAATGCTTAATAGTTTAACTTTACATTAGTTATTTCTATGTCATTGACATGCTTACCTAAAAGCCTATGTGTATAACCAAATTATTCTAAAAATATAATCAATTGTTAACAATGTCATTCTACTTTTATTAATAGACACTAGTATTCTGACATTGGTATTTAGACATCAGGTATTTCTTATAATTTGTGTAATCCAAAACATAAATGAATATTGCAATGATCTTCATGGTTTATGATATTCCAAAGTGTTTATAAGGTTGCCTTCCTCTTTTTTTTTTGTTTGCTTATTTGTTTTTAAGGTTGAATAAAGTCAGGAAGAGGAAAATATTAAAATATAATAAAATTTAATATTAAAAATATTAAAATTATAGGATGTGCTTCAAAATTTTTAATGTGTAACCAGATAAAGTAAATTAAAATTGCTAGAGAATTTAAGAGAGTAACAACCAATGTAGCAATCAGAGAAGGATGGAAGAGGGAGCAAGGAAAGGAGAGAGAGGAAAAAAAAAAAAAAAAAGCCAAAGCTTCCTTTACATACCTAAAAGGTCAAAATCTTAAGATACTCTTAAGAATTATGTGGAAAAGACTGACAATTATCACATTTTTTTGAAACTTCCTAAGTTCTGGGCTTAAAGCAGGAATGTAGTTCTGGCATTAACAGTTGGCATATTCTAATTTCAGCTTCTAAATGCTGTTTTCCATTGCTTTTAAAACAAACAAACAAAAATCTTGACTACTTCATGAGTTGTTGTTTTTCAAGGTGATTTTAAAAAAACAACTGGGGATGGGGATATAGGAATCAGTAATTGGTATCTGTTACTCGGTAAACTAACCACAGGCATCAGCTGTGATTGTCTCCTAACTGATTGGCAAAATGAATGAGTTTTTAATTTTTTTATTATGTTATTAGTCACCATACCGTACATCATTAGTTTTTGATGTCGTGTTCCATGATAAAATGAACCAGTTTTATAGGAGGAACAACTATGGCTTATTCCTTGAACATGAAAGATGACCACAGCTGTTTTTTCTTTGAGCAACCAACAATTAAACTGGGTCAAATAAATTCCCTTTTATTCTTTCAACTGCTTTTTGCAAGTTCACACTTTTTTGTTAAGTTTTAATAATTGATCCACAGCTTTAAGTAAAGTTAAACTTTGTAGGTGCTCTTTAAGATCTTGACTAGATTTCTTGTTCCCATTTTTGTCCTTTTACATATAGAAATTTTAATATTCTTTAATATAATGTTTCCCATGTGGTTTAATCACAATTGAAGCAGGAGTTCTTGGCATTCAAAGGCTGCTGAAAAAGAGAGATTTGGGGCTGGGTTGATGGGAATATGAAGAATTGTAGTATGTCTGGCGTGGGCAGGGAGACAAGTGGCAGTTTGGATGACTGAAGATTTTAGGTAGTAGAAGTAGAGGGATCAGAAGTCCTCAAAGAAATACTTCAGAACAAAGTTAAAAACTGGCAGTTCAGGAACCTCACTGTGTTTGTTTAGCCCATAGAGTGTTTTGTTGTTTTTTTTTTAAAGCTAGATTTTCACACACAAAAAAATGTCCTCTTGGGCTCTCCTTGAAAATTGGAAAGATCTGGCAAGGCCATAGTGGCCTGCCCCTGTGTTTGAGGCCTGGGTTCTTCATGCATCACGATGTCTATACCAGCAGCACTCCTAGGTTCCTGCCTGGCCCTGGAGCTTGTGGGTTTATGGCTTCTGCTGAATAGTACAAGTGGTAGTATATCGAGAGTATAATAGTATAGATGAATGGTATAATATTTGTTCAAGAATAACAATAGCAGTGATGCTGGCTCACAATTATGACCATTTGCTATTTACCCCATGCTGTCCTACGTGTTTTATATCTACAGACCCACTTAATCTTTACAGCAACCTAAAAAGATAATAGGTATGATTATCCTCATTTACAGATTTAGCCCCCAAGGCCCAGGTAACTGAGAGACCAAAGATGAGAGACCAAAGCTCTTTCCCTAGCTTGGGGGTTGGGGATGACCTGAGGGTCTTCTCCCTGCACCGCCAACACCTGCCTCCCAGTCCACCTTCTACCTTCTTTCTCCCTTACTTCTGGTTGTTCTTTCTTTCTGAGACACTTTCTCTGAGAGGCTTTTTGTGACCTCTTAGTTACAATTCCTGGTGTCCTGTAAAGCCATAGAAATGATCTCGGAGTTTCACAGATGGAGACGTAGAGGACTCATGTTTTCCCTATGTTTTGTCGTTGCTCTCATTTCTTTGAAGACGTGTGGTCCCCTGTGGGCACAGCAGTGTGGAAGTCAATATTACACAACAGGGGTTTGTTCTGACGTCAGTCCCGATTTTCAGCTCTTGACCAGCTTTGCACCTGCAGTTCAGAGTAAGTGATGAATGTGCAGTGGGTCTGAGAAATGCCTTACGTGAAGGGGGAAGGTGGGATTTATCAAGTACCCTCGAGTCCGTTTTACTTTGTTCCAATTGCGTATGAGTGTGAAGACTGGATTACCCATGGAAATCTGTTTCTTTCCTCTTTTCCTCTGTAGCCTGCCCTTCCCTCATAGATGTTGTGGTTGTATGTGATGAATCAAACAGTATTTATCCCTGGGAAGCAGTAAAGAATTTTTTGGAAAAATTTGTCCAAGGCCTGGATATAGGCCCCAAAAAAACACAGGTATGGATTTGAATAATACATACACTAACCCACAGCTTTCTTTCTGAGAAAATATGATTAGATTTGAGGTCTTCATTTTTGCATTTGTCAGATCCCTATATTAAATGCATTTAACGGTCATCTTGACTGTTAATTGAACCTTGTTGTTCTCAGTTGAAACATTGAGTTGTTCTATGACTTTGAGCCATGCTGGTCTTTGAGATTTTAGATTTCTTTTTCTAATGCAAGCATTGGATGCAGGATATAGCAGTGTGTGTGTGTGTGTGTGTGTGTGTGTGTGAGAGAGAGAGAGAGAGAGAGAGAGTAATGAGGGGAGGAACAGAGAGGGAGATAGAGAATCTCAAGCAGGCTCCACACCCAGCACAAAGCCTGACGTGGAGCTCGATCTCACAACCCTGAGAGATCATGACCTAAGCTGAAATCAAGAGTCAGATGCTTAACTGACTGAGACACTCAGATACCCCTGGGATATAGCATTTTAATTCTCTTTAGTTGCTTATTTTTCCCTCCTATAACTCATGAATTTATTAATAGATTTTGAAATCCAGTTATGTATTTTTTTTCTTGAAAGCCACTTAGACTAATTATTAATTTCTTTTATGTATTGTTTGCTGGCAATTGACAATTGTCCTTGAATTCTGGGATTTTTATAAAGAAGTCCATAGATAGTGTAATCCTATCTTTTATTATTTTTTAGTCTTTTATCATATTTTAGTCTGTCCTTCCTTTTTTATGCAGGACAAGTCTTTCAATAGTTTTGTGTAGCTACCTGTGTTTTAACAAGTCTTTAATTTTCTTTTCTATCTTCTTGAGATAGGTGGTATCCACAGGAACAGAAGCTTCCTGCTTTAATAAAACTGAATAGCATTTATTGTTAAGGTTCTGGGTCTTTTCTCTTTCTTTTTTATTGGATTTGCCATTTCATGGCTCATTCTGGTTGTAGAAGCACATTGAACCAATATCAACAAGGACCAGTTCACAGTAACCTGTGGAAGTTCTTGGGTTGTTCCTGTCATCTGATGCCTTAGTGTCCAACATCTAGTAACAATTGTTGGAATATTTTCCCTTCAATTCTTCGCAGTTAACTATATTGAAATTTGATTTTCTGTCTTCCTATACAGTACTACAAAATATTTTTATATGTTTTTTTCCATTGACATTGCTTCTTAGTACCAAAAGGACACTAATGTCCACTGAAACTTTGGAGGTTTCACTGTGGGCTTTTACCAGAAAATTCTGTAAATAAGACTAGGTATGGGGGCATCTGGATGACTCAGTTAAGTGTCTGACTTCAGCTCAGGTCATGATCTTATGGTCCTGGGATCGAGCCCCACCCCATCAAGCCCCATAGCAAGCTCCATGCTCAGCAGGGAGTCTCCTTATCCCTCTCCCTTTGCCCCTCCCCCAGCTCATGGTCTCTCTCTCACGCGTGAGTGTGTGGAAATAAATAAAATCTTAAAAAAAAAAAAGACTACGTATAGCACTGATTTCTGTATAGCATTATGTTAAGACCCATAAGAAGAGAAGTTTTCATAAATATCTGTCTCTAAATGGATTACCCCCATAACTAAATTTACTGTATTTAATGGTCTCTTGAACAGAAATTATGGTCTTCCTCTTCTCATCTTTCTCCCCCAATGCATCGTCTTAATCTCTAGAGGCACTTTACAAAGTCTCTTTTTCTTCTATTCTAAATTTGGCCTTTCTGTAAGTCCTAAAATACTACATTCCTTTAAGTCTTCTAGTCATCATTCCCCTTTCTCACACAGAAGTTCTGGGGCTGTTATGGCAGTTACTAACATCTTCTCATCTTAGGCTTTTAAATCCTTAAAATTATTTTTGATCCATCCTCTCTCCCAAGTCTTACCTCCTATCCTAAAGAGAGGACTTCAGCAATGTCATATTTTTCACATCTTCCCAGTGCCTATTTGATATGCTTCCTAACAAAAGTAGCTGATTGAACTCAGAAATCCGGGCCTTGCCCCTTCCTTACGTACTGACCTCTATTTTAGAGACCTTTTTACCACTGATCTCCTATGGCCACTTCCTGTTCTGAAAGCCCCCAACTCCTAGGCATAGAGAATGATTTCAGCGCTGAGAACAAGGATGCTAATAGAAGTGTTTGGCCTTCTTGATTTAAAGGATTAGCAAATGTGCCTCAGCATCTTGTTCAGAAGTTGTTCTGTCTGTCAGATGTCTCAAATAAGATTCTCTCTAATGGCATTTTCTCTGAAGGCCAGAAACTTCCATGTTTGCTTCCAAAGTTGCTGAAGTCTGTGATTAGAGGAAATCCAGAACAATAAATACATCCAAATTGACTGTGTTGATTAGCTCACTCATTTTTCTTTTTTTTTTGTATTCAAGTCTAATTCTGTGTTTGATATGCAACTATTCTCAGTTGATGATCGTTATCTTCCATCTGTGACGGCTTATAATTGTTTACATGCTTGTATCCATTGTTA
Organism: Lontra canadensis; assembly: GCF_010015895.1. Classification (NCBI taxonomy): domain Eukaryota; kingdom Metazoa; phylum Chordata; class Mammalia; order Carnivora; family Mustelidae; genus Lontra; species Lontra canadensis. The sequence goes on from NW_022630999.1 coordinate 12,934,393, forward strand.
AGTAGAAAGGTTATATCATTTTAATCTTATGAACTTGAATATTATCCATATTAAAATATAAGACAGTGCTTTAAAATCTGTTACTAGATAATCTATAAGATATAGATAGATGTATAGTTGAAAAGCTGTTATTATTACTCTTGAGAACCAAATTATGCCAGATAGGACATCATCTTGCTTATCAACAAGTACTACTGCTCTATACTGATAGCCTCTAACAAAGAAGTCATTCCATTGGAAGAAAAATAACTCTTCTTAAGAACAAAATGGGAAATGATTCCCTTATACTATCCATATCCAGATGCACTTTTGATTTTGATTGTAGTGGTTAATTAGAAATTACCTAGAACCTGATGACAAACCTTTAATGAACTTCTGCTTTCTTGAAGGTGGGATTAATTCAGTATGCCAATGAACCAAGAGTTGTATTTAACCTGAACACTTTCAAAACCAAAGCTGAAATGATTGAAGCAACATCCCAGACATACCAATATGGCGGAGACCTCACAAATACATTCAAAGCAATTCAGTATGCGAAGTAAGTTATGATCCTAAGAGCCCAATATTTTGATAAAATAGAAGAGCTTGTAAGTGAGAAAGAAGAAAAAAAGACAAAAATAATGTACCTGGTACTTACACTTGTCAGAAGTAATAAAAAAAGTTCGAACATTCTCTCACTTGAACACTTTGAGAAGGCAATAGGAAATGAAATTTTAAAATCTTTGATCTCTAGGACTTTGATAAGGTATTCCAGGATTTTTTTTAAAAGATTTTATATGAAGTAGATGAAATGACATTAAAAGACCTTAGGTTAAGTAGGAAATGAAGCAATCTGCAATTATTTGTTAATATTTACCAAGGCCACAGATGACTTGAACTAATGGACCACTTCATGCATATTGAGAAGGGTCATAGAATCTTTAATGTTAATGACCTAGGAGTCTGCATTGAATGGGTTCACTATGCTTATTACCATCTGGGGCAACGTGAATGTTACAACTATATAACACTCTTAATTTTTAGCTCAGTTTCTCTATTTTCTCAGTGCTCCTGCATTCATCTTTACTCTGTTTTAATCACATACTTTTACAAAAAATGCTAAAGATTCTCCTATTCTTAAAAAATAAATGAGAACAGTAACTTCACTTTCCCTTAAGCCTACTTTCTGCCTTTGTCATCATGTTGTGCATTTCTTCCTTCCACTACCATACTCCTTGAAAAATTGTCTTTACTCCCTCCCTCCACTTCCTTGAGACCTTGGCTTGCCACCAAGTAAATGTGGGCCTCTTCATCAGCCAGCAACCCAGTGCCAGTGGTCCTGCCTCAGACCTCATCCTCTTAAGCTTCCCCTACCATTTGCTGCTGATGAGCACACACTACTATTTCAACCCCGGTTGCTCTGATATCACAGACTTTTGGAATCCCTGCCAACTTTTTGTCAACAATTTTGCCGGTTCATTGGCTCCTTTCCCTATTTTTTCTTCACTAAACAGAGCCTTCTTTTTTTTTTTTTTTTTTTTAAATCTCCCTTTACTCTTGGGCATTTTCTCCACTCTCATGGCATCTCCATTAGCCCTGTGTGGGTCACCGCATTACTCTGTGGCCAGCTCTGAACTCGAACCGAAATTCACACAGGCATCCAGCTAATGCTGGATATTTTTAATTTGGAGTGTTGGCTCACTTATCAAATTCAATACATCCTAAAACAGCCTTAGTCTTTTCCCTACCCAAGCTCACAACTTTTCCATTTTGATTCATGCTACTGCCTTTTCCCCCCAGTCATTCAAAGTAAGCACTTGATGGTTTTCTTTATTCTTTTTGTTCTTCCTTAGTAGCACAGATCTGGTCAGTCACCACATCCTGTCTTTTCTATTTCTGTATTTCCTATTGTATCTGGTCCTCCTTTTATCTGGGTGTATATTCTAGTTGCTGTTTCTTATCAATTGGTGACTTTCCCTATATGTTTCAAAAGTGGATTTCCCACAAGTGGATTGGTTTGGTTAATCTTTATTGTCCCTACTGAGATGTTTTTTTGGGGCCACACCCTCTCACAGGCTGTGGCCAGTCAATAGGTCAGTTGCCATCTGGCAAAGTGCCCTTTATGGCCTAGTAAATTAAATTCAGAGGAAAAGTAGGTTGACATAGAAAATGGCCTAGAAGGAGTTACAAATGGTAGAGGACCTGTGTTTTCAGCAGGAAGTATGGATATGATGTTTTTCCCTGGAGGGAGCTCAGGGGCCTGGTAAGATCTCCTCTCAAGAAGAAGAGCCACTGTCTGTTATGATGGGACTTTTTTGGCTTTTATCATCTTTTCAGAACTTTGGTTTTCTCTCCTGTGCCATCATCTCACTCTTACCACTATTTCCCAAGCTAATAGAAGCCTTTCTGTTGTTAAGAGAATCACCTAACTTCTTACTCACACCTTCCAGAAGTTAATTACCTTTTTTTTTTTTTTTTGGTCTGTTTCCTTACAATATCAGATAGAATTTACTCTTTTAGTAAATATTGCCATTTTCCATTTACCTTATTTCATTGACTGCCTATGGTTTTGATTCATTATTCTAAGACCTGAAGGTAATCAGAACAAATGAGGCACAGTTTCTACCCTCAGAAATCTTATAATCATACATGAATTCTACCATGTGTCATAAAGAGTATAATTCACCCAACAAGTACTTCACGTGAGTACTGTATTCTAATTTGTCTGAGTGACAAATATGAAATATTTTTCTACACTTCTGCATTCTGATAGGAAAGTTTTAGGGAATAAAATTATATTCTCAGTTTTAAACATGTTGAAATTAAAGTGTCCCTTACACATTCTGGTGAAAATATTCAGCAGGCATTGAATGTATAAATTTGAAATGGAAGAGATGAATGGAAATAGATGTAGACTTTAAGGTGTCATCATATTAGTGGTAGGTAGTCCAAAGGAATGGAGGGCATTCCCCAGAAAGAATGTGCAACAGGAGAATCCCATGGACAGGAAAAAAGTTGTTGGACAACTGGGTACCCATCTAGAAACAAAATAAAGCTGAACTCCTGACTCATTCCTTGAATCAAAACAAATTTCAACTGTACCAAAAATGTAAATCTAAGAAAATAGAATTATTAAGGAACTATGAGAAACTTGGGTGATTAAAGAAACAAGTCTAGAAATAAGAAGTCCTTTTAAAATACCATGTCAAAGATAAAAGACACACGTAAAAAACTAATGAAATTGATGTTAAAATATACAATTTATATACAGAGGTAATACCACTAAAATTTAAAAGATTAATGAACTGAGGAAAATATTTGTGACATATTTGACAAAAGATCATTTTCTTAATTAACAAAGAGCTCTTATTAATTAGAAAATGATGAACAATACAAATAAAAATGGGCAAAGATAAAGAAAATCAAGAGTTCTTAGAGAAAAATACAAATGGCTAATAAACTTAAAATGTTTGTTATTTCTTAATAATGAAAAAAATGCGTATTAAGATAGTTATATATTCTCACTTATCAGAATGTCTCCAATTTAAAAGTTTAGTAATCCTCATTGTTAAGGAAAGGAGATGGAGAAACTTGCATTCTTTTACGTTATGGAACTACAAATATTCAGAGTCCAATTTTATAATATCTTTCAAAGTTTGAAATGTGTAAATTTTTTTCCCAATAATTTCACTACTAAGATTTTATCCTACTGATACATTTGGAAAAGTATGCCAAGATATCTACACAAGGACATTTATTACAGCATTACTTGTAAAACTCAAAATGGCCTAAATGCGCAATAATGGAGAATTGGTTAAACTATGGCTATCCCCATATGATGAAATATTATGCAGCCATTAAAAAGGAGAGCTTTGGGGGCACCTGGGTGGCTCAGTCAGGTCAGGATCTCAAGGCCCTGGGATCGAGTCCTACATCAGGCTCCCTGCTTACTGGGGTGTCTGCTTCTCCTTTTCCCTCTGCCCCTTTCCACCTCCCTGTTTGTACACTCTCTCTTGCTCTTTCTCTCAAATAAAATAAATAAAAACTTTTAAAGAGAGAGAGAAAGAGCACTTTGTATATGCCTCTGTGGAAAGATCTCCATCAAATGAGAAATAACTCTATAAGGGCACCTGGGTGGCTCTGTCGTTTAAATGTCTGCCTTCGGCTCAGGTCATGATCCCAGGGTCCTGGAATCCAGTCCTGCATCAGGCTCCTTGCTCAGCAGGAGCCCCACTTCTCCCTCTCCCTCTGCTGCTCCCCCTGCTTGTGCTCTCTCTCTCTCAGATGAATAAAGTCTTTAAAAAAATGAAAAATAACTGTACAGACTATGGCCCCATTTGCAGGAATATTTGAGGAGTAGATTATGCATATACATCTCAATAAAATGTTTTCTATAAGGAAACATAAACAGATAAAGGTAGTTACCTTTGGAACAGTGACTTGGCCTTTCCAAATGCTTTGAAATTCTTTGACCAAATATATTTATCACTTAAAAAAAAAAAACAGTTTCATATTGAGAAAGTAAATGCAGATCCAGTGAGTAAAACTGGTAACAGGACTATCTTTGCTCTGTTGATTAGTATTAATGAATTGAATTTTGTTATCAGAAGAGAATTCTAAGGATTCTTGATGTCAGTACACACACACACACACACACACACACACACACACACATGCATGCCATAGAAACTACGGAAATTATTGTTAATGCTAAGCAAAATTTATATATATTTCCCTATAAGCTGCAAAGAGAATGTAGGTAAATATGTCACCAGACCTGACATAGAGAGAAATTCTAAGTCCCAGTAGGTCATGCTCAAAGAAGTTAGCCTCACATTTATATTTCTAACCAGAGGCCCACATATTAGCTTCATCTTTTGATAGTGAGTCTTTAATCTCATCTGCCACAGAGATTCTGCTTATGCGGCTGCTGCGGGAGGACGACCGGGTGCTACCAAAGTCATGGTGGTTGTAACTGATGGCGAATCACATGATGGTTCAATGTTGAAGGCTGTGATTGATCAATGCAACAAAGACAATATACTGAGGTTTGGCATAGCAGTAAGTAGCTTTTCTTTTTAGTTCTTTCAGTTCATGGGTACGTGCTCATTTATAACATCACTTCCCAAGACTGCACTTTCTTTCTCATTTGGTGCTCACAGCTTTATAGAAAAGATTTTCACCATGTCTCATGGGTTTGGATTTACTTCTCCAGAGGTACCGTTGTGTTCAGAAATAAATATTAGAAAGTGCTAGTAGGAATATTGGAGTGCAGCTATAATGACTTTTTTCCTCTCCTCCTCTATTTTTAAGGTTCTTGGGTACTTAAACAGAAATGCACTTGATACTAAAAATTTAATAAAAGAAATTAAAGCAATTGCCAGTATTCCAACAGAAAGATATTTTTTCAACGTGTCTGATGAAGCAGCTCTACTAGAAAAGGCTGGGACACTAGGAGAACAAATTTTTAGCATTGAAGGTAAAAGAACTCCATCTTTCAAAAACTTTTTTCAAGAATTCTTGATTTTATTGCTGTATTCTTGCTCTTTTAATGTTAACTTGTATACCTTATATGAAAAGAACTCCTATGAATCAGTAAGAAAAATAGAGAACATGAATGAGTTGTTCATAAAAGATAAGATACAAATGGCTAATAAACATAAGAAAATATTCCCTATTTCAGTAATTATTTTAAATTATAAGTTAATATTAATTTGTGCCTAAAAGATAGTGAAGATTAGTAATATATAATCTTGGAGATATTATGGGGAAGCAAAGAAGTTCATACACTATTGATAAGATTATAAATTATATAGCTTTGGGGGGAAGGCAAGTTAGTGATATCTATTATAAATGTACAGTTTTACATTTTTACCCCACATAGTTTTTATAATCATAAAAGTTTTACCTTTTTATACTGTTATAGGATTTCTGAAATTCTTAAATTCATTTACAACAAACATGTATACTTTTAAAATTAGAAAAACATAGTGAGGATTTTTAATAGTTTGGATTTCAAGGAAACATGTTATTTACCAGATCTACAATAATTTACTTTAATGGTCTTGGAAGTGTAGAAATACCACATGTTCAAGAACTCACTATATGGAACACACTTTCCAGTTGGTAAAAAGTCCCACATGACCCAAATTCTGGTTCCTGGTGGTTAACTGAAATAACTCTCAGTAATAAAGAGCCTGATTTATTGAGTACCCACTATAGGTCCGGTGCTCTTTCAGAAGCTGGGTCCAAGGACATTGCATAAATTAAGCATTCATACCTTAGTCTTATCTTCACCTCCTGATTATCTACTGGCAACTTCTACCCAAAAAAATATTACTTCTTCTTTAAACATCTGATGGTACCTCTAAGTTGTTGAAATCATTATCAAAATCTAATGTGCCCTGAGATAATATAAAATTATTTGGCTACTTATGGCATGACTTATGCTTGCTTGTAGTGGTATGAACATGAGTACATGAGTAATCACAGTGCAAACTAAATGCTAATTAGAAATGGTTTTGTGTCTTATTTGCTATTTTGGCTTTTGGGGAAGCACTGGTCTACCTTATTGAAAATTATCTTGGGGCACCTGGCTGGCTTGGTCCATGGAGCATGCAACTCTTGATCTTGGGGTTGAGTTCGAGCCCCATGCTGGATGTAGCGATTACTTAAAAATAAAATCTTGAAAAAAATTATCTCTACTCATCCTGTGTAAATTATTATATCTTCTAAAAAGTGACTATGTTCTATGGCATACATTATCTGTATCACTCTCTATATCCAAGTGGTAGTCCAGGAATTTATTCCTTTTTGTGAAAAATAATGAAATGTAACCATTTTGACCACACAGTATGGAAAGTGAATACTAATCGAATCCTACGATTTCAGCATCAGAGGCAAGCACATATGTAGAAATAGGACAAACTTCCCAATTGATAAAATTCCTACTCAGTCTTGAATCCAGGATCCTGAAGACTAACACAAATATCTCTGTTTGGTTTTCTCTGCACATCTTCCAACTACACTGAGATATGTGTGTACTTATTAGTACCAATATTTAAAAGCAAAAATTCAGTTAGTTTCTTAGTTTCTTAGCGAGTAATAATTATTTAAAAAGGCCATCCCTTTAGTTTTTATTTTACCTCATCCCACATGTTGAGTGTTTTTATATCCGGAACATCATACGCATACCAATAAATACATTAATGCATAACCAAGATTAACCCCAACTTCAAACACTACCTTGGAAGTCTTGTGGGTGTTGTTAGAACACTTCCTTAGTGATTTCTCCCTCCCAGAATTTGCCAGCTCTGTATTTCTGAGTGAACATCAGAACATTGTGGGTGTGTGAGTGTGTGTATGTCCATATATGTACGTGTGCACATGTTTTCATGTGTGTACATGAATGCACATGTGCTTGAAAACTTGATTTAAAAATTGGCAGTGATGTAATTCTTGAAATTACCATCTCCCAGGTACTGTTCAAGGAGGAGACAACTTCCAGATGGAAATGTCACAAGTGGGATTCAGTGCTGATTACTCTCCTCAAAATGTGTGTATATCAGATAAATTCTGGCCATGCTGTCAATTTGGCTGAACACTTCAGGGCATAGTAGCTTTATATATAGGATAGAAAAAACAGCCATCTAGTGATCAACAGTTCTGATTCCTAGTCATAGTCATTCAGTTTCTTTGTGTTGCTGATTTGTCATCCAAAAGATGAAGGATAATAATGTCTTCCCTTCCCTGTTTCACAGGGATTTTTTATGGAAAAAACTGTTAACATGCAAGAAAGTATATGAGTGCTTCAAGGGCCAGGCACTATATTAATTCAAGAGATTATCATTGCAGGAATTTCCTTTAAATCAATTAACTACTGGAAAAGTTTATTAAAAACACAAACTCTTGGGGTACCTGGGTGGCTCAGTCGTTTAAGGGTCTGACTCTTGATTTTGGCTCAGGTCATGATCTCAGGGGCTTGGGGTTGAGCCCACCTCTTGCTAAGCAGGGCGTCCGCTTGAGATTCTCTCTCTCCCTCTCCCCCTTCCCCAGCTTGTGCACATACGTGCGTGCGTTCTCTCTCTCTCTCTCTCAAATAAATAAATAAATAAATAAATAAATAAATAAATGTCTAAAAAAACCAAAACACAAACTCTTGTCATCACTGCCACTGTTGAATTCTGAGGTGCCAGAGTATCTCTTTTCTAAGAGCAGAGACAGAAGATAGGTGAAAAAAGTAAGGAGTTAGGAAACACGTGAGATGGGAAGCTTTCTTAGCTCAGAAAATCCATTCTTCCTTCTCATAAACATCGACCTCCCCGGGCTCTAGTTCCAACTCTGCTCAGGGTCCCAGTGGAGTAGCAGAAGGGCGTAGAGATGGCACTGGAAAAGCTTAGGGAAGAGTATGAACTCAAGGGACTTGATTGAAGGACCAGGAATGGCTTGTTTTTTTCTCTAGAAAGAAAGGAGCTAACTTTGAATCACCAATCATTTGGAGTGCTTATAAAAATTATGGATTTTTCCCTCAGAAAGAGTGTAAATGAAACTGCACTTAGAGAATTTTGCACACAACTTCCTGAGGTTTTTGTACACTTCCTGAAGTCCCTTCTTGTACCCTTGATGTGGAATCCCAAATTTATGACAGTCATTCACACAATTTCATGGTCTCTTGTCCTCAAAATGGGACACATTTTCCTATTTGCTTTATTTTTAGTGGCTTATATTTTTCAAACCAAAATCCATTATCTTTGATGTTTTCTGAGATCTAAAATCAAAAACTTAAAAGTAATAAATCCCATCCTGACAACCCCAGCCTCCTACCATGACTTACAACTTTGACAATTCAGGTTGGATTTTGAGTCAGTCCAGAGAACTCTGTCCTGGTGCGGACCAATGTCTATCTTCCTCCAAGTAGATGGAATGTCACTCTGTAGTTACCTTTTGTAGGTGTGCCATCTTCCAATAGATGGACTAGGTTATAGATGATGGAGTAACCTCTGAGAAGGAGTCAAAAGGAAGGAAGAAGAGCATTGAAAATAGAATAGAAGAAGGCCTGAGAAGAGGTCAGAAAAGGGCCTCCCCCTAGGGCCCCACCTCTCCTCCTCAAGGGTACCTCACATCCCACCCTGAGCTTTTCTCATGGATATGTGGGACAGGAGGCTCACAAATGTTTGTCATTTACACATGTGTAACTTTGAATGGAAATTGAAAGATGGCTATTTGTTCTTCCTATAGTGTAGTAGAGATTTATCTATAGAATGTATCAAAGTAACATGGTCTGGGGGAAGGCTTGTTTTCCAGCACAAAATACATTAAAACAATATGGACTTACATCAACATACATTGATATACATTTTACTTCATCAATTTCTCTTTAAATCTAGGTCATTTATTTCAGTGCTTTGCCCATGCTACATTCTTGTGCTTTAAAGATAGTTTGTTCTCATGATCTTCATTTTTCAATTATTTTAGGATGTTCTGATGCTGGGTGCAGTAGGAGCTTATGCCTGGAGTGGGACTGTTGTCCAGCAGACATCTCATGGACATTTGATCTTTCCTAACCAAGCCTTTGACCAAATTCTGCAAGATAAAAATCACAGTTCATATCTAGGTAAGAGATAGCAGCATTTGACTCAGCAAATTTAAGTTCCCTTTTTTAAACAAGCCCCTTGCTGAATTTCAGGATCCGTTCAGCAAAGCCCTGAAGTGTCATCTAATTATTATAATTATTGCACACGTTTATGTTGCCACTTTGCAAATGGGGCCTTATCCTAAAACTCTTCAATGACACACTGTGTTTCACTTGTCAATCTCTTCTGGCTGTTCAAGCAGCTGTGATTGTGCTTCCCTAAAATGGAAATAGTTCCTAAAAGCCAATATAGTAAGTGGTAGTTTTATATTACTTTAGAGTTCCTAGTCTTTTTGTTCCTATAATAAGCAGCCACTGATTTTGAGTACTGACTATGGGACAGTTCCTGAGCTGGCAATTCTATCTACATAAACATTTTAATCCTTCCAGGGATGCCTGGATGCCTCATCCTTTGGCTGAGTGTCTGACTTGATCTCAGTTCAGGTCTTGATCTCAGGGTCACAAGTTCAAGCCCTGTGTTGGGCCCGACACTGGGCATGGAGCCTACTTAAAAAAAAAAAAAAAAATCCTCCTAAAACCCTTTGAAGAAAATAATATCCCCATTTTACCTTTGAGAGCCGGCAAGGTTAATAACTTTCCCAAAGATAAACAACTTAGTGGCAAATCCACAATTTGAACTTGGGACCATCTGACTTCATGGTGCATGACTATTACCTTTTAAATTCATGTAATTACTCATTTCAAGAAATACTTGTTCAATGCCAGGTTCATGAGTGGCGGATGGGACAATCCCAAAACTAGGGATGTTTTATAGGTAGGTTTCCCCCTCTGCAGGGCAGTGCTGCCCGTCAGAGGGGAGGAGCAGTTCATCTTAGAAAAAAGGAAGATGTGCCTGCAGTGATATGCCCGGGCCCACGAGGAACTGTGCATCCCCGTGAAGGAGAGCTGACAACACTGACCCCGTCGTTGGCCTTCTGTGTCGATCTCCTCTCTGGCGCACAGATGCCACCACTTTAGATAAACAACAGAGAGCCCTCTGGCACAGGGGGCACCACTTTAGATGACTGCCCTGTGACCTCACCACTGTGCCCATTGCTCCATAAAAGCTGGAGGGTGGAGATGAAGGGCTGAGTAGGGATGGAGAGTAGTTGCATAGCGTTTTGGATCGGCTGTTCTCTTGTCTGTGCCTGCCTGCCTGCCGGATTGCCTTTGTCAGTAAATTACCCCGAAAAAAACTCTGCAAACAATAGGGAGTGGACTGCTTTGTGTTTCAGCATTAAAATACCTGCTCAGTCTGGAGGAAACATTACTGACCGTCCTTCTAACACCTTCTAATACCCCTACACACACACACACACACACACACACACACACACAGGGACCTCTGGTCATCTCTGATAACTTTGCAAGCTTATCTGGCTGAGCTCTTCAATAGTACCTGCTCTGTAACGTCTCTCCTAGGTTACTCTGTGGCTGCGATTTCTACTGGAAAAGACATCCACTTTGTTGCCGGTGCTCCTCGGGCAAATTATACTGGCCAGATAGTGCTCTACAGTGTTGATGAGAATGGCAATATCACAGTTATTCAGGCTCACCGAGGTGACCAGGTAAATGCCACTGTGTAGCAGGTGGAATTAATCATAGTGACAACTGGGGCAGATGGGGAGTGGGAGTTGGTAGAAATGGAAACCAGCATTTATTGAGTGCCGACCCTGTAGCTGGTTCTGTGATCTGTATTTACTTGAATATTCCTTAAATCATCTGGGTGACCGGCACTAAGCAGGACATGTGATGAGCACCGGGTGTTATATACAACTGATGAACCACTGAACTCTACCTCTGAAAATAATAATACACTATTTATTAATTGATCCTCTATAAAACTTGAAAAATATTCCTTAAATCCTCACAATACTGAGATCTGCTGTCTTCTTCTAACGGGTTACTGAGAGTTTACCTTCCTAAGGTCAAATAGATTTCATGGGGTTGAGTTGTCATTAAAAACCCAGTCCTGTGTAACCTCAAAGCCTGTGCTGTTTGGCTATATCCAGCTGCAGGTTTTTGACTTCCCAGATTAATAGACCATGGGTGTTATTTAATCCTAATGACAGGCACCTGACCATGGCTTTCTTGGCGAGCTCCTCCTAGGAGCCGGTGATCTGGAAGACAGATGCGAAGGCAGAAGTACAGCATTGTTAAGACTGAGCTGCTACATCTGGTCCTGCACAGGGGTCCTGTGGCTTTGAGGTTTCTAAAATTAAAGCAACTCACTTTTCTGCCACTTCCTTCTCAGCATGACCATTCAGTAGTCAGAACCACGGATGACTCCCAGTCGCGGCCCACTGGAGCAGAGGCCAGCGACAGATTCCTATTTCCTTACTAAGCAGTTTTGACCCATGGGCTTGACGCATATTTGAAATGGGCAGCCCCGATCTCTGACAACCAACAGAAATTTTCCTTCCTTGAGTCCGAGAAACCAACCATTTAGATTTCCCTTCTCTGGGATTAAGTGCGAGGCTCCTGTCTCTATGGATTTTCCAGGAGTAAGAAGACTTTGTAAGGAAGTCTTTGACTTCCCTGACCACAAGCCAGCTACGGTCACATATTTTTCTCTCCTCTTTACTCTTTTAAGGAAGGGTGCTTTTATTTTGAGAAAAAAAGATGATTGTATTCTAGAACGAATCCTCTCTTACCTGTTTCTGAATCCCACAGAGGTATTCACGTAGGCGTGCGCTAAGCGTTCAGGTGGCTGGCCTCTCTTCTTTCACTGGCTCTCCTCCCGGTCCCGTGTTCCACTCATCTGAGAACTTCCCTCCTGTCCAAGATCATGCCACGGACAGTTCCATTACACGTGCTTGCCTGCTCTTCTCTACCTAGAAAACTCCTTGATTTTTACGATGCCATTTAAAGGACGTTTAACTTTTCTGAGCCCTCCTGGCTACTCTGCACTCTGCTCACACAGCAGCTGGCCCTTGCCTCTGGAGAACGTACCTCACCACACAGCATGGGCACTTGTCCCACTTCCCTCTTCCTTCCTGCCTTTCTGTACAGCACACCTCACCGACCTTTCAAGTGTTTCTCTTTTAAATGTGGTCTTTGACTCCCCCCAGCCTCAGGACACCTGGAGTGCTTATCTAAAATACTGTTTTCTGGATGGCATGCAGTCAGAGTTTCTGGAAATAGTCTCCAGAATATGTATTTTAAAGACCCATTCTTGGGGCGCCTGAGTGGCTCAGTTGGTTAAGCAACTGCCTTCGGCTCAGGTCATGATCCCAGAGTCCTGGGATGGGGTCCCGAGTCAGGCTTCCTACTCCTTGGGGAGCCTGCTTCGCCTTCTCCCTCTGCCTGCTACTCCTGCTGGTGCTCTTACTCTCTGTGTCAAATAAATAAATAAAATCTTTTAAAATTTTAAATAAGTAAATAAATACCTGTTCTTGGTGATTTGTGTGCCCACTAAGGTTTAGCCACCAAGTGCTCTATCATGATACAACCTGAGAAAGGGGACTAGGTTGTCCATCTTAATGTTTCTAGCACTTTATAGGTAGTAAGCACTCGATTTTTGTTTATTGAATGAGTAAATGAAAGTTCAGTGTACCATTAGGAGTATATGTGTCCTTGGGTTGAGCCTCTGCCTTTGGCTCAGGTCATGATCTCAGGGTCCTGGAATCTGCTCAGCAGGGAGCCTGCTTCCTCCTCTCTCTGCCCGCTTCTGTGCCTACTTGGGATCTCTATTTTTGTCAAATAAATAAAATCTTAAAAAAAACCCTAAAGTATATGCATCCTACAAATCCTAAAGTGAATATGCTTTCTCATTCCAGATCGGCTCCTATTTTGGTAGCGTGCTATGTTCGGTCGACGTGAATAAAGACACCATTACAGATGTGCTCTTGGTGGGTGCACCAATGTACATGAATGACCTAAAGAAAGAGGAAGGAAGAGTTTACCTGTTTACCATCACAAGGGTAAGAAAAAGCATTAAACCGACCTAGTTTAATTTGCTTCAGTATTGGTAAACAAAGTTAATCTGCATTTTTGCAGAATGAAGAATTATTGAATGATTTTCATATGTAGTTTGGTTTATATTGCATCATTTTGAGGATGTAACCATTAATTTATCACTTTAAAAATCACATTAAAAAGTGTAACCCTTAGAGAAAGAGCTTAATGTATAGTGCACTGCTGTTTTCCATGAAAGGCCTTTGAATATAATATATATATCCCAAAAGTACTGTCATTTTTGAAATGTGTGTGCATGCAGACATCGGTGTAGTCTGCAAGTACCTCCTTCAATTATTCTTCTTCACTGTGAAGAGATCATGATAACAGAACAAACTATCTTATTAACATTTTACAGTGAAAAAGACAAATTATACCCGGAATTTTGCAAATTTTGGTTTAATCCTGGATGCTTTCTATATTAAGAAATTCTGTTGCTTTGTATAACAGTTAGATATGCGTATATGAAATATATAGAAATATATATTAGATATGTGTATATGAAATTTTAGTCCTTGCACATAAAACTTAGCAGATTCTAACTAGACCGAGCTCTCTAAATCCACGTCCATAGTATAAGGAACTTGGAGCTGAAAAGAAAACCGGAAATAAAGGCACAAGTTGACATAGGAAACTGGAGAAAAGAAGGGGAAAGAAAGGTAGCTGATTATATATAGTAAATATTATGTTTTGCTATTGGAGTAGTTTGTCCTACCTTATCTATTTAAATGATTCTCTGGATTTTTGGCTCAAGTCATGATCTCAGGGTCATTAGATTGAGCCTTGAGTTGGGACCCTTCCTGAGTGTGGAGCCTACTTAAGATTCTCTCTCTCCCTCTCCCCCTCCTACCCCCTATTCAGCATGCTCGTTCACTTTCTCTCTCTCCCTCCCCTCTTAAAAAATTCTAAAGCATATAAAGAGTGTATATTTGAGTGTTCAATAAGGGAGGAGCACAAATGCCTGTTTAAAAATTTAACAAATGTCTAGTTTCTTAAATGTTTGTTACTTCTCAAGTATTCTGAATTATCATCAAGTGTGGAAGATGAGAAGATCTCCTGATACTTTGTCAGTCTCAGTTACAAAATGATTTCCTTAAGATTATTATAGAGAAGAATCAACACTGACCTAGTTTCATATTTGAGGAGCATCGCTTTCTTGTGAAGTCATGAAATATTTCCATTCCTGATTTCAAAATCTGGAAGGAAAAAAAAGAACAAGAAAATGTTTTTTCTTTGGACAGAATTCTTTATTTTTTATAATGTGACATTAACAGTCTCCCTTTTTTTTTTTTTTAGTATAGTTGATACACACTATGTTAGTGTACAACAAGGTGTACAAGGTATACTACAAGGTTTTTTGACAAGTTTATATATCATGCTATGTTCATTATAAATGTAGCTTACATCTTATGAGTGGAATTGTGCAGTATTTTTTTTCTCTGACCTATTTCACTTTGCCTAATACTTTCTGGTTCCATCCATGTTGTCTCAAATGGCACAATCTCCTCCTCTTTTATGGTTGTTTAATATGTGTGTGTATGTGTGTATATACACATTTTCCTTCTCCATTTGTCTATTGATGGCCACTTAGGTTGTCCCCATATCTTGACTATTGTAAATAATGCTGCAATAAACACAGGGGTGCATGTATCTTTTCAAATTAGTATATTTTCTTTCTGTGGGTAAATATCCAATAGTGAAATTATTGGATCATATGGTATTTCTATTTTTAATTTTTGGAGGAACCTACACACTATTTTCCACAGTGCACAAGGATTCCTTTTTGTCCACATCCTTGCCAACACATGCTATTTCTTGTCATTTTGATTTTAGCCATTCTAACTACGGTCAGGTAATACCTCATTGTGGTTTTGGTTCGTATTTCTCTGAGTGACATTGAGCTTCTTTTCATGTGTTGACTATCTGTGTGTTTTCTTTGGAAAAATGTCTGTATAGGTCCACTGTCCATTTTTTTTTAAAGATTTTATTTATTTAACACACAGAGAGTGAGATCACAAGTAGGCAGAGAGGCAGACAGAGGGTGAGGGAGAAGCAGACTCCCTGCTGAGCAGAGAGGCTGATGCGGGGCTCGATTCCAGGACCCGGAGATCATGACCTGAGCCAAAGGCAGAGGCTTAACCCACTGAGCCACCCAGGTGCCCCTGTTTATCTTTTCAAAGAACCAACTCAGTTTCACTGATTCTTTTTTTTTTTGGCAGGGGGAGGGGGCGGGGCGCGGCAGGGAGGCTTTCCTAGGTCATTGATTTCTGCTCTGATCTTTGTTTCCTTTGGTTTTGTTTGTTCTTCCTCTAGTTCCTTTAGGTATAAGTTTGGATTGTTTATTTGAGCTTTTTCTTATTTCTTAAGGTAGGCCTGTATCACTCTGTACTGTATACTTCTCTCTTAGAACTGCTTTTGCTGCATCCCAAAGACTTTGGACCATTGTATTTTCATCTTCATTCATCTCCATGCATTTTATTTTTTCTTTGATAGCTTCATTGACCTATTGGTTGTTTGGTGTCATGGAGTGTAGTCTCTGTGTGTTTGTATTTTTTCCTTTTTTTCTTGTGGTTTTTAGCTTCATACTGTTGTGATCAGAAAAGATGCATGGTATGATTTCAGTCTTAAATTTATTGAGGCTTGTTTCATGGCCTGGTATATGATCTATTCTGGAGAATGTTTCATGTGCACTTGAAAAGAATGAGTATTTTGGGGGTGCGTGGGTGGCTCAGTCATTAGGCGTCTGTCTTCAGCTGGGGTCATGATCCCAGGGTCTTGGGACCAAGCCCCACATTGTACTCCCTGCTTGGTGGGAAGCCTGCTTCTCCCTCTCCCATGCCCCCTGCTTGTGTTCCCTCTCTCACTGTGTCTCTCTGTGTCAAATAAATAAATAAATAAATAAAATCTTAAAACAACAACAACAACAAAAAAGAATGAGTATTCTGTTTTCAGATGGAGTATTCCATATGTATATTTTATGTCCATCTGGTCCAAAGATGCTCAAAGACATTTTTTCCTTATTGATTTTTTTTGTCTGGATAATCCATCGGTTGTTGTAAGTGGGGTAAAGCTCCCTACTACTACTCTATTACCACAGATTTCTCTCTTTATGTCCACTTACGTTTGCTTTATGTATTTAGGTAGCCCAGTATTGGGTATATAGATATTTATAATGGTTATATCCTCTTGTAGGACTGATCCTTTTATCATTATGTAATAATTGTCATTAGTCTTTGTTTTAAAGTCTATTTTGTCTAATTATTGCTACCCCAGCTTTTTTTCACTTCCATTTGCATGGTGAATGTTTCTCAGTCCCTTCACTTTCAGTCTGTATATGTCTTTAGGCCTGAGGTGTGAGCTTCTTGTTGGCAGTGTATAGATGGGTCTTATTTTTTTATCTTCTCTGTTACCCCGTGTCTTTTGGCTGGAACATTTAGGCCATTTACATTTAAAGTGATTATTGATAGATACATACTTTTTGCCATTTTAAAAATTTGTTTTCTTGTTTTATTGTTCCTTTTTTTTCCTCATTCTTTGTGTTTTTTTTTAAAGATTTTATTCATTTATTTGACAGAGAGAGATCACAAGTAGGCATAGAGGCAGGTGGGGGGGTGGAAGGAGGCTCCTCACTGAGCAGAGAGCCCGATGCAGGGCTCAATCCCAGGACCCTGAGATCATGACCTGAGCCTAAGGCAGAGGCTTAACCCACTAAGCTGCCCAGGCACCCCCATCTTCTCATTCTTTGTGATTAGTGAGTTTCTATAGTGTTATATTTAGCTTTCTTTTGCTTTCTTTGTATTTCTATCATGTTTTGGGCTTGTGGTTATCACTAAGTTCACATACAACATTCCAAGTAAATAGCAATCTATTAATTTGATGGTCATTTAAGTTCAGAAGAAGGGGGTCTTTCCCCCTTCTCTTCCTTTTTTTACTCCCCTTCTCCACATTTGTTGTCATATTTTACATCTTTGATTTATAATTT
The DNA here is from genome assembly GCF_010015895.1 of Lontra canadensis. Taxonomy (NCBI): domain Eukaryota; kingdom Metazoa; phylum Chordata; class Mammalia; order Carnivora; family Mustelidae; genus Lontra; species Lontra canadensis. Next base: position 12,951,942 of record NW_022630999.1, read on the forward strand.
TCTTATGTCTAATTATGGTCATTTCTTTTCCACTTAAAGAAGTCCCTTTAATATTTCTTGTAAGTCTGGTTTAGTGGTGATGAATTCCTTTATCTTTCATTTGTCTGGGAAACACTTCTTCTCTCCATCAAGTCTGAATGTTAATCTTGTCTGGCAGAGTATTCTTGGCTGTAGGCTTTTTTCCTTTCAGCACTTTGTAAGCCAGAAGAAAGTGGCAGAAATACTCAAAAGTTTCTGCTGAAAAATTAGCTGATAGCCTTACAGATTTTCCCTTCTAAGTAACCTTTTATTCCTTCCTTTCTGCTTTTAGGATTCTCTTTATCTTTAAACTTTGACATTTTAATTATTATGTGCCATGATGTGGACCTCCTCAGGTTCATCTTACTTGCAACTCTCTATGCTTACTGGATTTAGATGTCTATTTCTTTCCCAAGATTAGGGAAGTTTTTAGTTATTATTTCTTCAAATAAGTTTTCTACACTTTCCTCTCTTTTTCTGGGACCCCTGTAATGCAAATATTTGTTTATATTGTCCATGAGATCTCTTAATCATCTTCTTCTTTTTTTTTTAATTCTTTTCTCTCTTTGCTGTTCAGCTTGTGTTGCTCTCCATTACCCTGTCATCCAGGTTGCTGGTATATTCTTCTAAGCTAATGTTGATTCTGTTATTTCAGTTACTGTATTCTTTAACCCTGATTGGTTCTTTTTAATATTTTCTGTGTCTTTATTGAAAGTCTCACTGAAATCTTCCACTTTTTTCTCCAGCCCAGTATCCTCACAATTATTATTTTTTTAATTAACATATAATGTATTGTTTGCTTCAGGGATACAGGTCTGTGAATCATCAGTCTTAAAATTCACAGCACTCACCATAACACATACCCTCCCCAGTGTCGTTAACCCAGCCACCATATCGCTCCTCCCCCGACTCCCTAGCAACCCTACGTTTGTTTCATGAGGTTAAGAGTCTCTTATAGTTTATCTCCCTCATGATCCCATCTTGTTCCATTTTTTCCTTCCCTACCCACCCAACCCCTTGCCTTTCAAATTCCTCATATGAGAGAGATCATATGATAATTGTCTTTCTCTGATTGACTTATTTCACTCAGCATAATATGCTCTAGTTCTATCCACGTCATTGCAAATGGCAATATTTCATTTCTTTTGATGGCTGCATACTATTCCATTGTATATATACCACATTGTCTTTATCCATTCATCTGTTGATGGACATCTAGGTTCTATCCATAGTTTGGCTATTGTGGATATTGCTGCTATAAACATTTGGGTGCACGTGTCCTGTTGGACCACTACATTTGTATCTTTGGGGTAAATACCCAGTACTACAATTGCTGGGTCATAAGGTAGCTCTATTTTCAATTTTTGGAGGAACCTCCATGCTGTTTTCCAGAGTGGCTGCACCAGCTTGCATTCCCACCAACAGTGTAGGGGGGTTCCCCTTTCTCCACATCCTTGCCAACATCTGTCATTTCCAGACTTGTTAATTTTAGCCATTCTGACTGATATGAGGAGGTATCTCACTGTGGTTTTGATTTGTATTTCCCTGATGGTGAATGATGTTGAGCACCTTTTCATGTGTCTGTTGGCCATTTGGATGTCCTCTTTGCAAAAATGTCTCTTCATGTCTTCTGCCCATTTCTTGATTGGATTATTTGTTCTTTGGGGGTTGAGTTTGATAAGTTCTTTATAGATTTTGGATAGTAGCACTTTATCTCATATGTCCTTTGCAAATATCTTCACCCATGCTGTCAGTTGTCTTTTGGTTTTGTTAACTATTTCCTTTGCTGTGCAAAAGCTTTTGATCTTGATGAAGTCCCAATAGTTCGTTTTTGCCCCTTGCTTCCCTTGCCTTTGGTGATGTTTCTAGGACAAAGTCAGTGCAGCTGAGGTTGAAGAAGTTGTTCTTCTCAAGGATTTTGATGGATTCCTGTCTCACGTTGAGGTCTTTCATCCACTTTTTAGTCTATTTTTGTGTGTGGCGTAAGAAAATGGTCCAGTTTCATTCTTCTGCATGTGGCTGTCCAATTTTCCCAACACCATTTGTTGAAGAGACTGTCTTTTTTCTATTGCACATTCTTTCCTGCTTTGTCAAAGATTAGTTGACCATGGAGTTGAGGGTCCATTTCTGGGCTCTCTATTCTGCTTGATTGATCTATGTGTCTGTTTTTGCAGCGATACCATACTGTCTTGATGATTACAGCTTTATAATAGAGCTTGAAGTCTGGAATTGTGATGCTGCTAACTTTGGTTTTCTTTTTCAACATTCCTCTGGCTATTTGGGGTCTTTTCTGGTTCCATGTAAATTTTAGGATTATTTGTTCCATTTTTTTTTTTTTAAAAACTGATGGTATTTTGATAGGGATTGCATTAAATGTAATGATTGCTTTAGGTAGCATAGGCATTTTCACAATATTTGTTCTTCCAATCCATGAGCATGGAACAGTTTTCCTTTTCTTTGTGTCTTCCTCAGCTTCTTTCATGAGTACTTTATAGTTTTCTGAGTACAGATTCTTTACCTCTTTGTTTAGGTTTATTCCTAGGTATTTTATGGTTTTGGGTGCAATTGTAAGTGGGATCGACTCCTTAGTTTCTCTTTCTTCTGTCTTGCTGTTGGTATCTAGAAATGCATCTGCTTTCTAGGCATTGATTTTTATATCCTGAGACTTTACTGAATTCCTGTATGAGTTCTAGCAGTTTTAGGGTGGAGTCTTTTGGGTTTTCCACATAAAGTATCATATCTTCAGCAAAGAGTGAGAGTTTGACTTCTTCTTTGCCAATTTGGATGCCTCCTATGTATTTTTGTTGTCTGAGACTAAGACTCCAGTATGTTGAAGAGTAGTGGTAAGAGTGAACATCCCTGCCATGTTCCTGACTTTAGGGGAAAAGCTCTCAGTTTTTCCCATTGAGAATGACATTTGCTATGGATTTTTCATAGATGGCTTTTATAATATTCAGGTATGTACCCTCTATCCCTACACTGTGAAGAGTTTTGATCAAGAAAGATGCTGTACTTTGTGAAATGCTTTTTCTGCATCTATTGAGAGTATCATATGCTTCTTGTTCTTTCTTTTATTGATGTATTGTTGACATTGATTGACTTGAGATATTGAAACAACCTTGCAGCCCAGGAATAAATTCCACTTGGTCATGGTGAATAATCCTTTTAATGTACTGTTGGATCCTATTGGCTAGTATTTTGGTGAGAATTTTTGCATTCATGTTCATCAGGGATATATTGGTCTGTAATTCTCCTTTTTGATGGCATCTTTGGTTTGGTATCAAGGTAATGCTGACCTCATAAAATGAATTTGAAAGTTTTCCTCCCATTTCTATTTTTTGGAACAGTTTCAGGAGAATAGGTTTTAATTCTTTAAATGGCTGGTAGAATTTCCTTGGGAGTTCATCTGGTCCTGGGATCTTGTTTCTTGGGAGATTTTTGATTACTGCTTCAATTTCCTTGCTGGTTATGGGTCTATCCTGGTTTTCTATTTCTTCCTGTTTCAGTTTGGTAGTTTATACATCTCTAGGAATGCATCCATTTCATCCAGATTGTCAAATTTGCTGGTGTATAGTTTCTTATAATATGTTCTTATAATTGTTTGTATTTCTTTAGTGTTGGTTGTGATCTCTCCTCTTTCATTCCTGATTTTATTAATTTGTGTCCTTTCTCTTTTGTTTTTGATATGTGTGGCCAGGGTTTATCAATCTTACTAATTCTTTCAAAGAACCAGCTTCTAGTTTCATAGATTTGTTCTACTGTTTTTTTGGTTTCTATTTTATTGATTTGTGCTCTGATCTTTATTATTTCTCTTCTCCTGCTGGGTTTAGGCTTTCTTTGATGTTCTTTCTCCAGCTCCTTTAGGTGTAGGGTTAGGTTGTGTACTTGAGACTTTCTTGTTTCTTGAGAAAGGCTTGTATTGCTATATCCTTTCCTCTCAGGACTGCCTTTGCTCTGTCCCAAAGATTTTGAACAGTTGTGTTTTCATTTGTTTCCATGAATTTTTTAAATTATTCTTTAATTTCCTGGTTGACCCATTCATTCTTTACTAGGATGCTGTTTAGTCTCCATGAATTTGAGTTTTTTCCAACTTTCCTCCTGTGGTTGATTTCTAGTTTCAGAGCATTGTGTTCTGAAAATATGCCGGGAATGAACCCAATCTTTTGGTAGCAGTTGAGACCTGATGTGTGACCTGGGATGTAATCTATTCTGGAGATGGTTCCATGTGCACTAGAGAAGAATATGTATTCTGTTGCTTTGGGATGGAATGTTCTGAATATATCTGTGATGTCCATCTTGTCCAGTGTGTCATTTAAAGCCTTTATTTCCTTGTTGATCTTTTGCTTAGATGATCTGTCCATTTCAGTGGGGGGGGGGTGTTAAATTCCCCTACTATTATTGTATTATTGTTGATGTGGTTTTTTTTTTTTTTTCATTTTGTTATGAATTGGTTTATATAACTGGCTGCTTCCATGTCAGGGGCATAGATATTTAAAATTGTTAGATCTTCTTGTTGGATAGACGCTTCAAGTATGTTATAGTGTCCTTCCTCATCTCTTATGGTAGTCTTTGGTTTAAAATCTAATTAGTCTGATATAAGTATTGCCACCCCAGCTTTCTTTTGATGTCCATTAGCATGGTAAATTGTTTTTCACCCCCTCAATTTAAATCTGGAGGTGTCTTTACATCTAAAATGAGTTTCTTGTACACAGCATATCGATGGGTCTTGTTTTCTTTATCCATTCTGATGGATGGATTTATCCATTCCCTGTGTTTTGATTGGGGCATTTAGCCCATTTACATTAAGGATATCTACTGAAAGATATGAATTTAGTGTCATTATATTGCCTGCAACGTGACTGTTACTGTATATTGTCTCTGTTTCTTTCTGGTCTATTACTTTTAGGTTGCCTCTTTGCTTAGAGGACCCCTTTCAATATTTTCCCTAGGGCTTGTTTGGTGTTTGCAAATTCTTTTAATTTTTGTTTGTCCTGGAGGCTTTTTATCTCATCTTCTATTTTCAATGACAGCCCAGCTGGATATAGTATTCTTGGCTGCATGTTTTTCTCATTCATTGCTCTGAATATATCATGCCAGTTCTTTCTGGCCTGCCAGGTCTCTGTGGATAAGTCTTCTGCCAATCTAATATTTCTACCATTGTATGTTACAGAGCTCTCATCCCAAGCTACTTTCAGGATTTTCTCTTTGTCACTGAGATTTGTAAGTTTTACTACTAGATGATGGGGTAGAGACCTATTTTTATGTTTTTGAGGGGGGTTCTCTGTGCCTCCTGGATTTTGATGCTTGTTCCCTTCGCCAAATTAGGAAAATTCTCTGCTATAATATTCTCTAAATACCTTCTGCCCCCCCCTTCTTCTTCTTCTGGAATCCCAATTATTCTAATATTGTTTTGTCTTGTGGTATCACTTATCTCTTGAATTCTCCCCTTGTGGTACAGTAGTTGTTTCTCTCTCTTTTTCTCAGCTTCTTTATTCTCCATCATTTGGCCTTCTCTATCACTAATTCTCTCTTCTGCCTTATTTATCCTAGCAGTAGGAGCCTCCAGTTTTTTTTTTCTTAATCATTTATTTATTTATTTATTTTCAGCATAACAGTATTCATTGTTTTTGTACCACACCCAGTGCTCCATGCAGTCCGTGCCCTCTCTAATACCCACCACCTGGTTCTCCCAACCTCCCACCCCCCCACCTCTTCAGACCCTTCAGATTGTTTTTCAGAGTCCATAGTCTCTCATTGTTCACCTCCCCTTCCAATTTTCCCCAACTCCCTTCTCCTAACTCCCCATGTCCTCCATGCTATTTGTTATGTTCTACAAATAAGTGAAACCATATGATAATTGACTCTCTCTGCTTGACTTATTTCACTCAGCATAATCCCTTCCAGTCCCGTCCATGTTGCTACAAAAGTTGGGTATTCATCCTTTCTGATGGGGGCATAAAACTCCATAGTGTATATGGACCACATCTTCCTTATCCATTCGTCCGTTGAAGGGCATCTTGGTTCTTTCCACAGTTTGGTGACCGTGGCCATTGCTGCTATAAACATTGGGGTACAGATGGCCCTTCTTTTCACTACATCTGTATCTTTGGGGTAAATACCCAGTAGTGCAATTGCAGGGTCATAGGGAAGTTCTATTTTTAATTTCTTGAGGAATCTCCACACTGTTCTCCAAAGAGGTTGCACCAACTTGCATTCCCACCAACAGTGTAAGAGGGTTCCCCTTTCTCCACATCCCCTCCAACACATGTTGTTTCCTGTCTTGCTAATTTTGGCCATTCTAACTGGTGTAAGGTGATATCTCAATGTGGTTTTAATTTGAATCTCCCTGATGAGGAGCCTCCATTTTTTATTGCACTTCATTTCAGCTTTTTTAATTTCAACTTGGTTAGATTTTAGTTCTCTTATTTCTCCAGAAAGGGATTTTATTTCTCCAGAAAGGGATTCTCTAGTATCTTCCATGCTTTTTTTGACCCCACCTAGCACCTTGATAATCGTCATTCTGAACTCTAGTTTTGACATCTTACTAATCTCCATTTTGATTTAGCCCCTAGCCATCATTACTGCCTCTTGGGGTTTTTTTGTTTTGTTTTGTTTTGTTTTGTTTTAGGAGAGTTTTTCTGCATTGTCATTTTATCCAGATAAGACTAGATGAATGAGAGAACAAAATACTAAAAGGGTAGCAACGACCCCAGAAAAATATACACTAACCAAATTGAAAGAGACCCAAAACTGGGGGGAGAATAAAGGAGAAAAAAAAATATGTATATGTATTTTTATATATATATATATTTTTAATAAATATAAATATATATATACACATATACATATATATATATTAGACTGGTGAATAAAACACAGCTGCACACTTGATTTTGGGTGCACACACACACACACACACACACACACACACTGGTAAAGATGATGAAGGGATGGAATATGAGTGCAAAGATGAAAATTTAAAAAGATTCTAAAAAAGGAATTGATAAGAAGTTGGTTGAAAAAAGAAACAAAAAAAGAGGAAAGAATATGATCAGGCTGGAGACCAGAACAAAGACATATGCTAGATTTAGGTCATATTTTGATCTGTTTAAAGAAATTGTATACCAAAATTTTAAAGTAAGAAAAACCTATATGTATACATAAAAATAAGGTTAAATACAATAAAGGGATGGAATAGGACTATAATAATGAAAATTAAAGATTTTTTAAAAGATATTGATAAGAGAAAATAGTTAAAAAACTTTAAAATATTGAGATATTTTTTAAAAATAGAGTAAGAAAAAAAAATCTAGAAAATTTCTCTTTGAAAGACTAAAGAATCATGGTGAAAAAAGCCATGAATTCTATGCGCTGTATCCCCATAGCTCTGAAGTTTTGCAGTTCTCATTGATCGGTGAACTTGGTCTTGGCTTGATGTTCTTGCTGATCTTCTGGGGGAGGGGCCTGTTGCAGTGATTCTCAAATGTCTTTGCCCAAGGTGGAGTTGTACCGCTCTTGCCAGGGGCCAGGCTGAGCCATCGGCTTGGGTTGGCTCTCATAGCTTTTGTTCCCTGAATGCTTTCTGTGTAGCTTTGGAGGATGAGAGTGAAAATGGTGACTTCCCAATCTCTGGCCCCTTAGGAGCTGAGAGCTTGAGCCCCACTCCTCAGTGTGCCCCCAGAGAAAAACAGTCAATCCCTTCTGTCTCCCTGGTCTCTGGCCACACTCCTTGCTCACCCAGCCTGTGACCGAGCATTTCTGTCTCTGGCTCATGGCCCCATTTGGAGTCTCCAGATGATTCCTGCAGCATGCTTACATGCCGTTCCTCCCAGAGTAGGAATGAGAGGGTCTCCACAGATCTGCCACATGTGGTGTCCCTGCTCAAAGTGCAGTGGCCCGACTGTGCCATGGATCATGGTTTAAGGTAACCCCGAGCTGAGAGCCCAACCCTCGGCTCTGTCCCTGCAGCTGGCTTCCATGCTCCGATCAATACCTGGGAGCTCTGCCACCCTCAGATACCCCTGGTCTTTGTGTGACCCTGTGGGTCCTGAGAGCCCACTGTCCCTGTGAGGGCTCCACCCCCACACACACACTTCGCCTTTGGAGTGCAGCAAACTTCTAAATGTTCCAGTTTTGCGCTCTGCTGCTGTGTCACTTGCCGGGAGCCCACCCCTCCCCTCAAGGCCTATCTTCCCGTTTATCGCCTCGGATTCACTTCTGTGCACATCCTACCTTCTGGAAAGTGGTCCTTTATCTGTTCCTAGAATTGCTGCCCTTCTTCTCTTCAATCTCCTGTTGAGTCTGTAGGTATTCAGAATGGTTTGATAGCTATCTAGGTGAACTTTTGGGACCTGACGATATTTAGGTCTCCTACTCCTCCGCCATCTTGCTCCTCTCACTACCCACAGTTGTTAAATTCTGTCTCAGGCATGTTGCTTATCTCTGTTTCATTTAATTCTTTCTGTGAGGTTTTTTTTTCCTTTCTTTTGGAGTATATTCCTCTATCTCTGCATTTTGCTTGACTTTCTGTGTTTGTTTCTGTGGATTATGCAGAACAGCTACTGCTCCTAAACTTGAAGGATGGTGTCCCTTTGCAGACTGTGTGCTCTTGGTGACTCTTCTGGTGGCTGGAGCTGCAGCTTTATTGTTAGTTACTTGTTTAAACTTTGGGTTTTTTGCAGAAAGAAGAAAATAATAAAATTTGAAAGAAAAAAATCAGGAGAAAATAAAATATATATCTTTAAATTTAAAATAAAAACCTGTTTTGATTAAAAATTTTTAAACAAAATTTTTTAAAAAATTAAAATTCTACAGCTTATTTTCCATGCCTGGCTCCACAGGGGCTGGTATGGGCTTACGGACCCTGGGCTTACTGATGTTGTGAGCCCTCTCTGATGACTGAACCCTACCATTTACAGGGTTGGGACCTGCATTTTCTGACACTTAAACCCACTGGTTATTGTGTTTGGACCCTGCTCCAGTCTGGGCTTTAAATGTGGAGGGGGAGTATTCCCACAACTCCTTGGCCCTTTTAAACTGTAGCTTATTTTTTTTCTGTCCCAGCACCACTGAGACTGGTATGGGCTTGTTGAGGTCAAGAGCTCGGAGACCACCAGAACTGCCTATCTGCTGGGCAGACCGTGCTCTGACTGAGGTTTTAAGGTGGAATGGTAATAATGCAAACCATCATTTTCCAGTCCCTCTGACTTGAGAGCTTAGCCTGCAACTCCTCCACCATGCGGTGGAGTTCTAGTGTTGTTTCTTTTCGATGTTAATTGCCCTTTTAAACTGTGACTTCTTTTCTGTGCTCACGATCAGAGAAATCTGTTCCTGCCCTCTCAGTACTCTGCATCCCCACTGCTTCAGTTTCCCTTTAATACTGTGTCTCCATCTCTTTGTGTTCTCTTGCCATTTTGTCTATCTTCGGTTGTCCAGTAGCTGTTCAGTCAGCCCTCAGTTTGGTTTTTTTCCCAAGAAGAATTGTTCTATTAATAGGTGTAATTTGATGGGTTCCAGGGAAGGGGTGAGTTTAGGGTTGCTCTCTTGAACTGGAAACTAACGGTCTCATTTTCTACTACCTATACCATTATAATTTTTAAGAAAAGGTCTAAAATAAAACATTGGTTTTTGTGTGTCTCCATCTTAATTTTATTCAAGACGTTAGTAGTTTTTCATCAGCAAATCTTAAATGGGAAGTTTTGGAAACAGGAAAGATTTTAGTATTATGGGGGAAAAGGAGGGAAAGACATGGGTAGTGTTATACAGGTTGTGCAGCCACCGTAAAGAGAATTCACTCCTTTCACCTCGGTTTATGAGCACATATCCTATGAGCTGACTTGGTAAAATTCTCATTTTATCATTGTCTTCGTAGAAAATTTTGAAATCTAGTTTTCAAAATCCTGTCTACTTTTAACCGTTTACAAATTGGTTCGGACACCATTTGCTGTGAATTTTAATGATAAACATTGGAAGGTTTGCTTTATTCACCCCTCTTTTCCTCTCTGCCAGGGTGTTTTGAATTGGCACCGGTTTCTTGAAGGCCCCGAGGGTGTTGAAAATGCTCGGTTTGGTTCAGCTATTGCGGCTCTTTCAGATATCAACATGGATGGCTTCAACGATGTAATAGTTGGTTCCCCTTTGGAAAATCAGAACTCTGGAGCTGTGTACATCTACAACGGTCACGAGGGCACCATTCGCACAAGGTATTCCCAGGTAATCCGTGAGTTCCATGGTGATGTATTCACATGTGAGTATCCTTATGTTAGAGCTGCCGCATGCCATGCAGATAATCTGATCCATCCCACTTCTTTTTAGAACTTTATTTGTTCATTAAGCAAACATTTAGTGAATCTCCTACTATGTGTCAGGCACCGTCCTGGGTGCTGGAGATGCTGTAAAGAACGGGACAGATAAAACTCTGCTCTTTGCGGCTCTTGCATTTTTTGTGGAGGAGACAGAGGGAAATAAGGTAAGTGAGATAAAGTGTTCCAGATCATAATAAATGATAAGACATTAAAAAACTTTTTTAAATGTTCAAGGATGGGAGTTACTAGGTAATTTAAAGGGTGCCCAAAGGGGCCTCATTGATCAGGCAACTTTCCAGGGAAGTCCTGAAAGACGTGGACTAGGAGACAATCACACTTGAGCTTGTTTCAAATCCTGCTCAGTCCACAGATCTGCTGCTTTTTCTTTTTTCTTTGTGATTTTTATGTGAAAAGATTCATGCTGTTTCTCTGTGGCTGCAAGCATGATAAACAGATGAGAAACACTGTGACTGAAAAAAATCAATGGAATTTTGTGGCAAATAAAACAACCTGAGAAGTGGCTATTTAGAAAAATCTAACAGTGCAGTGTAGAAGCTCCCTTTTTTTCTATTTCAGTTGTTCCACATTGTAATTTCATGTCCAACTTGCTCTTTCAGAAAATCTTGGGATCTGATGGAGCCTTTAGGAGCCAGTTCCAGTATTTTGGGAGATCTCTGGATGGTTATGGTGATTTAAATGGTGATTCCATCACCGACGTGTCCATTGGAGCCTTTGGGCAAGTGGTTCAGCTCTGGTGAGTCAGCTGAGAACCAGACACAAACTAGCTAACTAAAAAATAACCTGCTAAGTAGAACAGAAAGCTGTGCTGAAATTGTAGAAATGCCACATGCATTCTAGAAGACTCCAGGACAATTATGTGTCATAGTTTATGTGTCAACTGAAGAAATGTATTTTTCCTTAATGGGAGAAGAAAAATATTTGCTTAACATAGCCGTCAAGTTCCTATTCTCTATATATTGAGCAGATAAAGGACACAGAATAGACAGAGCCTTTAAAATGGTATCCAGGATATTTCTGAATATTATCTTCCAAACAACCTTACCTCAGCTCACAGAAAGGAAGCCTCATGAGAATGCTCTAAAAATACTGAACACTCAGACCCCACAAATGAAGTATAACTTCTCATGTGGTTATGAAGCAACTTTTGAAATTATTAGTCATAAACAAGAAGCTATTGTTTAGGTTTAGCTGACCTCTCATTGACCTCAGTAGGAGTTGAAGAGCAGGGAACAGCAATACGGGATTCAAGGGCTGTGTGATACAAGGACAAAAATAAATATATTGGGTTGGTCAGGGATTCGAATCATAAAGAAATTGAGAATTCAATCAAGAGTCTCCTCCCCCCCAAAATATATTTCATTCATTTGCTTTAAATGTCCAAATACTTCAGGAACAGAAAACATCACATATTGATGTGTTGTTTCTGAGTTTCGTTAAACTATTCACAATATTTCACATGTGCTTTTAAGAAATGAAATGCATTGTTTTGAGAATGTTTTGAAAAGTTTGGAGAATGCATTGTTTTGAAAAAGTTTTAAGAAGAAAACTTCATGTAGGGGGAAAATACACAGATCATACTTAAGACTGACACATTAAAAAATATATTTACTAAATAAAATCAGTTAAGAGTAGCATGCCATTAGAAAAATATGAGATGTGATAATATTGTCACAGGATTTATAATTTCTTATAAATTTTTAAAGACACCTTTCAGGGACCATCACCCTCCAGCCATCTGGTAGGCTTCTTCCTTCTTAGCCTACATAATTACTATACTATGACACTCCCATTTTATAAAAGATTTTAAGTACTCTCTACACCTATTAGGGGTTTTGAACCCACAACCCTGAGTTTAAGAGTCACATGCTCTGCTAACTGAGCCAGCCGGGCACCCCGATACTCCCTTTTAATATCACCAATGATGGCCAGACTTTTCTCTTTAAAGGTGGACTTGATTCTTCAAAAAGTCAAGACACATGGAGTCAGATCAATTGATTGAGGTGATCAGTGAGCCTAAGTTCTTGCCATTTTGTGGTCCTATTCCTATAAGGTGTTGAGACTAGATTTTCTAGGTAACTTCCTGAGAATAATTTTTTAGAAAACAAGTTAACAAAATCCTTTCAATCAATACCACCATCGCCATTGGGATAAAAGATTCTCTTAAAGAGACTGACTTACAGAAAACACTCACTTACACATTCTAGATCTTGTAGGTTTGAGGACATGTTGTACTTGTTATTAGATGTTTTATGGCTGCTTATTAGGGGGCCTTATAGATACATGATCAATTGATGAAACAATTTTTTCACTTAAGTCCTTCAGATGGTACCTGAAATTAAAGATAAAATGTTTTTTGCATTTTTTTATGGTACTTCTCAAAACAATGAAATTACTAATTACTATTTGCTGCTCTGTAAATCATGGAGTATGTGCACAAAGGGTCGTTATGAAGTACAACATTTTAATGGCAGAGAAACTAGATCATGAGCTCTAGCTCCTCACTTGCTAACTATTACTCAGTAAACTCATAAGTTACTAAATGCTTTTTGTTTCAGACTTTCTCATTAACAAAAAGGAGATGATATTTGTTCTATTTCATAGGAGTGTTAAAGGAACAAATGAGCCCATGTGTATGGAAAGCTTTCTAGATATCTAAAGGGCTGTACCAGAGTCAGAAGTCTTTTGCACCCTGCCTGAGAGACTCCCCAGCCATTTTCTGGTACCAGGCTAGTTGCCACCACTATGGTCCTATGCCACACATCAAAGAAGTGCTGCCAGCCATTAAGGGAGGCAACAGGGCCACAGCCACGCTCCTCAGCCACACCACTCTCACCTTGTCACTGCGCTCTCCCCTCCCTTTGTGGGAAGAGCAAACAATACTGTTTGTAGCTGACAAAACGCAACAGAGATCGTGACTTTGTACTTCATTTGCAAAGAGTTTGCAGACTCACATCCCACGCTTACGCAAGTATCAAACAAACTAATAAACAAAAAATACTAAATGTGGATTGGGCTGGCAATACAGTCAGTCACAAACACAAAAGATATTGTTCTTGCCTACCATTTTACAGCTTTCAAATATGAAATAGTGCTCCAGTGCTTAGACTGTGCTGAGAATAATTTGATAATGCTGGTCCCGGGTCCTCTAGGTAAAGGTTATAACGTGCACTTGGCAATAACCTACCTGTTTCCATTTATGTCTTTCAGGTCCCAAAGTATTGCTGATGTGTCTGTGGATGCTTCGTTCACACCGGAAAAAATTACTTTGTTCAACAAGAATGCTGACATAAAACTCACACTCTGTTTCAGTGCCAAGTTTAGACCTCCTAAGCAAAATGATCAAGTGGGTGGGTTGACCTGAAATAATCTGTGTGGAGATAGGTTTGCTTGTAGAGTTTTAGTCCTGAATATAACCTGTACTTTGTGTTTATGGGCCAAAGGCAATCCGGGTCCTGCAGATATTATATTGCTGCACATTTGAAGTGCCTGAGAATGGTTAATTATGTAGGGAAGATGCAGTTAGATCTTCCTGTATTATCTCCGGAAGGTAACACTCTGCCACAGAAATTTACTCTCTCTGTGACCTCGTCCTGGGCTCTCCTAACTTCATCGAAGTGTCTTTTTTTTTTTTTTAAGATTTTATTCATTTATTTGAAACAGAGAGAGAGAGATCACAAGTATGCAGAGAGGCAAGCATAGAGAGAGAGAGGAGAAAGCAGGCTCCCCGCTGAGCAGAGAGCCCGATGCGGGCCTTGATCCCAGGACCCTGAGATCATGACCTGAGCCGAAGGCAGAGGCTTAACCCACTGAGCCACCCAGGCGCCCTCATTGAAGTGTCTTTTACCCAGGGGTTCCTTACCTTAAAGCTTGGGCGCATAAAGATTACACTGATGTTCTGCCCATATTTTATGCCATATTTCAGCTGAGACGTGATCTAGACATAGCATGTTCAGCACAAGTACCAAATATTCCTATTCTTGAGGAAATAGTAGGCATGAGATAATGAGAAAATATAAACAAGATGCAGTTTGTGCCCAGTGTTTTAAATGCTCTAAATAATCTGGAGAAGTGGATAAAAATCTGTGTCCTGTCAACAGGAGTGAGGAAAACTGGACAAATGTCACCAGGAAATGTCATTTCTCTTGGACTGGGCGAATCTCTCATACCCACTGCCCCTGACTATCCTCTGTCCTGCTCCAGCGCTCACAGAGCAGGGCAGTGGAGTTTGAACTTGATTAAACTCTGCCTTTTTTCTCTTGAGGCTTTTTCCCAGGTTCTCATCCCCCTTCCTTCAGATTTTGGCTCTAACCTTCAGCCACCTGTAGTTCCTACAAGTGTTCTATTAAGTGGTTAACAAACTACTCTATTTTCAGTCTTTGTCAGGATTCATAACCAAGAAATACATAGGTTAAAAACATAAAGCAGAAGTTAGATTCAAACCTTGCCATGCTTTCTGTATTTTCCTGCTTCTCATATGCGTCTGGCATTTTGCCTTTCAGGCATTCAAACACTGACCCAACTCTGGATAGCCCATCTCACAGGCCTGCCCTGTGAGTAGCTAGGATAGTTGAGTCAAAAACCATTCCTGTGTAAACACTAAGTGGCTAGATGCAACGCATAGCATGGTGACTAGAGCCAGTAACTCTGTGTTGTTATTTGGAGGTTGCTAAGAGAGATTTTAAAAGTTCTCACCACACACACACTCAAAATTGCAACTGTGTGAGGTGATGATCTGTTAATGAATCTTATTGTAATCATTTTCCAGTATTTACCTATGCAAAACAACTACACTGTATACCTGAAATTGATACAGTATTGTATCTCCATTACATCTCAACCAAGCTGGGGGTGGGGTGAACATTAAGTGGCTAGTCTGCCTATAACATTAATTTGGGAAATCTATTAGTTGGCAGAAATGGCTGGCTGGTTAGCTTTCCTGGCCTGAAAGCATGGATTTGTCTCCTAAATCTTCCTCTTTTTGATGGGGCTTCCCCCCCTTCTGTTGCTGTAACTCAAAAGCAGCTTTCTGCCTTCAGAGAGTGTCCTTCCCTGGGCTTTCTTCCCATTGGGCACCTTTTCCTTAATGTCTTCAGGTCCACTCAGACAAGCCAGTCATGATCATTTGTCACTTAACTGTCTGGCAATAATAGTATGTAAGACCAAATCCCATCTTCACAACTTAGAAAAGTAAATTTTTAAAGCATGTGGTCTTTATTATATCAGGTGCTTACTCCAGTTTAAAGTTAATAACCTAAAAAAAATGGATATATTGCCTATGAGGCTATCCTTTTCACCAGACTACTTGAGAAAAATGAGCTAGTATTACCACATGCACTAACTCTGTCCTGGCTATGTTCACCTCCCTGGCATTGTTTTTCCTTTGTATTATTTTCACTACTTGTTTTTAGTTCATTTGATTCACTTATGTTTTATCTATCTTTGTTAACTTCATTAAGTCAGTGGAGTAAGAAAAATGATTCAACATCTCTAATAGATACTTTAAAGGTAACCTGAAGAATTAATGTATTTTGGAAGTCTATTCAACCTTTAAAATATTGAAAATAGTAGAATAAAATGGAGTAACCCCAGATAAGTCAGCTGATGCTTTGAATATCATCAGATCTTTTCTCAGTTTTGGACAGCGGACTCTGGTTGAAGTCTCTGATACTTTGTATATTGGCTACTGACCTCTTTTTTTTTCCCCCCTAAAGATTTTATTTATTTATTTAACAGAGAGAGAGAGAGAGAGAGAGAGAGAGAGAGCGCACAAGCAGGGGGAACAGCAGGCAGAGCAGGCGGAGGGAGAAGCAGGCTCCCCGCTGAGTGAGGAGCCCAACACGGGGCTTGATCCCGGGGGCCTAGGATCATGACCTGAGCCGAAGGCAGCCACTTAACCAACTGAGCCACCCAGGCATCCCCGGACCTCTGTTTTTTATTGCATTTTTTTTTCATTTTCATTTCCCTGGTTTAGTAGTAGTATTTCTGTTTCGTAGATGAGGAAATGGAGGTTGAAAGATGTTACACAAATTGCCTAAAGTCCTAGAGCTCATAAACAATGGAATTAGAATTCAAATCAAGACTGTCTGACTCCAAACTTACTACTGAGGAGTTGCATGCCTCCCCCCACCCCCAAATAAGCATTTAGAGTGTTCCCTCAGAGTTTATCTCAAATAACAGTTAATCCTCACAACTGCATGGGAGCTAAAAGAACATGAGCCCTGATTTCAAAATTACCCCGGTTTTATTTCTGAGCAGGCCCTCGCTGTGTGAATGGAGCTGGTTCGTTTTACCTCTTTTATTCTGTTTATGTGAAATAGGAGATCTATCCACTTTCCGGTTGACTGATGGTAAAACATGTACAATAGGAGAACATATTCAATGGCAGGCACTCAGTAACTGCCTCTTTCTCGTATCACCGTATTAGGGATGAGGAAATTGATGCTTGAGGAAGTAATTTGACCAAATTCCCTCAGATTTCCTGGAGGCAAGTTCATTTTGCTCTTCACTCTTCAAGCCATGCTTCTTTGAATCCCCTCTCTCTGGAACCACAGTCCCTACCTCACACCAGAGCCTGAATTGCAAATGCCGTGGCTGTCCGTGGCTCACAGTCCATCCGCGGAAAGACTTTTTATATTTTCTTGAAGTCCTTGACTTTACCCAGTAAAACACAGTAAGGTAGGGATAGTTTTTTGGTACAGGTTTATTTGCAATAACATTTGTGATTTTTGTCATAGCTATTATATACAACATCACAATTGATGCAGACCTGTACTCATCCAGAGTAACCTCCAGGGGTTTATTTAAAGAAAACAATGAAAGGTGCTTGCAGAAGAATATGCTGGTGAGCCAAGCACAGAGTTGCACTGAGTACACCATCCACATACAGGTGAGGCCTCCGTCCTCACTCTCATCTTTTCCTCTGAATGACTAATGAATGGTCAACATCTAAAAAGGAAGCTTAGGAGTTAGAAAATGCCTGCCCTTCTAATTAATGCTCTTCTTGTCTAATTGCATGAGCAGGAAATCCTATTCTTTATGCTAGTACATGGTTGCCTTCTATTAATGTGTTACTAGCGTGAAATTTTATTTGGGATTGCAACCGAAAGGCTAAAAATAAGGTTCTTAAAGAAATCAAACATGGTGTTTTCTTTAACGTTTAACAGGTAAAACTTTTAGTAGACTGCAAATTTTATTCTAGCATTTATTCTAGCATCTATCAGGGAAAATTTTTATTTTTAAGCTGCTGAAAAGGAGCTTAATTGTG
This sequence comes from Lontra canadensis, assembly GCF_010015895.1. Taxonomy (NCBI): domain Eukaryota; kingdom Metazoa; phylum Chordata; class Mammalia; order Carnivora; family Mustelidae; genus Lontra; species Lontra canadensis. The sequence goes on from NW_022630999.1 coordinate 12,969,549, forward strand.
ATTTCCACTATTGGATTTAAATTAATATAGGGGAAGGATGAGGTAAAAATTATTTGCTCCAGTCATATCCCATAGTTATGAGAGTTGACATGAATTTTGAAAATCTCACAAGTAGGAAAAATGCTTCTCAGGATTTCCAACAGAAAACTGATTTTATAAATTGTATGACTGTTTCCCTCCAGAACCATGAAATGGTGTTTCAAAGTGTGATTTCCTCAGGAAATCTTTTTAAAAAGATTTTTAAAAGCTCATTTTTAAAAGAGCTGCTTAAGAACTTTCATAGAACATGGTTCTCAGAGTTCAAGATGTATAAGAATGCCAAGAGAACTTATAAGATGCATGTTCTGGGTTCCCAATACCAGAAATTTGGGTTTGAAGGTCCAAGGTATATACAGATTGAAGGAGTACTCCCAGATATTTTTGATATAGATACAGAGATCCCATATCAAAAACTACTAAATACTACTCTGGAAATATTAGCTCTGTTAATAGAGGAATTAAAATCAATTGCATTTTTTAATTTCTTATTCATGTTAAAGGAGTCTTGTTTATGAAGGCCTGGACCTTTTTTTGTTAAGATGTCAATTACACACATTCTTTAAAGGGCTAAAAGCCAGCTCTTGTTCTCTCCTATTTTTGTGCTAAGTCATAGATCAGATGAAACCTGTAGTCCATTCTGGGGGAATGAAGTCAGCTGAGCTGTTGTTCACACATGTATCTTGTTCAGGCTGATGTGTACTTGTGAAGTTTTTAAGAAGATGTGTGTGATTTGGGTCAGTGAAAGAGATTTTGTTTCATTTAACACACCATACTGGATATCAATCCCAAGCCCATCCTGTGGGCTAGTCTTACAGCCAGCTGAGGACCCCCTTTACTCGGTTTTGTAGAGCAGAGTTAAGTTCTGACTAAGGAAGGGAGTTCCCTTGTCACTGCCTGATGGCCAGCCCTGAGCACCTTCCCATGTCAGGCATATGCCCTCCCAGAGATTTGGTCAGGATACCGAAGGACTCCTAAGTCTTGGCAGTAGGGACTGGAAAGCCCATAGCCAACAACCCAAGAGCTGTGTATTGTTATGACTTCTAAGTATTAAAACTGGGCATAGCCTCTAAATGTTTATAGATTATGTATGAATAACAAGATTACTGGTGAGCTTAACTAAGAATTGCTGCTTCAAATTTTTACTGAATCCAAGTCTCTAAGTTTTTTTGGTAATGGAGAGGCTAAGAGCAGAATTAAGACAGAAGAGAAGCAAGAGTCTGGAAAATCCAAAACAAGGATATTCTCCATCATAGAGAGAGGACTGTGTCCTTGATTGTGAACACACTGGTGGTCATTTTCTTGTTTTGAAGCTGCCGTGCCCTAGTAAACTGCCTCACTGTTTGTGTGTTTAGAAGCCCTCTGACGTTGTCAGCTCTTTGGATCTGTGTGTGAACATCAGTCTGGAGAACCCTGGCACCAGCCCCGCCCTTGAAGCCTACTCTGAGAAGGCCAAGGTCTTCAGTGTAAGTGTGGTTTGCCCTTCCTAGAATTCAGACTGGCTAAGAAAGCTTCATGGTTGCTGCAGTCATGTTCGAAAGCCCATAGGACATAACTTTCCAAATACTTGTCTTCTACGTGAAATATTTTTATGTTCAAAGCTCATCAGCATGCAAGATCCGTGAAGGACAGGGACTTTTGTCTTCTTCACTGCACTATTCTCAGCCCTTTGAGCAGTGCCTGGCCCACCATAGGTGTTCAAGAAATATTTATTGAAGAAATAAATAACCATAAAGTCAAACACCTTGTGCTCACCACCCACATAAAAATGTCACCAGTACCTATGTTCTCTGTGTCCCTCTCTTCCTCCATCACATCCACGTTCATCTTGGTCCCCCAAGCAAATCATCACCTTGAATTTGGTCTTTATTGTTGCTTTTCTTCCTATGTTGCTAAACATATACATATTCCTAAAATGTTGTTTGGCTTTTTATGGTTTTGAGCTTTATATAAATAGAATAATTCTACATGTACTCTTCTACGTCTGGTTTTTAACTTGAGCAATTGTGTGGGATTGTTTTTCCTTTTTTGTAGATCCCTTTCTACAAGGACTGTGGGGATGATGGAGTTTGTATCTCGGATCTAGTTCTAAATGTCCAACAACTGTCAACTGCTCAGTAAGTCTGTTTGAGTTCAGAGTAAAATGTAGAAATAAGACATGAGATCACTTTATTCAAATGAATGTTTATGGAGATTTTTTTTCCTACACACACACACACACACACACACACAAAACAATAACTAATAAAGACCTTTAAAATCTGAATTTCAATTTCTACCATCCATAAAGGAGTAAAACGGTAAGAAATCTCAAACCATTTGTGTTTGGATGGTTCCTCTCCCTGCAGTGTTTAAATTAAAATCAATGAAGGAGCAAAAGTAATAGCCTTGACTTATTTGTTGTCTGAGTCATTTTACTATGAAGATGGTTTATTAAACAACTTCCTCAATCCTCCAAATCTAAAGAGTTTTATCTTCTTATTTTTAAAATGAGTGAAGTATTTGAATACCAGCCTTTTTAACCTTAATTTTTTTTTCCTTTTTTCTTTTAACAGAGATCAACTCTTTATCGTCAGCAACCAAAACAGAAGGTTAACATTTTCAGTAACACTGAAAAACAAAAGGGAAAGTGCATACAACACTAGAATTGTTGTTGATTTTTCAGAAAACTTGTTTTTTGCTTCCTGGTCCATGCCGGTAGGTGATGACACTCCGGGCTCACTACTCTTGTGTTTCCTGCCTGACATTAATAACCATCTAGCTCACACTCACATCCCCATGTCCTGTATGCTGTCTGAGGAAGCGCCTTACTCCTAGGTGTGATCAGTCCTAACTCTGGGGCTCCCAACTGGTTCAACCACACGTGAGCGTAGCCTGGCTCTGTATCTAGACCAGTTCTGCTTCACAGCTTTGTCAGTTTTTCCTCTGCCCTGAGACTTGGCCAGACACAACCATGACTCTTCTCCAGCCAGCTGTGGGATGAGCCAGATGTGGGATGCCGTGCTGCTGCACAGATGCTCTGAGCTGCACTTGCTCTAGAGAAGTTAGAGTCCTATAGCCCAGGCCAAGCTTTGTAACCACAAGTCTTACTACTGCCAAGATGCTGCATTCCAGCGAGGTCAGTTAATCATGTTGACTTGATCACTATACCAGGAACACACTTGGCCATGACGGTCCTCTGGCCCCTCCGCTGCCACCAAGCAGTGAAAAGGAGAGGAGCGACAAGCTGAGATTTCCCAAATTCACTTCTCGATAAAAGGATTACAAATGGCTTCATCCAAGTTAAAGTCAGCACGAACGTAGCAGATTGAGTGTTCTAAATCTATTCTGACTTTGATGGTTCACTTTCCTGTGCCAAATGGGAACTTCTTATTTTAAAGATAAAAAAAAAAAAATAAAAAGAACTAAAAAAGATCCTTTAAAGTATTTAAAATATAAGCACCAACGTATGATTTGTTTTCTTCTCTTGAAAGTACAAATTTCGAATATTATTGAGAGAAAGGTATGTATTAAAGACAACATTTTAAAATATTGGATTAAAGTTATTTTGTGCTTCTGAAATATAAGAACTATGATTTACTTCTGGAGGAAAATTCCAGTATTTGACCTCACTTTTGGCTTATTGGGTGTCCTGCTTAGCCGTAAAAATAGTATACTAGCTACCTGGACAATATGAAGTTGTTTTTTTTTTAAAGATTTTTATTTATTTGACACACAGAGAGAGAAATCACAAGTAGGCAGAGAGGCAGGCAGAGAGAGGGGAGGAAGCAGGCTCCCCACTGAGCAGAGAGCCCGATGTGGGACTGGATCCCAGGACCCTGAGATCATGACCCGAGCCGAAGGCAGAGGCTTAACCCACTGAGCCACCCAGGCACCCCCAATATGAGATTTTTAATATCAGGGACAATAAATTCATTGTGAACTAGCGTTACTGCTAAAATGCCCACGTGGTTCGTACATCCTTCAGCACGTATGTGCACACATACTCTACATATTAATTGATCATTGTTTCTTTGGTCTCCAGGTTGATGGGACAGAAGTAACATGCCAGATTGCTTCATCTCAGAAGACTGTTACCTGTGATGTTGGCTACCCGGCTTTAAAGAGGGAGCAACAGGTACGACCTACACTTCTTCCTCAAGTCCACACTCGCCCCTCCTCAGCACTAGTGTCACTCGCCACCATTCCATCTTTGTTGTTAGGTAACATGATTTGACAGGTGTCACAAACTGACCAGCTGCATATTGCAAGGGAGTTTTGAAAATATCTAAATGTTTCAAGTTATTAATAAAAGTGGGGTTTTCCCCCATGCAATTCATTTCAAAAGCACAGAGAAGAGAGAAGTTCTTTTTTTTTTACTGACTACATTGACCAACACTGATCAGAGTGCTGTAGAGAGTCACAGCTATCTCATGTTAACCCCTAGTAAGCAGATTTTCACATCAACACAGAGCTTTCAAATTCTGACAAGTAGATATGCCTGTGATGTGATGATCTGTACATGTGACTCGAAAGATAAGCCCTCTAATTCTGAAGCAAGGCATGCTAAATACAGAAAGGTAGACGAACAGATAGTCTACAAGTTTGAAAACTCAAGGCATATATAATTCAAAATGAAATTGGGGGAAGTTTGCTTTTTGGGGGAACTTTTTTTTTAATTAGTCCCTGAGTATGAACCCTCCCAGATTAATGAGTTTTAATTTTGTGCATAGGTGACTTTCACTATTAACTTTGACTTCAATCTTCAAAACCTTCAGAATCAGGCATCTGTCAGTTTCCAAGCCTTAAGGTAAAATATAATGAAGTCATGAATTGATGATAGATGGGCTTTAATAATATTTCTCTTTAAGTAGTTTCCTAATGTTTGTTTCAATAGCGAAAGCCAGGAAGAAAGCAAAGCAGATAATTTGGTCAACTTCAAAATTCCTCTGCGGTATGATGCCGATATTCACATAACGAGGTAGGTGAAACACTGAGTAGCCTCTGGCCACTGATATCACTCAGTATATAACACATTTGGCTCATGACTAAGGAGGTTCATTCTTAACTGGAAAATTTGAAGTAAATATGGCCCCCTTGTCAACTAAAATGGAAGTCCCAGACAGGTCAGTCCTTAGGAAACCTTGAGTGAATTTATGGACTGAGAGCAACCAAAAAAACCAGAGGGGCAGCCCCTCTGCCGTGAGCTGCAGGGAAAGACCTCTGTGGGCGCTCAGATGAGCTTCACACTTTCCCAAGGGGTCAGAGAACTCTTGGGCCCCGAGCAACTGCCACCACGCCCTTCTCCACACCTGCTTCCTATCATCCGTATGAGCTCACAAGCAGTAGCCCCATCCCTGAACACTGAAGCCCCACGCATATGCTTTGCACATAGTAGGTCCACCACAAATAGGAAATCTCGTCAAGGAAAATGAGTTTCTGGGTGGAAAATTCCTGATGTAATATATTAAGAGTTTCTTCCAACCAAGAGGAAACAAGGCATTTTCCAAAGGAGGTCGTCTATGAATCAATGCTCTATTCCCCTTCTTGCCTGACCCGAGCAAGCAGAATGATGCTGGTTGGTACCAGCGACTTTGAATTGCTCGGAGGGACAGGTGTCTTGAGAAGTGGCGAACATGTGGAACACCAAAGCAGGAACATGGTGACGTATCACCTTGCCTCCTACCAAGAAGGGGAGCAGGTTCATAGGTGCAGACACACCGAACCACAGCTATGCAGGAACACAGGCTGAAGGTGACGCCTACCTCCCAGCTTGGGAACCAGGTCTCTCCACCTGGGGAGGCACAAGGGCAGCTTCCTAGCACGCATCAGTGCACTTCACTGTATTGCCAAGGAGCCCAATAGTGTTTAGGGACAGTGGCTTTCTCTGACATGCCACATCACCCCAACCCCTAAAAGCATGGAACACATAGATCGTGCAGTAGGTCACTGAGCAAAAGAAAAAGGAAAATGTGTCATTATGTCTAAAGCATGAGACACATGAGCAAAGATGAAAGAATGCTTCTATATTGAGTGAGCTGCAAACAGCAAAAGCAGAACAAAGTACAGCCCGAGTCATCCATCCCTGAAAAATTAATCAGCAACTGCAGATTCCAGAAGGACCCACAGTGCTAAAAGAATTGAAGACCAGGGCATCCAGAGAGATTCTTATTACCACATTACCTGATTTTTTTTTTCTTTCTACCTACATTGATTCTTACCCTATATGCTTTTTTTTATTTTAAGATTTTAAGATTTTATTTATCTATTTGACAGAGATCACAAGTAGGTAGAGAGGCAGGCGGAGAGAGAAGAAGGGAAGCAGGCTCCCTGCCAAGCAGAGAGCCCAATGCGGGGCTTGATCCCAGGACCCCGAGATCATGACCTGAGCCAAAGGCAGAGGCTTTAACCCACTGAGCCACCCAGGCACCCCCTAAATGCTTTTTCTTAACACAGCCTTACTAGGATTCTACTCTTGCACCACAGCCAATTTTTCCACATAGTTTAAACATGAAATAAATATAAGATTGAAGGGGGACGTCACTTTCAGAACCTCTTAGCTCTGTAGTTTTTGTGATGGTAAACTGGACTTTAAGACCCTTGGATATTCTTTAAAATATACCAAAAAGTTTTTTAAAAAGTTAATATGGAGAATTATGATGTGTAAACACTAAAATGGCTCCTAATCTCACCACCCAGATAATTCCTCTTGATTTTTTTTTTTAAAGAAACCAAAACTCTAAACAATACAGAAAAAAAAAATGAAAAGTGAAGTTATCCCTCCCACCCCCTCTGGCCATTGCATAGATGACTCAGCTATTTTTCAGAATACCTTCCAGATGCATGATATGATACATTGTCCAGGGGGAAGACAAATCTATCAGGATATATGCATCACACACACACACTACGCGCTCACGTGAATGCGTGCATGCGCACGGGCGCGTGCACACACACACACACACACTCTTAACCGAATGGAATGGTAAAATCCTTCTCCAAACCTTGCTTTTTATGTAATCTTAGAGAAGCTTTTATATCAGGACATACTGAACTAATTTATCCTATTCCTGACTAGATCATAATTTATGTAACCAGTTCACAACTAATAAGATATTTAATAAGATATTGCAGATTTATTTTAACCATCACAAGTAGTATAAAAAATTTTTTTTCTTGAAAACTTTTTGAAAAAGTCCTCTCCAGTCATGGAATGTATCCCTTAGCAACCACTTTGATAAATGTGCAGTTATATTATGCAAACATTATGGGTGGAAATCATGATAGAATTATTTCTAAGCAGGAGCCCCCCCCCCAAGCATAGCTAACTGCTTATAAATAATTGATCATTCACACTTAAGTAACTTAAGGAAAACTTAAGTGACAAATGGCAAAAATGTCAGATCACTTTAAAATCCAAAATCAGAACATACTAATTTAGAAACTAACTCTTTTTAGGGGTTCACACAAAGGTCTTCTAGAAGGTAAAGGGAATAATTCATGCAAATACAACCAGGCTTTCTGTTTCAAATTCTAGTCAGTATTCCCATTTTCCATGTAAGGCTGACAGATCATTGTTTCCTCTCATCTACATAACCTTGACAAATGCTACATCTATTTGAGTCTCCTAGGGCATATTTTCCTTTTGAGCATTTGGAAAAGTTGTTTTTTTTTTTTTTTAAGCATTAAAAAAAGATAGGAGTTCTATAAAGAAGCCCAAAAAGTATCTCAGAAAATGTCCAGTTCAATTTTCTTTTTTAGGAAATATTCAGCATCCTAGAATTATGATACATTGTCCAGGGGGAAGAAAACTGCTTTTTTAGACTCCTATGCCTGCTACCTTCTCCACCCACCCCCCCACCCACCCACAGTCCCAATGAAGTTGGGACTCCCAATAAAGTTGTCCTGGCTGGAATCCAGCCTTAGACCCGGAAATGAGTGAGGAGGAAAGGGAAGGGTATCCAGTTATGTTCCAGTCTGAGTGTCCTATGGGGGTTCCTCTAACCTGGTCCCCACTTCACCTGCAAACCTTACTTGGCAACCCCCCCCCCCACCCCACCCAAGCAGAGAGATCAGGTCATCTGATACCTCTAAGTTTAGTCTGATAAAACCTCCGGGTCAGCCTTCATAAACATGGTCTCTACACTGGTCGTGGAAACAGACTGACCAACCTCAGTTCAGACCAAAAGCATTAGAGTTGGTTTGGAACTAGAGGAGGATAGGGAGAAGGAATAACAAGGTAAATGTGTGCCCTATTTTACAGGCATCCAGTACAAAATACTGCAGGAGCTAAAACCCAATACCCTATCATTGCATTTCAGCCACCCAAGTGGAAAATCCTCTGGTTTGTCAATCCATCCAAAAAACCAGGACTAAGTGTGCACTGCATTAGCACACCAGTCAGTGCAATAGCAATCTTGAGTTCTAGCAGTTCTAAAGTAATACATTTGTACTTCTTTTAGAAACCGTACAACTGGTAAACATAGAACACAAAGAATCTTATGGAGAGATCATGATAGGTTTTTAAAGGAATTTGTTTTAGCCTTGGAAACATCAGCCTATAAGTAGCATTTGTTTTCATTAGGTCTTTATACCTAAATATAAACCTTTACTTGTAATATAAGCTAGAAGATATTTAAATAAAAGAGGTATTGAGCTGCAAGAACAAAAACAAAACTAAAATATTTGACTTTTACAAACATTACTCAACAGATCCACCAACATAAATTTTTATGAAGTCTCCTCAGATGGGAATGTTCCTTCTGTCGTGCACAGTTTTGAAGATATTGGTCCAAAATTCATCTTCTCCATTAAGGTTGGTAAGCTTGTCATAAGAATACTAAATCAGGAGGAAGGGAAGGGGGCGGAATGAGACCAGGAAGAGAAGTAAAAAGTTGAAATATACCAGTGGTTCTCAAACTTGAGCATGCGTTAGAATCACCCAGAGAAAAGTTAAGACACATGTCATAGGATCCGTCCTCCGAGTTTCTGATTCAGTGGGTCTATGGCGAGCCTAAAAATGTGCTTTTCTAACAAGTTCTGAAGTTTTGCTGCTGCTGCTGCTGCTGATCCCACTGTTGTACTTTGAGAACTTTGAGAACTAAGACTCTGAATAAGTGAAAAGTTGGGCTTTGTGCACAGCTGTGTGTTCTGGGTAAAAAACAGATATATTTTGAAAGCAAATGTTCAATATTAATCAATTAAGTATTAATATAATGGCATTACTGTGGGCAAAAGTCTCTGGAATATAATTAAAATGCCAGTTTATCCTTGGAGACCACTTCTACTTGAGAAGCTAACCCTTTACATACAAATATCTTCAGTCAGTTTACATTGGCATTTATAAGCAATTATAATCTAAAGGTTGTTACCAATTATACAAAGAGAAACTTGTGGAAAATTGCAATTTTATAATAAATTATAGAAAATTTGAAAAGTAAAAAAAAAATCCATCCACTACCTTAAATGAATACCATTTTATTGTTTTACATGTCCTACTAGTCAGTTACATGGTTATAACCCTGTGATTTGGTAATTTAAAAAAAAAGAAATCTTTTAAAAGTCCTGATCTGTGATCCAGATACTGGGATTTATAACATGTGACTAGTATTTGGCAATTATTTAACAGGATATTTAATCAATTATTAGTAATAATAAAGTAACATTATTCATAGGGTGTAATAAGTATCAGCACTTTGTATCAAATACGTTATATATATTAACCCATTTAATTTCCAGGTTAGTTATAAGATTGGTAGGATTATTATTCCTATGGTTATTTTCTTTTTAAGATTTTTATTTTTGAGTAATTTCTATACCCAGTGTGGGACTCAAACGCACAACCCCAAGATCCAGAGGTGCATGCTGTCCTGAGCCAGCCAGGTACCCCCCAGGGTTGTTATTTAAAATGTTTAATAGGGTTTAAGGAGGGCATGTATTGGAGCACTGAGTGTTATTTGCAAACAATAAATCATGGAACACTGCATCAAAAACTAATGACGGGGTGCCTGGGTGGCTCAGTTGGTTAAGAAACTGCCTTCGGCTCAGTCATGATCCTGGGGTCCTGAGATCGAGTCCCGCATCGGGCTCCCTGCTCAGCAGGAAGTCTGCTTCTCCCTCTGACCCTCCCCCATCTCATGTTGTCTCTCTCATTCTCTCTCTTCCAAATAAATAAATAAAAAATCTTTAAAAACAAACAAAAAATAATAATGTACTGTATGGTGGCCAACATAACATTAAAAATTTTTTAAACACAATGTTTAATAGGGACACCAGGGTGGCTCAGTAGGTGAATCATCTGCCTTCAGCTCAGGTCATGATCCCAGCATCCTGGGACCGAGTTCCACACCGGCTCCCTGCCCAGGGGGAAGCCTGCTTCTCCCTCTGCCTGCCGCTCCTCACTTGTGCTCGTGAGCACACTCTCTATCTCTGACAAATAAATAAAATCTTAAAAAGTATTTAACAACCAGTAGGACATGAGAACTGGCCTAGTCGAACAGACTTCCCACCAATAAGAACAAATCCTGTATCTGCACATACCCATTAAGTTGCTTATTCTTTTTATTTTATGAATGAGGAGAACTGAGGCAAACAGAGGTCAGGTGTCTCGGCCAATCCACACTGCTCATCAGGGCCAGAGTGAGACTTCAGCCCTGGGAGCCCAACGTGACAGGGAATGTTTTTAACCAACTCCGAAGTCTCAAATTACTTAGCAGTTCACACTGGAGAGGCTGAGATTCTCCATGAAGAAGTGAGAGACAGACACCCGAGCAGGACTCTGAGTAACAAGGTTTACTTTCAAATGGACTCAGTGGTACCACTTAATAGTTGCCCTCCGCCCACGCAGAGGTCACTGATCGTTTTCTCTGCAGCATGTGTATGACGTAGCAATAACCAGATGCTTGCTTCACTCTATGCAGGTAACGACGGGGAGTGTTCCCGTGAGCATGGCGTCTGTGACCATCCACATCCCTCAGGACACCAAAGGACAGAACCCGCTGATGTACCTGACTGGGGTGCACACAGATCAGGTAAAGGCAACGGAATTGCCTATAAAAGTGTGAATTTTCGATACGGAAATACCCTGAGGTTAGGGTGATCATGCCTGATGGATGGATGGAAAACTGAGAGGATAAATTCCATGCATCCTGAGTGCCAATTAACTAGCAAGTTAATTGCATGGAATTTATCTTCTCGGTTTCTTATTAGAAGCAGGTTATTGTTATAAGGAAACAGTTACAGATGGCAGAAATTATTCCCAAAGCTCGGTTTTGGCCAGAGATCTGACGTTGTCAGCGACCTATCTATAAGAAGTTGGTTGCCTGCCACCAAAGACTAGCTGATCTTTCAGATGCCAGCCTGGACTTTCCCCTGGTGGGGATCAACCCTGGCTTCTCATTTTTATCAGCTGGGTTTCCTGCCCAACTTCAGGTCCACCCCCAGCCAATTAAATCAGAATCTTCAGGGCTAAGGCTCTAGCACCAAAGATTCCTTAAAAGGCCCCACTCCCAGGCAGTTCTCACATACAGCCCAGGCTGAGAAGCACTGTGGAGCCAAACCCCTTGCCATCGGCTCAGCCTTAGTCTGGCACTCAGAGCTAGCTCTCCAGAGGTGTTCTTCCTGTGGTGTGCATGGGTGACAACAGGAAATCAAAGTCTTAAAATGGTCCACAGAGCGCCCTGGATTCAGTCAGTCTGTCTACTATTATCGCAAATGGTCTTATTACATATCATACTTATCGTTTAAGAACCAGCGCCACCCATCAAGTTGCATTAGGAGGATGTGAATACTTCTGCTTCTCCCTCTGCCTGCCGCTCCTCACTTGTGCTCGTGAGCACACTCCAGGTTTCCGTGAATGATTACAGGAAGTGTGGCAGGGCTGGTGATGAGAGAGAACCCCACAGTCCCTCCCCTGTGACCACAGGTTTTCCTAACATGTCAAAAGGAACATCAGAAATGATTTTGCTTCCTCATACTAATTTGATGTCCTTCCTTATAGGCTGGTGACATCAGTTGTAATGCCGAAATAAATCCACTGAAAATAGGACACATATCTCCTTCTGTGTCTTTCAAGAATGAAAATTTCCGGCACATAAAAGAACTGGTGAGGACAGGTTAATGGGGTGACTATTTCTTTGGGTGATTCACTGTTTGTTCTAACTGGAAATCAATGCACTTCTTTTCTCCTATCACCTCATGTTACAGAATTTTCTCATTTTGGCTTTGATGGTCTGTACAAATCAAGATTTAGAAAATACACTCTCAAATCTAGATTACTGGGATTATTACTTATGCCAGTAATATAAAATTTCATGAAATCAAAAGAGTTACATGTGAAACTATGGTAGCAGGCACTCTGTAAGCATTGCGAGGGGCTGTGAGGGAACTGAGCACGTGCTTGGAAGGTGAAGCTCCTTCCGTCTCCCTTCCACATGATCACCAGGGTTATTTTGCCACCAGAATGCCTCTCTGGCCATCCTTCTCAATTTTCCAATATCTGTGCCCAGAGTGATGTGCCTTTCCTTGAGAAAGAGGCTAGTCTAGCATCTGGTATGGTGCTTGGCATGTATTAAGAACTCCAATAGTAAACCTTTAGCAAACAGCAACCTTAAGCAAACTGTAGTTCTCCTTGAAGAACGACATTGAAACTCTGGTTTTCACTTATTGAAATTGCTTTATTTTATGACAGAGGGGGGTAGGGGTATGGGAAAATAGAATGAAATCGTTTCTTTTTTATAGTGTAATTATGGTGTAAATGTGGCTTAAATCTAAACAGTAGTATGTAAAAATGCCCAGGAGAAACTCGTGTCAGGGTATGCCAAAATATACTTCTGAGCATTTTCCTTATTTTTATGAAAATGTTTTGATTTTGTAAAGATGGCAGCTGCTCACTATGAACAACATAAAACACAAAACAACAAAGAAACTAAAGTCCTCTAAGAAATCTAATCGCTGACCACTCAGTATCCAATGAACATCCATCTCTATACCTCTAAGTATTAATCCACATCTAGATAAACCTATCCTATTACATAAATGAACCCTGCTACCTTTTTTTTTAAATATGTCAATATAGCATTGACTTTTTTTTTTAATAGACTTAATTTTTTAGAGCAGTTTTAGGTTCACAGCACAACTGAGTGGAACGTACAGAAATTTCCCAACTACCTTTTGCCCCCCCATGTGGACAGCCTCCCGCACTCTCAAAATCCCCTCCCACATCAGAGTGGTCCAGCTGATGAACCTACGCTGTTGCATCATAATCACCCCAAGCCCATAGTTTACATTAGCGTTCACTCTTGGAGGTCAGACATTCTATGGGTTTTCACAAGTGTAGAACGTGTATCCACAATTAGAGTATAATACAGATTTGTTTCACTGCCTTAAAACAACTCTGCACTCCATCTACTCATCCTTCCCTCCTCCCTAACCCTTGGCAACCATAATTCTTTACTGTCAACTTCTTTTTTCATCTAAGGAATACATCTTTATCAATTATGTTTAACGACTAAATTGCACTGCGTTTTGTGCACGTATATTCAGTAATTTACCTAACTAGTACCTTACGGATAAACACAAATTATTTCATGGGGGGGGGGGCGGGGTGCTTTTACTCTCAGAAATAGTAATGCAACAAGTAGGCTTCACGTACTCTTGTGCACACATTTCTGATCAACATCCATACAGATGGAAAATGGCTGGGCCAAAAAGAGTGTGCCCTTTTTACCTTTAGAGCCTAGGGCTACAACTTCCTGAAGAAGGGTTAGAAGGTTCAGGAGACTGTTTTCCTACATCCTTCTCAGCACTGGGTTTTATCTATCTCTGTAAAATTTCAGCATTTACTTTGTTAAGCCCATACTAATTCTTTCCTTTCACCATTGACTCCATCCTGAAAGAACTGCAGAACGGCTTCATGCAGTAATGTTACCTGCTGGCTGAAAGACCTTCAGGTCAAAGGAGAGTACTTCCTTAACGTATCGACCAGAATTTGGAACGGGACTTTTGCAGCCGTAAGTATAAGCTTTATTTGCTGGGCTTATCAATAGCAAGGATGCGTAAAGTTTCATTCTCAGTAAGTTCATACCCTTTGACAAAAGCAGTATTCTGGCTGATATCAGCAATGCCCCGGAGACTCAGAGCAATTTTACTCTGGAAGGCAATAGGCTTCTGCTCCCTTTCCAAAGCTTGCCCAACCTGGTTGTGCCTCAGCATCAGCTTCATAGACTCCACGCCACCCTACTATGTCAGAATGTCTGAGATGTCATCAGGATCCCCTGTGCTGTCCTGGGGCACAATGGGCCACGTCGTTTGTCTTCATCCTCGTGCCCTTGACATTTCTGCCTTCCCAGTCACTTCTAACGTGCGCAAATCAAAGTACTCCTGTCTGTCTCCTTCCTTGAGCTTGCGGCTGACTGGTCTCAGCCCACCACATAGATGAATCTTGCCACGGGAACTCTCTGCTCTCCTGTTTTACCCTTTCTCTGGTGAAGGTCCAGTGTACATACATCTTTTTAAAAGTCCTTCCCATCTCATGAAAAGTTTGAAGAAAGTGTCAAAACAATGTCAGTGTTTTTTCCATTTGGCAGGTGTGACGCTGCAGGAGTCATATCTGCTTTTAGCTGAGATTTTAGTAGCCAGAATCTCAGTCTGGCATGAAAAATAGGATAGACAGGGCTCCTTAAAGCTGACTGCGTAAGTAGCCAGCTATTCATTTTCTCAACACTGGCTCTGATCAAGGCAGCAAAAAAAAAAAAAAAAAAAGAGAGGAAAAAAAAGTCTGAAACCTCCAAGGGTCCTCTTAGTTCTTGTGGATTTTTTTAAATAATGAATCTTCAAGGTGTTTACTAACCATACTCTAGTCCCTATTTTCTAACCATTTCATGAGCTCTCCAACAACCCCATTCTCCCTGCTATGGAATTTTAGGAATAGTGAACTAAGTTCCCTCCAAACTTGTCCCTGAAACCAAAATATGAGCAATATTCTTGGATAAAGATCTAATAGAGGAACCGTGAAAGGCAGGGAGAGGAACAGAGAAGTGGGAGAGTGTAGCATAGAGGAACTGGATTTTCCTCTTGCTTGCTTTTATTTTGTTGTTGGGTATACTCACTTGCAAGCCTTTTGGACCCCTCTAAATCCTGTTAGATGGGAAGCATGCAGTGAGTTATACCACTGTCCCAGCTGATGTAGTTTGGTGCCAGACTTCACCAATTGGTTCTTGTCTCCTTGGATTTGAGGAACAAATGTTTTCCTAGCAACCTCTGCCAGTTGGGAAGGAAAACTGACTGTTGCAAATCAAAATGCAATCATGCTGGCTCTGTAAAAAGCATTTGGGTTTTCTTGAGTTTAAAACTACACTATTTTAACTGTACGACTTTTAAAAGTACCTTCCCAAAAGTTGTCAGGAGCAAAAGTTTCATTTCTAGGAGCAAATTTCTGAAGAAGCGTATTTATGCTTTTTCAGTGGTTACGGATGAGCTGAAAAACCCCCATGAGTCCGTGTCTGTCGAGTCCCTCACATCTTCCTCCTCCACGAAAGGTCAAATGTTTATTCCCACCTTGTTTTCAGCTATCTCAACAGTCAAATGGATGTTCTTAGGCCACTCAGGAGATCCAGTCTGAAATACAAATCTCATTTCCTGTATTAGAGTCCATTAGCATAGTGCCTTTCACCCTTTTCCTGACACACTGCAAGTGAACATTTCCATAATTTTGTCATAAAGTGATGGCTCAGGCTTCCACATGAACGGCATGGTTGGCCGCCGTTTGTAAGGCAAAGCCTCCAGAGTGCGAGCAGGTGTGTTACTGCACTCTTCCAGGTCCGCGTGGTGTCACTACCACTGTTCACCCTCCAGGATACCGTGTGCACAGCTGTGCAAACGGGCAGGCATGGGAGGGCAGATAGATCCATGTTGTGCAGAAATTCTTTTTAGTCTACTGGGACTGTGACACCAGCATCACTTAACTGCTACTTTTCTTTTTAAAGGAAACCATTATCAATACTGTGAACGTTTCCCCAACGATATGTGCTTAAGATACAGGGGTTCAGGCATAAATTCTGATGCAATCTTCCATCTTGAGAAAATTAAAACTAATCACACTGAGCAGGGGGAAAGGAAATAAATTGCTCACTTTCTGGATATGCATTCTCTTTCTGCCTCCCAGATACAATTTAGCAGATTACCTCATGAAGTATGTTGAAACATGTGCCTTAGTAACCAGAAAAACTGAATCCTAGTAGCCAGAGCATAGGAAGGCAGTTCTCAAACCTGGCCATTGTATGCTATTTCAAAGTAAACATCAGTCCCAACATTTGCATTACAGAAAAAAACAAAATATACATCAATAATGTATCCACTGAAAAATCCCTTTTCTGTAACTAGATCCAGGAATACATGTAAAGCTATTTCATATTACATGGTTACCAGTAACAGCATAAAATGTGTCTTTCCTATATGCTGGCCCCAAATCCAGTATTTTATAGAAACACTTAGATTAGGAAACCTGAAATTATTACTCATTATGTAGCCTGACAAAAGGTGCAGGGTGTCATGCATGGCTTGTCATGCATGGTCAAGTTTAAGTGTACTTTTACTGTTTTTAATCTAAGTTTCCATTATTTGACTTATTCAGGTAAATATGTAAGACCTCAAGCTTGCAATTTTCCCTCATAATGCAAACTTCACAAAGTTTTTAAAAATCTGAACCATGATCTTTTCCAATTAAAAACTTCATTTCTAAATCCTGTTTTTCAGCCATTTTCAAGTTAGAATCACCTGGAGAGTGATTTTTATCTGCTGATGCCTTAACTTCACCCACCCAAGATTTGGTTTAATCTGCTATTAATGGCCCAAAGATCCACATGTTTTCAGTTCCCCAGTTGCTTCCCATGTGCGGTCTCACATATATCACCGATTTAGGAATACAAAGATTCTTGGGGCTTCTTCATAGGTGCCATTTGCTCTTGTCATTTTCCAAAGGGAAATAAATAATAAACATGCCAAAGTTTCGTTTGTTAACTTCTGTGAGGATAAAATCTATTCGTATGTTCCAGTCAACTTTCCAGACGGTACAGCTGACAGCATCTGCAGAAATTGACACCTATAACCCTCAAATATACGTGATCGAAGAAAATACAGTCACGGTAAGCACATCCTGTCACCCCAGCAAGCACTAGTCTCTGAAGGCATTTATTTCTGGGAACTTTAAGAATAGTGGTTCTTCTCACTTATGCATCTGTATGAGTTTCTCAGTGAAACTCTAAAAACCTGAGGTTTATTACATTAGGCTTAGTTGGCAAAGTTGTTTGCTACTCAAAAAAGTTCAGTGATGTATTTGCCCTCCACACTCCTGGCCTGCGCCCCCCCCCCCCCCCCCCCACCCCCCGTGAAGCTGGATCAGAAGGGACAGTGCACTGCAAGGCACAACAAAGGGGGCTCCTACTGTTTGTGGCTCCCTAATCCAGGTTTCAACCAGCCTGCCAGCTCTTCCTCTCTTTTCTTGCTCTCATGGCACAGTCTACATCTTAGGCCATGACATTCAAGTCATGCTTATTTGAATCATATATTTTATTGTTTAAATAGAAGTGCTTAAGTATGCCTAATAAATAAGGCATTTATTAGAGGGTTTGGGATTTTTTTTTTTTTTTTTTTTTTTAGTATTCCTTATAGCTAGATACTGGCACTATGTGAAGTGTCCATTCATTAGTTCTTATAGTCTAGAAAACTATAAATGTTCCTCTTGATTAAAAAAAAGAAAAAGAAAAAAAGTCTTGCAAAGAAATGTACTTTCAGAGAAAACAAAGGCTCACTGTTACAAGGGCTGGCACAGGACAACTTTTCCTTTGCACTGAAACTCTGGTTGGAATAGGCCATGTTTAGATATAGTGGGATTTCCAAGCTCAGCTAATCTGCTAGCAGAGCCCTGAGCATTTTCCTCCCAATGCTTTTGTTAACAGTTGGAAGCCCCAGTTTAAGACTCTGCCCCAAGACCAGCCTGGTAGCTGGCCTCAGTCCACTGTTGTAGCCATTAAAAAGCCAATGGCCTTTGAACTCTGGACCTCTCTCAATCCTTGAGAGTAGGACTCTAAGCACTGGTGTCCCACCCCGGTCCCAGGGGAAAGGATTCCAAGAAAGGATCCTGTTCAGCTCCTGGCATACCACCCTCAGGAAAGGGCCACACCCTCTCTTCAGAGGCTAGGGCATGGAAAAATTAGAAATGGAGCCAAAGGAAATGTGGACTTCAAATTCAAAGTACTATGAACTTAGCAGTACTATAGATATTTTAAAAGTTCATTTTAGAAAAATGTAGTGTTCAGACTCTCTGAACATCTGCTGAGGTCTTTATTTTTTTTTTAGAAAATACTATTAATTTCAATTTTCAGTTAACTTATCTAACAATTAAAATGAATGCTTTGGATTTTTCTTGGTTTTCTCTTATCAATACTGATAAATACCAAAGGCCAACTATCACCTATGAAAATATATTTTGAATCCAAATAATCTGGGTTATTTTTTGAATAATACTTGGAATCCAGATAATAAACTGGCATATCCCTATAGGTGGATGAGTGGTTCTTAAATTTATTTGAATCCCAGTCCATTAAAAAATCTGAAACAAAAATTTTTATACTTGTGGATCCCTTTGAATCCATGGACCCCACCCTGGGAAATTCTGGAATGGACAGTAAAGGTATGACTGCCATTAAGCAGTAAAGTACAAATTCAGTTACTTTATTCCTAAATTGTAAAACCTTATTTTAGCTCTTGAAAATATAAATGAAAAGAAAAATAATTACCAAAAGGCAAGACAAAGTTCAGCCAACTCATAAATTCTGTGACAAGAAGCAGCACATCTGCCACTGTAACGGAGTATTAAATCAATCAATAAATTGGGTTTTGTCAACTTGTCTTCCCCAAAATGCAGCTCTTAATATTCTTAATTGTGGAGGAAATGGCAGTGATTCTTTCTGCAATTAAAAAAAAATACATAAAATATATTTTATATATATATGTGTGTGTGTGTGTGTGTGTGTGTGTGTGTGAGAGAGAGAGAGAGAGAGAGAGAGAGAGAGATTTATATATGGATGATACGGTTTTACCATTAGAACTCTTAGGGCAGCCATTCTATTACAAAGTCACAAAGATTCCCAGAAAGCAGACATGGAGAATCACAAGTAGCCTCAAGGACAGTTTATCACTGAAAAAGGTCAGCCTGAGCTGTTACTTCCACTTTTTAACAACCCATATCAAATAACTTGAGTGAGTTAAGTGAAAGGAATACTTAGGATCCTAGTACAAAGCTGCTGTTGCTTAGTCATAAGGGATCTGGGGTTGTTAATTTGTTTGGTCTTCGACTCCCCTCTCCAAAACTGGACTCCAAATGCTGTCACTTGGCGATGAGACTATGCCAGAAACCGAAGTTCCTATTTCCTAAATAAAGCCTCTGAGGTTGTCAGAGGTGACATACTCACTAAATACAGACACAAAAAGAGAGGAAACTAGAAAATTTGTATTCCTTGCCTGTACTGTGAAGAAGCATTTTTTCTAGAAATTATACTGCACAACGTTTAGCTGAGGAACGAGATCATGCGTGAGTCATGTCACCTTTCTGGACCACCATTTATAGGATTAGAGAAATTGACTAGACCAGCTCACTCCTTCTGGGTGCTACAATTATTTAACTACTGCATATACACATTTACAGATTCCCATCATGATAATGAAACCCCATGAGAGAGCTGAAGTACCAACTGGAGTTATAGTAGGGAGTGTAATTGCTGGAATCCTTTTGCTATTAGCTCTGGTTGCGGTCTTATGGAAGGTAAGAACATTTTTATATTTAAAAACATGGGGCTCCTAAAGACATTGGTCTTGAATTTCCTTATCAAACAGTAGCCTTAAGTTTTATATAGTACCCCCTCCATCATAAGAGAAAAGAAAATGCAAATTTATTTGCAAATTCTCCCATCTGTCCTTGAAAACAATCAGTAAGGATTTTATCTCTCTGGTCTTGGCCCATATATGTAGGTATGTATCTGTGTGTGTGTGTGTATGTATATATACACACACATATATATGTGTATATACACATATACTTTTTTTTTTTTTTAAGCCTGCCTTACATCCTGACCCCTGAATGTTTTGTTCAGCTGCAAATAAGTACACCCTGGAATATTTTAACTTTATGCAATTCAGAATTCAGTTCAACTCCCTGGGTATGATTTCCTCACTGAAAAGCTCTCTCCAGAGCCCAGAGATTCCCAGAGGTGCTCCAATGGGCAGCCAAACGGGGGAGGGGGGATACCATAACAAAATAGCCCATAGGTGGTAAAATTTTTCTATTATCATCTCACAGCTTGGTTTCTTCAAAAGAAAATATGAAAAAATGTCCAAAAATGCGGATGAGATTGACGAGACCACAGAACTCAACAGCTGAGCTCCCCCCGACCCCGCAGTCGATGGACAGTGTCGAACCCTGGGTTTGCAATTTGCATGAATGGATTCTTTTTTTAAATCCCAGTGTTTTATGTGTAATAGGTAAACTAGCCTGATATTTTACGAAAACTGCAGGTCAGTTTGGAAAGAAGAAATTGGGGGGTGGGGTGGCTAGGAGTATAAAGGGTAAGACTTATTTTATACAGGGGAAAAGTGATCTTTCCACTGGCTGGTCCAGAGTTTACATAATAACATGTGTTGTGTCGGAATAATGAAATGCTTACCATCATGAGAAGTCTTAAAGAGAAATATAACCTTTCTCCGATTTGGGGGAAGGGTACCCCAACCATTAAAAATGGTTTCTAAACAGTAATGACCAAAGTGGAAGGACTTGGTGGCACAGATACACAATTAGCTTGGATACTGATGTTGATGGGGAAAAAACAACACAGGTTTTCAACTCATGCTGCACATCCAAAGCTGCCACAGAGGTTATTTTAAGTGATAATTTTCTTAAGAAAGTAGGGTAAAATTTGCTATTAGCCTGCAGCTGCCTTCTCAGTCCCTTGTTTGCTACATGTACTTACCAAAACATGCTTGGATACCCGGTAGGAGCAGAGAGTATGCTTTCTGGAGAAAAGACTTCCATTTAAGTGTGGAGAGAGATACTCTATAGTAGTATAGAGGCCAAAGCACAAAACTATGTCTAAAATCTGTAATATCACAACATTTACGGTATAATCCTATCTGCTAGAGGCCCAGCCTATGCTACAGGAAGTAGGAAGTTTTCTTTCTCCTTCAGGATGCCCGGCTGGCTAACTTGACTGGCTGGAAGGGACCTAGTTTGAACTTTTGGAAGAAGAAGAATTTCTTTGCCTTCGGCATCCTTCCACCTACCGTACTAAACCACTTTTCCCACTCCGGGTATCCCCATCTTCTAGAAGCCCCCCAAGGCATGCCTTCCTCTCCAGTAATCCGGAGCTAACCACGTTCCCTTGGCCCTTGACCAGATATCCCATTCATTGGGGGCAGCTGCTCTGCACCAGGTATGAGGAAGAAAAATCATCTCACATACTTATAATCCCCTTAACTCCAGGAAGCTATTTTCACTTACTGGTAAACAGGTAAGAAAAATAAGCCAGAGAAAATTTCTAATTGTTGGAATTTCAAGCAGCATAAAGAAGGTAGTTTTAAAAAAAAAAAAAAAAAGACAACTCAAGAATTTGCAAGAAACTACAAGGAGATATTGGCAACCACCTAATTAGCAGGTTTCATCCTCTGTGTTTGTGTGTTGCTGGAGGACTTAAACTTCCAGAAGAATGACTGCCACCTGGGCAAGTTTGCTCCCTAGCTAGCTTGTTAGGTCCCAACTCCTGAGACATTTATTTGGTTCGACAGGGATAATGCCACTAGTCTGTTTTTTACAAGCATCCCAGTCACTGATATAAATAAACTATCTTGGGGATATACCACCCATTTCTCCTTCTGCACTTCCTTTTCCATTTCTGAGCCCACACATTCTCCAGAAGGGACTGGGAGAGAGGCAGAGAGACTATTTTATTACAGAAACTGACATAAAAACCTAAAGCTTTAGACAAGTCACTCTGCCTCTTTACACTGCAGTGTCCTCATTAGAAAATGGGAAGCCCGGGTTGTAATTCAGCAGCAATGCTTTTAGCTTTAAGAGTCTATCACCTCAATTTCGTGTAATTATAATCCTCCAAAAACCAGACTTTGAAAACAGGTATACGCCTTGGTGCACCTGCTCCCGACCTCCCTCCTGGCCCAACTCCGGTGAGCTACCTAAAGCTATCTTCAGTGATTTATGTTCAGTGATTTGTTTTTGTATTTGACAAAGCAAAACTCGGGAGCAAAATTAGCCACAAAATGTCAGGGGTTTATAGCAAAAACATGGTATTCTCCAGATGTGCTAAGGCCCGGTTCTCATTAACAGCCGTGTGGACTTTGAGTCCAAAACTTCTTTAGAAGAGCAGAGGAAAAACATCAGTAACTTGATAGAGTATTTAATAAACCATATAACTACTGTACATATACATGCTAGTTCTTCAGGGTGCCACACAAAGACTTCTAGCAGGTCATTCCTTTCATTTTACTCTGCCCCACTTTTCTCACAGAAGCACTAAACTGAGGTCACATACCCATGGCGAGTTTGAGAGCTTTGGCCAAACCGTGGCTTAGGTAATCTACCTTGTCAGCATTGTCTCCATGAAGTAGCTGAGTTACTCCAAACTGAAAACTTAGCCACTTGTCTCTGTACCATTTATTACCTTAAGGCAAGGTTTCTCAGCCTGGGTGCTACTGATGCGAGGGGCTGGGTAATTCATTCTTGCTGGGGACAGTCCTAGGTGTTGTAGGACCTTCAGCATCCCTGGCATCCACCAGACGTTGTGACAATCAAAAAATACTTCCAGACATTGTATCACACCTTCTAGGAAGCAGAATCACCCCCACTGAGAACCCCACTACACTAAGAGCAAGTGGCCTAAATACACAACTTCTGTTATCAGATCAAAATTTGAGGTGGTGGCTCTACTGAGTATTTCTCAAGCACTTTTAAGCAAAGGCGAGTATTTATCCAAGAAATTAAAGAAAAAGCCCATTGCATGAAAAAAAGAGTTATGTATTCCTATTCAGCCCTACTTTTGTTTTAAAAGTAAAATATGGGGCTTATAAAATACCATCTTAAAGTTTCCATTTCATAAATGGTATATAGATTAAGATCTATAGAATGTGATTAAAAACAGTTGCTTCATGCACAGCTCCCACACAAGCCATTTATAAAATAGTAGTTTGTGAGGAAGCTGCCTTGAGACTTGAAATTGTGCATCATTCATTTTAGCAGCAAAAGGAGAGCTCTCAACTGGAAAGAAATTTTTCCTAGCTGGCAAGAGTTCTTCTTATAAAACAGAAGTTATTAACTGTGAAAAGAAAACTAAAACCAATTTATCATAATCACACAAGTGATTATACTAAAATCTATTATAAAAAGTGTAATTTCATAATGTATTTATCTATTCTGATATACAACTGTAAGTTAATATATTAAAAATCTCATCAATTAAGACATTAAACAGAAAGGGGATCCCTCAAACTGAGCACACTGACCCATCTTTGCTATTTCAGTTTGCACATAGAAAATATCCGCATTCATAACTTTTCAGGATTATGCCCTTCATGTACATTAACAATACACATTTTAAACAATTTGAAAGACTAAACATCCAGAGGTAAAAGATAAACATGAGGGTAAAGTTTGAAATAAAAATGTTTACTCCATCCTTGAACCTTAAATAATGAAAATATAGCCATATGTAAATATAAAAAGATGGTTTCATCTGTACTGGATTTTGGAAGATAAAGTCAAAATAAAAGTGTATATACTGCACAGCTATGTTAGAATTGTGTATTTTTTAGAGAGAAATTATCTGATATTTTCCTTCCTGTAAGGTATGAATCTTTAAGATGTGATAAGTACAGTTAATTGTTTTTTTATTAACTGGTTTTGCCATTTTTCTCTCCACCAAAAATATAAAAATGTATGCATGTTCATCAAATTGTATAATTCATTTCTGAGAAATCAAATTGAAAGATCAACATTAGTATGAGAAAAACTCTTAAGTATGAGAATCAAGCAAAATATTATTTAACTGTAAACCAATCTTCATACCACATTACTGAATTATAATTAAAATCGTTCTGAAAATAAAGTTATCTTACTTTGGACTTTTAATTTTGCGGCTTGTATATTTCACTGTATCTTGCACACCCCCATGGAGTCTTGAACCAGTTCTGAAGCAAAGTAAGCAAAGAGTGAGGCTGTTATCTAATCTCTTAAGTTACTAGCAGCGACCACAGGATGTTCTGTAAGAACCTTTAAACTACCTTCATGGTTTAGGGACTAGGTGTAAAACTTTGCCTCTAAACGTGTGTCCACAGATAGGCAGCATTGCATCACCAGAGCCTGTTACAAAATGCGTATCTCTGGTGCCATCCAGAACTACCAAATGCCAGTGGGAAGTTTAACAAGATCCCCAGATGATTCCTATTACGTTACACACTAAAGTTTGAGAAGCCCCGCTCTAAAGTACAACTTCTCTCTTGAAATAAAATGTGTGCTTGGAATAGAGAGGAAAAAAAGGTTGGGCAAACTGTTCCAACTTGCCAAAGGAGTCATGTGAAGGTTTCTTTTGTTTGTTGTTGTTTAAGTTTGAGTAAGCAGGAGGGTTTAATTATTTTAAGGATTAAATATGCTGAAGTTATGACGTGTTAAGAAAGATACAGAGCAAGCTTACCAACTGGCCCTCACTGCACAGATGGCACATTAATGCAAAGCTTGGGTGGCACGTGCTTCCATCTACATTGATGCACAAATGTCTCCCATCCCAGATCAGGTGATCTGTCAAACGCCTTCCTTAACTCTGCCCATCTCAGCTCTGGTGAACCAAGCTGTCAGGGCCGCTTACCAGGGAACCACCACCAGTGAGTGGGTATGCATCGTACATTAACCACTGAGCCACCCAGGCACCCCTGCATCGTACATTAAAATACAACTATGAAGAAAAAGAACATTAGTTTTATCACAGAACAGATCTAAATATTAAGGCTACCAATTTGTCCCAAATTGGAAAATTGTATATTTACTCATTGTTTTAAAGTAATTCCTTTTACTTATTCTATGTCACTTTTTAAAAACTATAAACAGCATTTTTAAAAATTCCATCCTCATCCTATCATAATCCCTCAATATTTTAAACTCAGGTACCTATTAAAGGTCAGTCATCAGGTACCTATTAAAAGTTGTCATCTAAGAACCACTCCTAACTTAAAAGGCTAAGGTCAAATTGCAGTTCTATGCAAAAGAAAAGGAACAGACTAAACATCGGACTCAAGCTGCTCTTATTGCAGCGCTGGCTCTACTGCCCTCTGGCGGATCAGCTACTAACTGCATCACAGACCACTCCCACCTTCAGAGACCTCTCACAACCTCCGTGCAGAGCATGAAGGGACTATGCTGGGTGTCACAGTATGGGAGCGGGGGAGGAGGGGAAACCCACTCATGCATTCAGCCAGACACCCTCACACAACTCTAAGTGCTACAACTATACGTATGTCCAGTGTGTTTAATCTGGGGCATAATACTTAACACCAACAGCACTTCTCAGTGCATGGTAGGGGTCAGGAATTTGACAGGACTCCCTGACCTCAACAAGTCTAAGGTCTAGTGATGGAGAAAACTAAGAGATATAGTCCATCCGGTAGCATTAAGGGCCACAAGATAGAAGGGAAAGTAAAGGAACAGGACTCTAGTTTGAAATAGGATAGTCAGAGAAGGCTCTGTGAGAAGGTAACATGTAACCAGGGATTGAAATAAAGTAAGGAAGCAGACTGTGGGAATACCTGGAGGAAGAACATTCTAGAAAAAGGAACAAGTAAGGGCCCTGTGACAAAATAAGCCACAGCAAAAATGGGGGCGGGGGGGTGAGTGAGGGGCAGGCCGGTGCCCAATCACAGACTATAGGCCACAGTGAGGACTGTGGGTTTCTAGAACGGGATTGGCTCTCAGGAGGTTCTGAGGGACTGACTCAGTGGGAGGCAGAAGAATGGCAGCAGGGGACTGTCAGCAGGCCACAGCAGCAGTCCAAGAGAAATGGAGAGCTGGCATGGTTGACAGATGTAGCAGTGGAAAACACAGGAACAGCTGGAGTCAGACATTCAGGAACCCTTTTTCAAATTCTCCAGTAGGTTCATTCAAGGATTGAAGATCAAGACTCAAAGTACTGGCTTCTTGACCACTATTTCTCAAAACAAACTGAAATAAATTGTGACTCTAATATCATATCCAAAGGACAAAACCATCCACAAAATCACAAAATACTTCACTCACTGACCATCTACTATTACTGCCAAAGAAAACAAAATCCTTTTCATTTTAGTTCTCATTGAAAAATACTAAAACATAAGCAATCTGAACTTCCTACTTCATGGAAGAGTATGTCCAACACAGGCATCTTTCCTCACCTTTCAATGACTCTCCCACCTTTTCTCTAAAGCCTTTCCTCTATCTCTGGTTCCCCTTAAGCCCTCATCCTGAACACCCACTTATTTTTTGTCTCCCTTTTGTCACATGTTACTGGTGTAACATAAGAGACTGTACTTCATTAAACTGTCTTAACTTCTGGAGAAGAAAAATCAAAATATGTTTAAAGACAGAGGTTTACCAAATTTAATTTTAGTACTCTTAAAAAAAAATGTGTGACTTAATCACCAGTTGCCCAAAAGCATTCTTTGTTTTTTTTCCAGGATGATGATGATTCTTCATACATTTCCTGAAAAAAAGAACCACAACAGGTATACAAAACAGAGTGGCTTAATAAATTCAACTACATCTGAATAATACAGGCAAATTAATATTATATCTATTTAAATCTGCTACTCTTCTAACAATCCAACAAACATTTGCATAAGGCACTAAGCGTAGAAAAATGAATAAACATGTTCCCTAAATTTAAGGACTCCCAATCCAGTGGGTGTCCTTATACAAGTCCTTACACAACAATACACAAGAAAACCTAACAAGACAAGGTGCAACCACAAAATGGAATAAACAATTCCATTTGGGGCCACATCAGGAGACCGCCTGAGCAAGGTCATGCAGGGAAAATGAAAGATATTTGGTTTTAAACATTTTTTTTCTTTCCAAACATATCTACTACTTCAACATTTCTAAATATTTTTCTGTAGGCAAAAGGGGTATTTGCATTAGGTGTGAAATTAAGTGACCACCCACGAAGTTTCTAAGTAGATTGGGCTGCACTTTATTGACAACTGTGAGTGTGTGCCCCACCTACCTGCCTACCCGTTGCCTAGATCACCAATGACATCAAAGCACAGGTGGGACTAGAACCCCACAAGAATTTAGATACTTCTTGGAAGGGAGTGGAACAAGAATGTATCACTATTCTCACTCTCCTGCCAAATTCTATTCCTAAGGGACAGAAATCCAAATCTGACTTTCCTCTGAACACCTGTATACCCTTCTCACCCTCCACAGACAGAAAAGCAAATAGAAAGCTCAGCTAGTCCTCAAGGTATAAAAGGAGAGGATGCCCCAACTCCTGCCCACTCTCTTATTCTGGAGGCCTACCCTCTCATTACCTTCTATCAGTGGGGTGTCCCTTCCTCCTCCCTTGTGAAGAAAACTATCTCTGCCACCTAGGCTCACAACTCAATGTAGAATGCTCTTCCTACCTCACTCTATTCAGGAAACGAGCTCATGTAGTCCATCAAAATTGTGGCAGCTTTGTTCATAGCAAAGCCGCCATCTATCTGAGCTTCACTAGCATCCCCTTATAAGAACGGGTTTCAGTTTTTATTCAGAAAATACAGTACTGAATTTCATAGGCCCTGTGTCAGAGTCCCATTTGCTCATCTCCACAACTAACTGAGGTGGTAGGCTCCTAGGAAAGACTCACCCTCTGGTCCTCTGGTCTGGCTTTCTGATCTGAGCAGTTAATTCATTCCTCAGCTTTGCTACCAGCCAAAATGCTGCAGGCAATTCTAGACTCTTAAGTGCAATTACAAGTTTGAGAATTCAGAATAATCCCACTGTTGTTATTACACCAGGGAAGAAATTAGGGAGTTGGGTCTTTTCATCCCTTCAGAATGTCTTTTTTGACCAGAGGTTTGCTCTTCTTGATTGGTTTGATATGTTGACATAAAATGAGCTAGAATTTCCTAAATCTATTTTAAAAATCTACTCACTATGCATTTTCTCCAAAGAGGCAATACCCCACCCTTTCCTTTTCCTAAAAAAAAATTCTAGAGTTCTTTGCTCTTTTGCCTTCAGAAATCTGTTTTAGCTACTGCCTAAATAGCCATGCATTATTCCCACTCTCCAAAAGAAATTCAAGGGAATTCTAATCCAAAGAAAATGAATTCATATATGAACCAATGGAGCAGTCCCAACTAGGAATTCTAGCTGTTACCATCTACTGAGGCCTAATCTGAGCCATGCATTCTTTGGGGCATGTCCTTTTCATGTTTAACAAACCTTCGGAAGGAAACACTACATAAACACCCTACAGATTAAAAAACACATGACTCTAAAGAGTCAGGAAAGCCCCATGAATAGAAGCTGTCACCTCATTAGGTTTTTAAAAATCTGTAAGAAAAATCATGTCCAAATGGCAAAAATAGATATTTTCTTACCTTCTTCCATATGGGCACCTTGGCTTTTAAATTATCGATGGCATAGCTCACAGCTTGGAGGGACTCAGCCCTATGGGCTGAGGACACAGCGATGATGATGCTCGCTTCTGATACTGGAACTGAGCTTTGACAAAATGAAAGAAAAAAAAATGCCATTTCTTCTGAATCTAGTTAAAGAATCTACTAAACAGATGAAAAAAAAAATTCCAGTAAAGCATTCTTACAACTAAACATCCAGTTCTGTTTTATATAAACTTCCACATTAGTTAAAAAAACAGTAATTGATCCCAACCGCATTCAGCAGAGGAGATGCAAAGATTGTGGCTAATTTGTTAGCATCGATCCATTAAACCTGTCTGAAGGGCACTGAGAAAAAGACCTTTCACTGTTTCTGGTTTGGATAAGGTATAGTGCCAGGTAATGCCTAGAAACACAAACTTACTGCATGAGTATAATGTAGAGTTTAAAATATTAAACAGAAATAAATATAGAATGGATAAAATTATTAATAAAATTATAATTGTTAATAATAAAATAATGGAATATCACAGAATGGAGTCCCTATTGCTGGGTTCTATTTAAAGCGTGGAACGCCACTCTTCTTAGTGGTACGAAAAGGCAAACTAATTTAGTGACCTTCAAAAGCATTTACATAAAAAAAAAAATCTATTAACAGACTTGTCATACAAGCTGAGTGCAAACTATGAAACAATTCTTAAAAGGCCTTAAGGACTTTAGCACACATTAGCACAGGCCATCTGTGCTGGGCCTTCCAGTTTTGGCACATTTGGACTTTGTTACAGCATCAGCCACTCTCCAAATGTTACAATGTAACACCCAGAGTATCTCCACTCTGTCTGCCAGAATCATACACAAACCTTCCTCTCATGGTAATACAGGATTCCTATGTACCAATTCTGATTCTGGAATCTTCCAAAGATGGAAAACAACTGCAATTAACTTTTAAATTGCTAAAGGAAATCATACCCAAGTCTATGAAACACTGCTATGTGTTTGACTGGCCATTTCTGCCTAATGTTGCCACAGATCTTTCGGATTTCATTTTCTGCCATTGGGAGATATGCTTCATATTCTAAGCTAATGACTTTTTTCCCTTCAAAGTTATTTCTTGTAGTCCCTAAAAGAAAAAAAAAAAGAATATTATTAAAATAAGGTTTTTCCTTACAATAGAAATAACACATTAATAGAAAAGAGGATTATCTTTTAGTAGACAGGCAGCATATACCAATTTGTCTAAAAAATGCTTTCAAATTTTCTAAGAACAAAAACTTGGTTAGAAAAATAAAAAATAGAGACGTCTGGATGTTAAGTCTGCCTTCAGCTCCGATCATGATCCTTGGGTCCTGAGACTGAGTCCCACATTGGGCTCTCTGCTCAGTGGGGAGCCTGCTTCTCCCTACCCACTCTGCCTGCCACTCCCCTTGCTTGTGCACTCTGTCAAATAAATAAATAAAATCTTGGAAAAAAAAAAAAAAGAAAAGAAAAGAAAAAATAATTATCACAAAGATAAAGAAATAAAATGACACTGATTAGGCAAGCATGACTAAAAACACTTATAGGACAAACCAAGATGGGAAACATGCTCCAAGGATTATCATTAAGTTAGTATCATCACTATTTTTTCCCCCTCAATATTTGGAAAATACAGAATTCTCCCTATTAATAATGACTTTTATCCTACTCCTTTAATGCCTTTAACATAGGTTAATCTGAAGATTACTAAAATAAAAGAAGAACCAAAAAAATTTCTACCCACCACCATGGGTAATCTTGACTTACTGCTCTCAGTACCTTAAAATCCTCTATTAACCCTGAACATGGGAAACACTTGCTAATTTCTCATCTCACACAGCCTAACAAAAACTGTGAAAATGACAACTCACCTACAAAGAGGGATACTGCACCACAGAGTGGAGAAATCACCAACTGTGAGACTTCATCTATGGACAGCTTCTCAGCAGTGAATTTTATTATATCTTTAGAGTTCTCTTCAACTTCATTCAGATCTTCCCTAGAAGATATTAATAAACCTTAACATTGGTACGAGAGGCAAAACACCCAACCTACAGTTTTTCAACTAATATTTTTCATATGTTAGATGTGATAGAATGATAAAAATAAGCAGGTGTAAAATTTTAGCAAAACTCAACATGTTTATAAATATCCCTAATCAATCAAGCAGGCTATAAAAAGGAATTTGCCATTAACATGATCACTTAAAATGTAATCTATCTCATATGCCAGTCTATTCCAAATTCTGGAATTGCTGCTCTTATCTTCCATCAAGGTATAGGTCAGACATCGACACCTCCATCCATACGCATGTTACCTCTAACCGCTATATGTCCGTGCACCACACCTAAGCTGCCTTTTTCTTCATCCAAAAACAAGAAGAACAGAAGCAATGCTGACTCCACAGGAACTGGGCTCATTTCATAACCAGAAATAATTCAGTTAAGTAACTGAGGAAATAAGGAAATGAACTGCATGGCTATCACCAGGTGTCATACAAAGCCCTCTGCCACGTATTTCTCATTTCATTCATCAAGCATCTATTACATACTCACTAAGAGACCAACTTCATGCATTAGACAAGAACCAGGGAACAAAAAACCTAGCTCCTGCCCTCAAGGCACCTACACAGGAATGGAGAAACAAAGCAATAAAGAAAAATTATATATGGGGGTAACACAAAAATAAACAGGGTTCTGAGACAGAGCACGGGTGCTGGGGAAGTGCGGCTGTGTAAGAGCATCAGGGAAAGCCTTTCTCAAGAGGCAGGATTTAGAAGTGAAACCTGAAACATAAGCAAGCAGTCCTGGAAAGAAACAAGGGAACAGGCCCCCAGGCAGAGACAGAAGGAATGGCAAATGCAAAGCCTCTAGAACAAGAAAGACCAGGGTGTTCTCCAGAACCTAAGGGGAGGCCAGAACCCAGGGTTCAAAGGAGGGAACAGAGGGGCTGAGAATGGGCATGCAAGTCGGACTTTGCTCGAGGAGTTGTCTGGATATAATCATAAATCCTGAGGGATTTTATTTACATTGGGAAAGAAGGCTCAGAGGAGTTAAGGACTCATTCAAGGTGATTCCAATCAGGGAATCTCACTAAATCCAACATTCTTTTCCCTATTCTTCCAGCTACTGAAAAGAAAAGCACAAATAATCACATTCCACTGGATTCTAAGATGTTTCAACCTTCCGTACATGCCACCTGAGATTGTTAGAAGAACTTATAGGTAACCCAAACATGGTCTATGCTCTATGAACTTGGAACCATACCAAACTCCTACAACTTGATTCTATAAGGACATGGCTTCTAAAACCACATGATACAAACCCAAACACCTTCAAACAATACATAATGCTATTTAAGTAATCTTTCTAATATGTCCAAAGAACACCTTTAATCCTCTCTCTCTCTCTCTCTCTCTCTCACACACACACACACACACACACACACAAACACCTTTAATGGCAGCACACTATTTTCTGAATAAATTCCAAACAAAAAAAAATGGCATTTTTCTAAAATCATGGTGTTGATATGGTGACCAGTTTCCCAGTGAAACTGAGACACATATCTAACAAAAAACTCTATTATTTCCAAATAGTAGAACTAAGAAAGATCCAGTCTTTATTAGTATGATGGGCAATTTGCTTTGCAATATATATTCTTCACTTTTGGGGGCACTGCCCTCCAGCAGAGTGGAAGAAAAAAATTGGTGAAAAAAATAAACTGGCATCCTTAGAATGTTCCTTTCTTTAATGAAACCAAGGTTTTACCTTTTGTATTTACTCTTGACTTTGGAGAAAAGCCCGTATCATAGTAAGAAAGGTTTCCTTCATTCCTAACTTACGAAAAATTTTTAATTAGGGATAATCATTCATTTCTACATTATTTGCTCTTCAGTTGACAATAAATTAAGCCTCATTCTGTCTCTCCAGATTATGCTAAGAGATATTCTTATGCATCATCCTACTTAGATAAAGACTATGTTGTTTGGGAAGATGCATTGGGTCCTAGGGCCACCTGCAACACAGCTATCGTGATAAAGCTGTTTCTTTACACCTGGAAAATGGTAAGCTTTCTTGTTAGGCACAGTGATCTTTTTATTTCCTGACTATGCAATTTTTTGACATTTCTCTGTACCGAGGAGAGCTATTACCCTGTATGAATAAACGTATTTGTGAAAAAGTACAGAGAATCCAATAACCTGAATTCAAATGTTGGCTCTGCTTCTTACTAGCTATGTGATCATAGACAAGTTTTTACCTTCTCTGAATTTCAGTTTTCCTTCCCGCACAATAGGAATATTAATACTCCAGTATCCAGCACTATGCCTGACACATAATAAAATTTCAATAAGCCATTTTAAGTGGAGAGAATGAACATGTCAAACTGACATTAAACTGCTTACAAGAGAACAGATGTAGAGATGATACAAAGGTACATATAAGTCCGTCTACATCAACTATTACAACGGCAACTCTTTACTGGTGCAGACAGATTTACAAAGAGTATATACTTAAAGCAAATCTTATACAAGTTATCATCTATGTAATCCTCTTCCACAAAATTGGTTAAGAAAAACATGTCTCACACACCCAAGTGGCTCACGAGCACTACCCTCCACTAATGGGGGGGATAATGGCAATTTCGTCTCCTGATTGAAGCTGGAGGAGCTGATCTCCAAGCTCGACATATTCTTGACGGACAGCAAATATCACCTGATTCCTGACATCAGCCAATCTGAAGGGAAAAAAATATAATTAGAACTATCAATGTTGTAGTAGACCTCAAATCTCCTCAGCTGCAACTAAAAACACCACATTAAATATTACTTCATGAAGCACCACCTGCAAAGTTACTAATTAAACCAATTCATATTCTGCAGAGAAAGTACATATCCCTTGAAGAACATACTTATTCACCGCAATGAACACGGTAAACTGCTAACAACTTGCTAACAACTCTTTAATGAGCGTAGTCTCAGGGATTTAAACAACCACCTCCCTGCCTCAAAAAAAAAATAAATAAATAAAAAATAAGAAGACTACACAACATTTAAGACCAGGTGTCTCCCAACAGGTATAAGGCTAAAGATAAAGCATGACAGAGGCTCCACCTCATTTCATTGATTATCAGGGCACTTTAAGAGCAGCTTAAAGGGGCACCTGGGGGGCGCCTGGGTGGCTCAGTGGGTTAAAGCCTCTGCCTTCAGCTCAGGTCATGATCCCGGAGTCCTGGGATCGAGCCCCACATCGGGCTATCTGATCAACAGGGAGCCTGCTTCCTCCTCTCTCTCTGCCTGCCTCTCTGCCTACCTGTGATCTGTCAAATAAATAAATAAAACCTTTAAAAAAAAAAGGGGGGGGTGGGGGCACCTGGGTGGCTCAGTCAGTTAAGCACCCAACTCTTGATTTCTACTCAGGTCCTGATCTTGGGGTTGTGAGATCAAGCTTGGAACTCCTTCAAATAAGCCATAATCATACTTTGTTGCAGAAAGGACTTGAGGTAGGAATAAGAGCAGTAAATTATAGATTTTCAAGAACCAGAAAAAAAATCAAATATGAAAACTCGATTCAGCAGCAGCTAAGGTTTCTGAGCTTTCATTTTTCTTTTAATCTTAGAAATTTCTACTTTGAGTTCTCTAAAGAAGGGGAAAGACAAAAAATATAAAACACAAGTTTTTGACTTAATTTGTAACAATTCTATTTAATGTTATTAAATGCAGAACCCACATTTTCAGTATTTTATAAATTATAAAAGCAAATATATTCATGCCCTTTGGCAGTATTCCAGTTCACTATACTTTTTTTTAGCAAAATATCTTTAACTTTAAGAAATCATGCATTTTTAGATACTAGAATTTATTAGTAATTGCAAAAAAAAATACACCTACTGACTTTTTAGACATTAAGCATGGATAAAAATTAGCGTTTTTCTCTAATTATTTACACATTTTTCAGTGTTAAAAAGTATTAATCATATGTATTCTACAAAGGTTTAACTACCCAGGATGTCGGGCTTCTATCTCATTCCACAGCTGCAACGCTCTTATTTCTTGTGGCACAGAAATGGTCTCTGAGCGAATTCCTGTTATCTCAGCACTTTTGGCAAAATACAACACTTCAACCTGTAAAGGAGAAGAAATGCCTTTAACGGTAACAGTAATAGACCTTTTCTATCTCGGTGGGCTTGCTTTCTTTCCAATTATTTTAACCAAAGACAAATTTTATGAGTTAAAGATAATTAAATCACCTCCCAAAAAGTTAGTATAATTACAAGTTAATTACAAGTTAACCGTGAGGTTAAGTCGTTCTTTGACATAAATGACAGCACCTTTTATAAACACTTAAGCAGTGAACTGATGTCTCAGTCAAGAGATAAATTACACAAATAAAGTAAATAAAAAAATGAGACACGTCTCTCACGGTTGTCATATGACCCTTGATTCAGTCATTACATCGAACCCAGCTGCCAAGGATTAAGTTATGCAACATACCCTCACGTTTGCAAAGGCTGGTGGGTTTGATACACAGGTTAAACTGGTATTTCCTAGGACAAACCTATACCGTCAGCCTGGTATCTAAGAAATCTGGCCAATTAAATAACCCACCTGTCCCAGTGTGCAAATTATTCTCTACGAAATAATCAGAGGTTTGCAAATAATCGAGGGTTTGCAAATTCATATACGAAGCACCTTTTTTCACAAGAACTCTCAGTTAAATGCATGAACTTGAAAACTGTCTTTGCCAAAGCGAATAATCATAGAAGCAAGGGGGCGACGTCGCGGGTACTTTTAGAAACCTTTGACGCCGTCACTCCGGAGACCAGGGGTTAGCGGAGAGGACATGACCTTGGTTCGGGCAGCAGAAGTGAAAGCCTCCGCAGCCCGGAGGGGCAACACCAGTTGTAGTGGGTGCGGCACGGGGCGTAAGACTCGGTTCCACTAAGGTGGCAACGGTGAGGATCCGGCTGAGCAGGGCCGGACCCATGGAGGGAGGAAGAAAAGGGGTCAGATGCACCTGTGAGGACTCCCCACCCTTACCTGACATTGCACTACCATCCCGTCCAGACCCCGGATCTGGTATCCCAGCCTAGGAAGTGGAGCAGGTCGGCTGAGAGCGCAGGCGCAGTCTTACGGCTCCTTCCGCCCACACGGGGCCTGCGCAAAACTAGCTCCGCCCCGCCCCTCGCGCAGCCGCTCGCCCCGCCGAGTTCCAGCTGCAGACGACTCCGTGAAAAGCTCAATTTTCACTTGCTGCTGGGTAGCGGTGGTGAGCTTCAGCTACAGGTATTACGAAATGCGGGAAGGGCTGGCCGTTCATGCCTGTCTTCTTAGATGAGAAGCCGAGGTGCGGGAGAGCAGACACTGGTCTCTACTGGACGGTTGTCACCTGCATCACGGAAGTTCGGCTTTCCCACCTGTAGGCTTGTCTTTGACATTTCTGATTACCCCGACATCCGGCTTAAGATTAATGTCCGTTAAAGGCAGAGCATTCAATTTATCATAGTATTCGAATTGTGTCAGATTTACACTTTCTCGGTTTAGTAGCTGCTCAGTAATTAGTCCAGTTGCTATCTATCCATCCAACATTTCCAACTTTTCATCAAGAACGCTGTTTTAAATTGCTTACACAGTCTTGTGGATATAAGCTAGGCGTCCGTCCCCTTGGTGGAATTCACAGTGCTGGATGTAAGACAGCTATAAACCATTAATGGTAAGTCGGTGTAACAAATGCAATACTGGAGGTACATGTTACACTTCATGGGGGTTGTAAGGGGAAAGTGGCAGGTCACCTGAGGAGTACAGGAAGTCTTCACAGAGGCCTGAGCTAAGTCTGCTAGAATAAGTAGCGGCAATGTTAGAGTGAGGGTAGGGATGAGGGAATTTCGCTAAGGTGTGCCAAGCCAGAGGGATATAAAGCAGCATTATGAGGTCACAGAAGGGCAAATAGTTGGCAAGGTGCACACGACCCTCCAAGAAGTATTGGAAATGAGGCTAGATACCAGGTGGTAGCCAATGGGAGGAAAAATTGACAAGAACTAATAGCAACATATATGCCTATAAAGTTGTTAAACATCAAGGATAAAGAATTACATTCACAAAAATAGGAAAACAGGGGAATGATGACAATACCTTAGACTTCTCCCGGAGATCTAATGCCAGAAGATGGTGCCAATATCTAAAAGAGGCTAAGAAAAAAGGATGACCCAAAATGTTATGTAGAGCCGAATGGGTGTTGCAAAAGGGCATAGCCTAATACTCCTAAATCTGCAAAACCTCAAAAAAGAAAATATCCAAGAGCCCTTCTTATAAATTCTCCTCTGACAAAAATCCAATCAAGAGAGCAATTAAAAACCAATAAAAGCAGCAATGTCCACAATAGCCAAACTATGGAAAGAACCTAGATGTCCATCAACAGAGGAACGGATAAAGAAGATGTGGTGTATGTATATACAATGGCATACCATGCAGCCATCAAAAGAAATGAAATCTTGCCATTTGCAAGGACGTGGATGGAACTAGAGGGTATTATGCTGAGTGAAATAAGTCAATCAGAAAAAGACAATTATCATATGATCTCCCTGATATGAGGAACTTGAGAGGCAAAGTCGGGGGTTTGGGAGGTAGGGAAGGAAAAAAATGAAACAAGATGAGATTGGGAGGGAGACAAACTATAAGAGACTCTTGATCTCACAAAACAAACTGAAGGTTGCCGGGGAAGGGGGCTAGGGAGAGGGTGGGTGGGTTATGGACATTGGGGAGGGTATGTGCTATGGTGAGTGCTGGAAAGTATGTAAGCCTGATGATTCACAGACCTGTACCCTTGGGGCTAATAATACATTATATGTTAATTTTTTTAAATTATAAAAAATTAAAAAAATAATGATGTACTATAACTTGGCTAATAGAATTTAAATAAACAAATAACAAATTTTAGGGCGCCTGGGTGGCTCAGTGGGTTAAAGCCTCTGCCTTCAGCTCAGGTCATGATCTCAGGGTCCTGGGATGGAGTCCTGCATCGGGCTCTCTGCTCGGCGGGTGGCCTGCTTCCTCCTCTCTATCTCTCTCTCTCTGCCTGCCTCTCTGCCTACTTGTAAAATAAATAAAATATTTAAAAAAAAATAACAAATTTTAAAAAACAGTAATAAAGAAGTTAATGGCAAAAACAAAGCAATTGAACATGATTTTAATCCACTTAAATTTTTATAAAACAAAGATATCAGAGCACCTGGGTGTCTCAGTCAGTTAAGCATCTGCCTTCGGCTCAGGTCATGATCCCAGAGTCGTGGGACCGAGTCCTGTGTAGAGCTCCCTGCTGAGCAGGGAGCCTATTACCTCCCTCTCTTCCCTGCTCTGCTCTCTCTCAAATAAATAAATAAAATCTTAAAAAAATATATAAATTCAGGATTATGGTTATGGAATAAAATGTAAATAACATTGAAATAATTAAAAAGTTATAGAAACTGCCCCAAATTGGAACATGTAGTTACAAAGTACAATTCAAACCTCTTATTTTTCATAATCTTGTTTCTTAATTTTAGAAGGATCCTTTAGGGGCAGCTATGTCTTGTGAATAAATAATAATCTGCTCATTTTTAATTCCCTACTTTGTTGTTAAATTCAAGTAAAAATAAAAATCTAAAAAAGAAAAATAGTACAAAGTATACTCACATTTAAAAATTTTATCTATGTAATTTTAATGGCCAGAGAAAAGGGACTGAATAACATTCACCAAAGGATAATAGTTACTGTATCTGGGTAATGGAATTATGGATGGTTTAAAAAACACTTTTCCTTTCTTCTTTGAAAGTTTCTGTGTTGCTTGATTTTGGAAGTAATTTGCTTATTCTATAAATATTTATTGAGTGCTCATTTTTATTTAAGCGCCAGAGACACATCTGTGAACTTAAAAGTAAGGTTCTTGCCTCATAGGGCTTACATTCTAGTTAGGAAGACACGATATGTTAAAAAAAAATTAAAATTAAAAATAAGGACAGTTTGTGATGAATGCTTAGAAGGAAATGAGTAGGGAAGGAGCAGGATGCAGGTTTGTTAGGATGGGGGAGGGGTGGGAATGAATATTGCCTGACCTGAGATGACATCTGAAGGATGAGAGAGAAGCCACCCTTGTGCAGTGCTGGGGGAAGAGGCAAACCTGGGTAGGAAAGACTTCTTATGTTTGAAGGATAAAAGAGGCCAGTGTGGCTGAAATGTAAAAAAAAAAAAAAAAAAAAGGAGAGAGAGAGAGAGCGCAATAGAGCAAGGCTGGTGAGATGATTTTGAAGAGAATAAAGGGAACTTGGATGTATAGATTCTGGGTGGTCTTGAAAGCCAGTGTGGCGTTTTACTTTCAGTGGAAAGCCACATACAAAGACACACACACACACACACTTTTAAAGATATGATTCTGTATCAGCTCTGAGCCATTTTGAGGAGCCTGAGGACAAGTCTAAAAAGAAAGCCAATGAAGACTTATCCATGGATTTTTTTAATTATGTGGGATAATAAATTCCTTATTTTTCTTAAATATTTTCTGCCATAATTTTCAGCTATTAAATAGTATCTAGTCCTAGGTATCTGGTCATATATTTTACCCCATTATCAGGAACTCTTCATGAAATGCTACTTACTTCAGTGACTTCAGACAAGTTGAAGAGTATACTCATGTACTATGTTAAAAAATAGAAGGAAGAGGGGTGCCTGGGTGGCTCAGTGGGTTGAGCATCTGCCTTCCAGTCATCTAGTGATTTTGGGGTCCTGGGATTGAGTCCTGTATGGGGCTCAAGTAGATTCCCAATTGGGAATCTACTTCACCCTCTGCCCCTGCCTCTTCTCATGCTCTCTCACTCTCTCTCTCTCAAATGGGTGTAATCTTTAAAATAAAATAAAATAAAATAAAATGCTGTGATTCTGAAAGGTTTTTTAAAAAATAGAAGGAATAGATTTTCAAGTCACAGTCCATACGCAGGGTCTTATTAAATGTAGCTGGACTTGTGAAAAGTGAAAATATCTCTGAGGAAATTTCAGCTGTGTGGTGTGAGATCTGTAAACACTTGACTAATATCTTTAATATATTTTTTATGGTATTTGAACTTCTCATTAAAAAAATGGATGAGGCAATAGTTATTTTTTGAAAGACTAGTTCAACATAAACTCATCTCTAATTACTCATTTTAACAGGTTACCCAACTAATAAACAGCTTACCAGAGTAAGTATACAAACTATTGTTGAAGCAGTTTTGCAATTGAATGAAGTTATTTAACAAAAGATATTAAAAACAAAAAACAGACTCTTCTTGTGTAATTTTATTGATTGGTCATTTTCAATGAAAACATAAAAACTGTATATACTATATACATTAGTTATTCAAAGAAATGAAAGTCAAAAGAAATATGCCTCCTTGTGCCTAGCTATTCCACTTGCAAATCCTTCGCCTTGTTAAGTGTAAAGTAAATACAAAAGAGTTTTTTGCAAATGGTCAGCTTTTCACTGATGGCATTCTAAAGCCAATATACAATCTTCCAGTTTTAGATGACAGAGGAAAACCAGATTTCATAATCTAATATATGCACAACAAATAAGTTAAAGAAAAAAATCCAAAAAGATACACCGCACAGGGGTTGTTAGCCAATGAAAAATACAAAGGCTCTTTCAAGGAGCATGCTGTGGGCTCTAGAAAGCACCTATTACTGACTTTCTTAATACTCTTGCGGAGGGAAAACTGAGGAAAACAAAAACCTGAAAAATCTTACCAAAGGAGAGTTGGTGACACAGAAAGCTTTATAAAAATAGGAAACCCACCCCTTCAGACATAAAAAACCCATTTGAGGCAATTGCAGGAGCAGATTGAAGCTGAGCCCAGTATCCTTAGGGACAGCCCAGGAAAAGTTCTCCTTGTCCTAAAGGTGCTCAAGAAGGGAGTCAACCCCACCTATCACATACCTGTCAGCAATTTTAAAGTAGAAACAACTGATGCCTGAATACAAGGTGAAACCTCTTGTATTACTGCTTCTCTTTAGAAATGGCAAAGGTTCAGATGCCCAAATCCAACTAGAATTGAGAAGGATCTGAAGCCCAAGTTTATCCCTGGATGTAAAGAGATATCCCAGACATTATGGAGTTAACCCAGATGAAGACCTTTAATAAAAGTGCAAGAGAGAACAGAGCCTACAGAAGCTGCACACAGGCCTAGCTGAGAAAAGTCTCTTCCAATCCTTTACTCAGCCCACCCCATGCCCTCGGGCTATAGATGCTTCCTTCTCTGTACCTCTGTACCTTCCTTCTCTGTACCTCCATTCATCTATTTATTAAAATATGTATTATTAGCCCCAGGGGTACAGGCCTGTGAATCACCAGGTTTACACACTTCACAGCACTCACCATAGCACAAACCCTCCCCAATGTCCATAACCCCACCAAACCTCTTCTGTAAAGCGCCAGACAGTAAATATTTAAACATCCCAAGTCACGTGATCTCTGTCACAGCTACCCAGCTCTGCTATGGCACAGTGAAAGCAGCCAGTGACACTATGTACATGAAGTGTGGCTCTGTTTCAATATAATTATTTACAAAACTAAGAGATGGGCCAATTTGTAGTACACACCATATTTGCTGACCTTTGCAGTGTCACTCATAAAATGAGGGAAAAGAGTGGAAGTGGAGGAAAGGGGATTTAGCCACATTGTAATCAGCATAAATACGTTTAGACAAATTTCTCCATGTTAAGTATCAGTAACTTGAGAAGCAGAAAACAAAGTATAAAAAACAAGGGAAAATATATTTCAGCAAAAATTGATTAATATGAAAAAATATAGTATGCAAATGATAGATGAAAAAATATCTTATAGTAGAGAGCAAGCCCCTTGCACCTTCCCCCAGAATACTTTATGAAAGAATTTATAAGGACACAAATTTGTATAAGACTTTTCCTTGTATAAGGATAAGGATAAGTTAAAAATACAAAATAGAAATAAAGGTTATATGGAAATATCACTAACTATGGACTAACCTATGACTAACTTTGACCAGCACAGAACAAAGAATAAATATATAAGATAAAT
The DNA here is from genome assembly GCF_010015895.1 of Lontra canadensis. NCBI lineage: Eukaryota > Metazoa > Chordata > Mammalia > Carnivora > Mustelidae > Lontra > Lontra canadensis. The sequence continues at coordinate 13,011,320 of NW_022630999.1, forward strand.
ACAATAAGCAGCAGAGACTCAATTATTAGTATAGAGTAGCACTGCCCAGTAGAACGTTCTGCAATAATTGGAATGATCTATAACTGTGCTAGCTAATAGAGTAGCCACAATGACTACTGAACATTTAAAATGTAGTTACTACAATCAAGGAATTAAAGTTTACATTAAAAGTTTTTAATTAGGGTGCCTGGGTGGCTCAGTGGGTTAAGCCGCTGTCTTCGGCTCAGGTCATGATCTCAGGGTCCTGGGATCGAGTCCCGCATTGGGCTCTCTGCTCAGCAGGGAGCCTGCTTCCCTCTCTCTCTCTGCCTGCCTCTGTGTCTACTTGTGATCTCTCTCTGTCAAATAAATAAATAAAATCTTTAAAAAAAAAAGTTTTTAATTAATTTTGATTCAATGGCCACATATGGCCAGTAGCTATTTATGGAAGTATAGGTCTAGAGGAAACTCTGGAGAATTTTACAATGAACACAGAGGAAAAAAAGAAATTAAACAGTTCCAGCAAACATAATAAACATAAAATAGGTATAGGGACCACAGAACATAGAGACAAGCTATGTCTCTGAAAAGTCTAAGCAAATGGAACATGACATGAATTTTAAATCATAATAGAAGATAATCTTCCCAAATGCAGGAGGGCACTGTGTTATATTAATAACATTTTAATAAAATTCTGAAACATCACAATAGACAATAAAAGATTTCCTAGTCTTTATTGAATTTTCAGGATAAAATTTCTTCAGGTATTCAAGAAGATTTTTTTATTATTTTTTAATAAAATATGTATTATTAGCCCCAGGGGTACAGGCCTGTGAATCACCAGGTTTACACACTTCACAGCACTCACCATAGCACAAACCCTCCCCAATGTCCATAACCCCACCACCCTCTGCAAACCCCCCTCCCCCCAGCAACCCTCAGTTTGTTTTATGAGATTAAGAGTCTCTGATGGTTTGCCTCCCTCCAATCCCATCTTGTTTCATTTATTCTTTTCCTACCCCCCAAACCCCCACATTGCATCTCCACTTCCTCATATCAGGGAGATCATATGATAGTTGTCTTTCTCCGATTGACTTATTTCGCTAAGCATGATACCCTCTAGTTCCATCCACATCGTCGCAAATGGCAAGATTTCATTTCTTTTGATGGCTGCATAGTATTCCATTGTGTGTGTGTGTGTGTGTGTGTGTGTGTGTGTGTGTGTGTGTGTATACACATACCACCTCTTATTATCCATTCATCTGTTGAAGGACATCTGGGTTCTTTCCATAGTTTGGCTATAGTGGACATTGCTGCTATAAACATTTGGGTGCACGTGCCCCTTTGGATCACTACGTTTGTATCTTTAGGGTAAATACCCAGTAGTGCAATTGCTGGGTCATAGGGTAGTTCTATTTTCAACATTTTGAGGAACGTCCATGCTGTTTTCCAGAGTGGTTGCACCAGCTTGCATTCCCACCAACAGTGTAGGAGGGTTCCCCTTTCTCTGCATCCTCGCCAGCATCTGTCATTTCCTGACTTGTTAATTTTAGACATTCTGACTGGTGTGAGGTGGTATCTCATTGTGGTTTTGATTTGTATTTCTCTAATGCTGAGTGATGTGGAAGCATTTTTTCATGTATCTGTTGGCCATCTGGATGTCTTCTTTGCAGAAGTGTCTATTCATGTCCTCTGCCCATTTCTTGATTGGATTATTTGTCCTTTGGGTGTTGAGTTTGCTCAGCTCTTTATAGATTTTGGATACTAGCCCTTTATCTGATACGTCGTTTGCAAATATCTTCTCCCATTCTGTCAGTTGTCTTTTAGTTTTGTTAACTGTTTCCTTTGCTGTGCAAAAGCTTTTGATCTTGATGAAATCCCAATAGTTCATTTTTTCCCTTGCCTCCTTTGCCTTTGGCAATGTTCCTAGAAAGAAATTGCTGTGGCTGAAGTCAAAGAGGTTGCTGCCTGTGTTCTCCTCAAGGATTTTGATGGATTCCTTTCTCACATTGAGGTCCTTCATACATTTTGAGTCTATTTTTCTGTGTGGTGTAAGGAAATGGTCCAATTTCATTTTTCTGCATGTGGCTGTCCAATTTTCCCAACACCATTTGTTGAAGAGGCTGTCTTTTTTCCATTGGACATTCTTTCCTGCTTTGTCGAAGATTAGTTGACCATAGAGTTGAGGGTCTATTTCTGGGCTCTCTATTCTGTTCCATTGATCTATGTGTCTGTTTTTGTGCCAGTACCATGCTGTCTTGATGATGACAGCTTTGTAATAGAGCTTGAAGTCCGAAATTGTGATGCGACCAACGTTGGCTTTCTTTTTCAATATTCCTTTGGCTATTCGAGGTCTTTTCTGGTTCCATATAAACTTTAGGATTATTTGTTCCATTTCTTTTTTTTAAAAAATGGATGGGATTTTGATAGGGATTGCATTAAATATGTAGATTGCTTTAGGTAGCATAGACATTTTCACAATATTTGTTCTTCCAATCCAGGAGCATGGAACATTTTTCCATTTCTTTGTGTCTTCTTCAATTTCTTTCATGAGTACTTTATAGTTTTCTGAGTATAGATTCTTAGCCTCTTTGGTTAGGTTTATTCCTAGGTATCTTATGGTTTTGGGTGCAATTGTAAATGAGATTGACTCCTTAATTTCTCTTTCTTCTGTCTTGTTGTTGGTGTAAAGAAATGCAACTGATTTCTGTGCATTGATTTTATATCCTGACACTTTACTGAATTCCTGTACAAGTTCTAGCAGTTTTGGAGTGGAGTTTTTGGGTTTTCCACATATAGTATCATATCATCTGCAAAGAGTGATAGTTTCACTTCTTCTTTGCCAATTTGGATACCTTTAATTTCTTTTTGTTGTCTGATTGCTGAGGCTAGGACTTCTAGTACTATGTTGAATAGCAGTGGTGATAATGGACATCCCTGCCATGTTCCTGACCTTAGCAGAAAAGCTTTCAGTTTTTCTCCATTGAGAATGATATTTGTGGTGGGTTTTTGATGGATGGCTTTGATAATATTGAGGTATGTGCCCTCTATCCCTACACTTTGAAGAGTTTGATCAGGAAGGAATGCTGTACTTTGTCAAATGCTTTTTCAGCATCTATGGAGAGTATCATATGGTTCTTGTTCTTTCTTTTATTAATGTGTTGTATTACATTGATTGATTTGTGGATGTTGAACCAACCTTGCAGCCCTGGAATAAATCCCACTTGCTCGTGGTGAATAATCCTTTTAATATACTGTTGGATCCTAATGGCTTGTATCTTGGTGAGAATTTTCGCATCTGTGTTCATCAAGGATATTGGTCTGTAATTCTCTTTTTTGATGGGATCCTTGTCTGGTTTTGGGATCAAGGTGATGCTGGCCTCATAAAATGAGTTTGGAAGTTTTCTTTCCATTTCTATTTTTTGGAACAGTTTCAGGAGAATAGGAATTAATTCTTCTTTAAATGTTTGGTAGAATTCCCCCGGGAAGCCGTCTGGCCCTGGGCTTTTGTTTGTTTGTAGGTTTTTGATGACTGTTTCAATCTCCTTACTGGTTATGGGTCTGTTCAGGTTTTCTAGTTCTTCCTGGTTCAGTTGTGGTAGTTTATATATCTCTAGGAATGCATCCATTTCTTCCAGATTGTCAAATTTGTTGGCGTAGAGTTGCTCATAGTATGTTCTTATAATTTTTTGTATTTCTTTGGTGTTGGTTGTGATCTCTCCTCTTTCATTCATGATTTTATTGATTTGGGTCCTTTCTCTTTTCTTTTTGATAAGTCTGGCCAGGCTTTTGTCAATCTTATTAATTCTTTCAAAGAACCAGCTCCTAGTTTTGTTGATTTGTTCTATTGCTTTTTGGTTTCTATTTCATTGATTTCTGCTCTGATCTTTATTATTTCTCTTCTCCTGCTGGGTTTAGGCTTTCTTTGTTGTTCCTTCTCCAGCTCCTTTAGGTGTAGGGTTAGGTTGTGTATTTGAGAACTTTCTTGTTCAAGAAGATTTTTTTTAAGTTATTTAGAAGTGGAAGAAAATTGAGCTATCTTTTGATTTCTTCCCGATAACATTTAGCATTTAGTAGTATCAGAAGACATGGACCACCGTGAAGGTAAGAAACTGAATGTTTCACATTCAGGCATATTGTTATTCAGCCACATAGAAAACAGATAAAAATGAAAGAATTTGAGAAATATATTACACATTGTGCCATATTATAAATCTTCCTCAAAATCTGACCAAAGAAGAACTACAACAAAAGCCATTGTGAAAAAAGATCGGTGGCAAACTTTAAATCTGTGGAAATATTTAATCGAACCTGAATAATCATGGGAACTATGGTCAGAAAATATAAATACATTTTAAGAGGTAAAGACTACCATATAATAAGATACCTTAGGCCTGGTTCCCCAGAAGCACAAGCTGAAATGAGAATTTAACTACACATATACTTATTAAGGAAATGATCCTAGGAAACTATTGGTTAGGAAGTGGCAGGAAATAAGGATGGGGAAGCAAGCAAGCAAGTGTGCAAGGAATCAATTTCAGGCAAAAATTCAGCATAACATAGATGAGAGTCTCTTATGAAACCTGGCAGTTTGAACATGTATATTTACTTCTTCTCCCTCTAAAAAAGTATGGTAAAAGGAGGGGGGGGGAAAGGCAAAAACCCACAAGGATGAGGAGACTGGTAAAGACAGCAAAAGAAAAGTGTTGGAAGCTAGATAGTACATGGGACATTTCCAGTTATGGTCATGATTGAGTAGCTGGATTGAGGCTTACCTTCTCAGAAAAAATTAAAATCTGGAAAGATATATTAAACAACTGTCTATACACACTGGATTGCAAGAGCTAGGGTCATTGAGGGAAGGAAAGCACATGTGGTAAGACTCACCTCCATTCCAGCTTTCTCCTTTAGGGTATTTTCCAAAACTTGGCATAGGGATATAGACCCCAAGCAGATAGAAGGCAGACTGTAAAGAAAAGAGTGAAGACAAGATATACTGCGCAAACACTAACCAAAAAAAAAAAAGCTGGTATGACTATATTCACAAAGAACAAAATAGATTTTAAAGTACGAAATGTGAGAGTTAAAGAAGGATATCACATCGTAATTTAAAGGTCAATTCAAGGGCATCTGGGTGGCTCTGATTTCAGCTCAGGTCATGATCTCAGGATCATGAGATTAAGCCCCAAGTCAGACTCCGCTCTGGGTGAGAAGTCTGCTTAAGATTCTCTCTCTCTCTCTCCCTTTGCCCCTACCCCCCAAAAAACAAAGTTAATTCAAGAGGAAGGTATAACATTCCTAATTAGTATATACCATATAACATGCTTTTAAATACATAAAGCTAATATTGACAGAACTAAAAGCAAAGGTAGATAAAGCCACAATCAGTTGGGGATTTTAACACATGTCTATCAATACTCATCTATCAACTGAAAGACAAACAAGCAGACAAAAGTCAGTAGGAATAGAGAAGGTTTGGATACAACAATTAATTAACTTGATCTCACTGACGTATAGAACACTATATCCAACAACTGCATAATTCCAGGTTGAGTTTTTTTTCTTTTGGTACTTTGAAACTTTTTCTTCATGACATTCTAGTTTTTATTTTCTCTTCTGTTACTTTATCTTTGTTTCTCTACACCTACTGTGGCTTCCCCCCCCCCACCTCTGTCATTTTTTAAGTTTTCTTAAAACTAAAAACTTGTTTCATATATTTTGTCCATTTTTTTAGTTGTTTCAATTGAAAGGGTAAATGTTGTCCATATTACTCATCTTAGCCAGAAGAGGCTTTTTCCATAGCATTTTGAAATAGAAGCCAGAAAGATACATTCTAATTTGTTTCTGGGGGTGTAAGTGTCTGGCTTCCTGGAGTTCTGTACATACAGAGAGGGTGGTGCCTTGGAATTTAGGGGTCAACTTTTCAAAATATAGATTTTAATTTAAAAATCTTGGTTTTGCTATGTATTCTCATTTCCACAAACCACTGGGCTTTTTCTCTAGCTCCAGGTTTCTGAGGTCTAATTTAAATGTTCTCACTTGTATCCTTCTCCTTAGACATTCTAGATGGTTATCCTCCTCCTTAAACATGCTAGTTGGTTACAACTCCCTCTGTCCTCATTAGTTACAAGTCCTCCAATTGTACTTTTTCTTCCAGGTATTCACTGATACCTCATTCATTCTCTCTCTGTCTCTCTGTCTCTCTCTTTCTCATTGAGGATATATCCTGTTGAAATTTCATCAATTTTAGCACTCAGCCTGCCACACTGAAACCTGGTCTTTATATTTTTAATGCCAGTCAATTCTCTTAGCATTCTATATATTAATTTTTGCTCAGGGAATCAATCAAACTATTTCATAGAGTTTTAAGTTTTAACATTATTCAAGTCCAGAATTCATGTTTCACGTAGCTTCAAGTCAAATTTATCATTCATTGTCTACATTAGGTTTAGATCACAGAAACTAAATTAAAAGGCTTTTGCATTTTATGCACATTTGAATTGTGTGTATTTAAAGTCATCCCCCCAAAAACAAAGTTTTATTTTGTATAGTATTTGAAATACATTATCTTATTTTATTTTTTAAAGATTTACTTATTTATTTGAGAGAGAGAGAGAATGAGCAGGGGGAGGGGCAGAAAGAGGGAGAGAAGCAGACGCCCTGCTGAGCATGGATCTGGTCACTGGGCCTGATCTCTCCACCCTGAGATCATGACCTGAACCAACACCGAGAGTCAGACGCTCAACCCACTGAGCCACCCAGGCACCCCAGAAATAAATTATTTTAAATTAATATTAGTTAAAATCAATTAATCTAATTATCAAAATCAATTAATTAAAAACCAATCAAGAATTGCTATTTTCAGAATTGGCTGAGTGCATGCTATTTTTGCTCTTGCCACATGATGGCACTATTTTAGCTAATAATTACAAATATCATCCTCTGATAGAATTTTTCTCCAGTTCTGTATCCTTTGACTGCTACTAAGTATAGAGAAATTATCTTCTATTGAATAAAATGTAATCACCAATTTATAGACCTGACCAATCTTATAGTTTGGATTTTGAACTAAAGAATAGTCAGGACTCATCATCAAGGTTCTAAATATGTATCTCTCACTATAGGGAGTTTCCTAAATGTTTTGTTGTCAGGTTTCAGAGATGCTCTAATGAAAACCCAAGTAAGGTACAAATCACAGTGTGCTGCTTGTACAGATGTATGGTTCTGAGTCATCTAAGAGTGCTTACACTGTGTGAATCTAAATGCTGAGAGATTAAAATGTGCCCCAGTCAATAATCAGAGATAAAATATTTGGGAAGATGGAGAGATAGTCTGCTGATTCACAAGGTAAGCCTATTAGACATCTTCAGTAAGCATAATTTAATTACATACAAGAAACATTTATTTAGTGTTATTTCTCCATGCCTATGAAGGCCTTAACAGACCTTTCTGGCCATGACTTCACTTTCTATATTATTTCTTCCCCTTAATAAGAAAAGCTAGCATTTTTCAAGAGCCTAAGTGCTAAATACCATGCTCTGTGTTTTGCATTTTTATGTCATTTAATTCTTACCACAAGCCTTTAAGGTAAGTATACTCATTATTTTACAGATTAATGAAACTCAGACATTTACCTAGTATCATTCATCTAATAAGTAACAGAGCTAGGGTTTGTATCTGGGTCCTTTGTGCAGCACATCAACCTCGCCCCTTAGAGTATGTATACCTACACTTTCTACCTTGCCTGTTTTCCTGTATGAGTCAGCATCCCACCTATAATTATGCCTGACAATTGCCTGATAGAGATAATTTATACATTCCTTGATTATTTATAACTGTTTAAAAATAATGGTGAAAGGGCTTCATATCTCTATTAAGATCCACTGTCCTCATTAACGTACACTCTGATTGGCCCTTTAAAGTTTCTGAAGGTTTACCTGATTGAGCAATTACCTGATAGAGCAATTCCAAAGGAAGGTACAGACCAATGCTGTGAGGGGCAGGTTCAAGTCTACGTAGTCATCCTGGAACTGAAGAGGAGTCACTGAAGTGGTTAGTTTTTTCGATGGGGTTGGCCATTAAAAAGAGCTTTAGAATTTCAGAGTTGAAAGAGACCATGAAGATCACTGAGTCCAAATAACCAAGCTTGAATGCATTCTGCCATATGTCTACTCAGCAGCTAGCCAGCTACTCCTTCAATACCAGAGAATTCTATAGCTCAGGAATCACTTTCAGTTTTGGACCAGCCTAACTGTTCTTCTTTGCATGACACATAGCCAGGATGACCAGCCACTAAGGAGATGGAGGTGGCCATGGCCATGAAGTTGGTAGACGCTTTCCCACTTGATCAGAAGTTGTTCAGGAGCTGGGTCAGCTATTCCAGCTCTCCCTGGGGGAAAACCATCAAGAGAAGCTTTGGCAGGGCAGATGCTAGAGGAAAAAATTCTGATGGAGGCACAACAGAGTTAAAACTTGTGAAAAGTATATTTATTTGTATTTTAATATCCTTATTTGGTTCAACTTTTTGAGGTAAAATGTAAATGTACATAAATGAGCTCTGATTAAAGTTCTTAGAACAGTTGAATCAGATGACAGATCAAGATCTACTCAAGAAAAAAAAAGTCTTACAATGTAAATCTGTGAAGACCATAATTATGCTACATGCTAGAATCTTCTCCTGGACTTCACATGTAAACAAAACTACATATTAATTTGAAGTCATCAAAAGTGCCGGAGGGGAAAAAAACACAACTAGGACAGGTATAACACAATATTCTATAGATTTTCCTTTCTAACGCCTAACATAATCATTTCCACAAGAGGGCACCAACCGATATCTTATTCTCAAAAAATGGAAGGCCACTTTGAAATAATGGGCTGTTGTTACATTTTATACTTCTATAATTACACTAAATATTTCAACATAATTCACATAGTACACTTGGGAAGATCACCTTCATTGTTACTATCTCTCAAGAAAATAACATTGTAAGTTTCAGGAAGGTCATTCCTAGTCCATAGAAAAAAAATCTTTCACATTGAAGTCGAGTATTGTTTAACTTTTTAAAATAAATACTAAAATGCATTTCAGAAAAATGAATTCATGCTATCAGTGTTTTACATATTTACTTCAAATGTAAAATCTGGCAAGATTTCTTTGCTTTAAATGACAAAAGAAAAATGCCTCAATCTCCCCCCTTTTATGGGGATAAATCTGAGAGTAGAAGGCCTTAGCAATGTCTTGGGGGTGTTGCTAAATTCATAGGTGGATTAAGTTTGGCAGATGCTCCAATGTATCCCATGTTGCTCTTTGGAAATGATCAGTAAATCTCTGCTAGTTTAATCCTAGCATGAGCTTCCCACACACACACAACACATTCACATGCACACACACACATACACTCTCAATACTTAAGACATTTTACATACTTAGGTCTCCTCCATACTTCATCTTTCACACTGAGTCTTCCACTTGCTGTGTGCAAAGAATAATAGAAGAATTGGTGGAAATGTTGTTTACCCCCTAGGATAACAGTATCAAATTGGTCCTTTCTAGGAACTGTAGAAGACTTTCATAATTTAGCATGTTTTTCCATAGTGTTGGTCTCTATGCACAAAGGAGGAAATGTTTAGCAATAAAAATTGTATTTATTGAGCACCTAATTGTCCCAGGCATTATACAATAATAATTGTAGCATGCACATTTTATTTTCTCCTCTTAACATGTAATAACTTAGGTATTACCAATACTCCCATTTTATAGTTAAGAAAACTGAGCTGCAGAGAAGTTAAGTACTTCCCCAAGGTTGCTTGCCCTCTGAGGGCAAGGATTTGGATGCAGGTCTATCTTATTCCAAGGCCCCAAACTATTAACCACTTCTCTTCATGACTCTCTGAAATCCAGCAATAACTCCATGATATTTGGAATCAGGTGTTAGAATGTATTTAGTGCCCTCAGGTTATGTTTGGACAAGGGTGGATCTGAGAAATCCATGGTCTCCTTTGATGGATATCATAGGAAGTGGAAGAGATAAAGGAAAGTAACTGGCTCTCAAAGTGTCATCAACAATCTCTGAAGACTGTGATTAGGTCAAGGATAGGCACATGACCCAAGGCACATTTCAGGATTTTTATTTGAATGACTGGGAAAGGACTCTCTTCTGCTGATGTGTGATGGAATAAGCCTTGAGTGGGCCTCCATAAAAACCCTGAGACTCTTCCTCCCACCATTTATTTTCCAGAGAAAACAGAGCAGAGATAGGGACCCTGGGGAGAGCAGTGGGGCCAGGAATCAATAGGGCCTGGAGCCAGGTCTTTCTACTTGACATTTTTAGTTACATGAGACAATATACTTCCTACTGGCAAGGCCATTTTGTGTCAAGTTCTTGGTCACCCTTAACTGGAGTTACCCTAGCTGATTCAGCCAGCTCAAATACAACAGTGTAGCAGGATATTGAGCAGGCTTTCCCTAACTTGGCAGCAAGTCTCAGAACAGAGAACAACACATGTGAAATCATGAAGTCCCTGCATTCTGGAGAGAGCAGCCAGACACCTCCCTCAGGGCTTACAAAGTCTGCAGAACTGACCCACCCACATGTGACTGCCTCCCTCCTCCAGTCTGATGGGAAGAGTATAGAGTGAGAGCCAATGGATTCCTTTCACTCAGGGAAACTATAGGGTCTAGATGAGAGATGATTCACTTCTCCTTCACCAGGGAGAAGACAAGGGTGCTCCTGTCACCAAGCTAAGTCACTGGGAGTCTCCAAGAAAACAGCTCAGAACATGGGGCCAAATGGATGGATGCCCTGATGTCATGTCTGCTTAGGCAGTGAACTGGCTGATTTGTCCTTGTGCCTATTTGGCTGGGAAGAAAGTGTCTAAAGAGAAAGAACAGAAAGGAGAGAAGGATCCATTTCCTCTACTATTGTTGGGTGGCAAAGATGAGTGATGAGTGAGTTGACTGTGGGTTAAATGGATGCTATAGAAAGTGGCAGGTTTAGGCATCTGGCCATGCCCACAGTGGTGTTCTCCTGACAAAGGGACTCCAGTAACAAAAAGCTATAGGGTGATGGTACAACCAGATGGGAGGTGGAAGAGGTGCAGTTCAAGCTGGCTCTCCTGGTCAGGGAACTACAGAGTGGATGGGTCCTCTAGGACCCTCTGAAGGACTCATACATGGACCACACAAGAAAGCTCACAAAGGAAGGAAGGGATTTAAATCAAATTTGAGATTGATACTTTAAAATAACTGAGTTTTAATGGCTCAAAGTGACTGGAAATTTATGGGATCTATCCCAGATGGTATTAAGTGACAAGAAGTGGAAAATGAATGAGGCATGTCTGAAGGCAGTGACTGGAAGAAATAAAACCTTTATATATTTATACCCCCCATTGAGTTGAGACTGCTCAGTAACTCTAGTGGGATATTGGAGAACTCCTCCTTCACCATACAGACACCTGAAAATGGATCAAGGGGCAATAAAAACTTTGGCATTAGGCCAGAGGTAACAATAGCAAACCCAGCACCAGTATCTCTGTCCACAGTTGCATTGCACTGTTGGCCTTTCTATAAATCCTATTTCAGGAGACTTTGCTAGAATGGGGCAGGGAAGGGCTGGGCTGAAGGGAAGGTCAAGGTGCATGTCCAGTGGTTATACAGGTTGCATTAAATTGGACAATAAGCCAGTTATCAATTTAGATTCTTATTTTGAGAAGATATAAGAAACTAGTCACTTTCCTATGTGAAATTATAGCTCTTATTTTTTCTATATGGTGGGAGGTGCTGTCAATTTTACTTTAAGGTATAATTTTATTTTTTTATCTTATTTATTTATTTATTTATCTATTTATTTATTTATTTATTTAGAGGGGTAGAGGGAGAGGGAGAGAGGGGGGATAGAAAGAGAATCTCAAGCAGGCTCCACGTCCATTGTGGAACCCAAAGTGGGACTCGATCTCACAACCCTGAGATCATGACCTGAGCCAAAATCAAGAGTCAGACACTTAACCAACTAAGCCCCCCAGGTGCCCCTTAAGGTATAATTTTAAATGATTACTATTATCCTTAAAAATTCTTCAAGGGCGGGGCGCCTGGGTGGCTCAGTGGATTAAGCCGCTGCCTTCAGCTCAGGTCATGATCTCGGGGTCCTGGGATTGAACCCCGCATCGGGCTCTCTGCTCAGCAGGGAGCCTGCTTCCCCCTGACTCTCTGCCTACTTGTGATCTCTCTCTCTCTGTCAAATAAATAAATAAAATCTTTTTAAAAAATTCTTCAAGGGCATTGGAGACCTCTAGAAATAATTTTTGAATGGCTAGTGGGGTATGGGAGAATGAGAAGCTTTGCACTCAGATTTATCTAGAGGCAGGGATTGTAACCAGTAAAATGAGTTGGGTGGGGTGGAGGAGAACTGCATAGTACATACCTCGTCAAATGGTACAGCTGCTACTCAATCCCAGTTTACTGTTGTTATGTGAGTGTGCATAGCTAGTTGAGCCAAGTCTTCCAATTTTCAAGAGAAATGAAAAATTCAGGTTTTTATATATAAGTCCCATCATTTCTAAGTGTTGGCAATTATTCAAAATTTTTAAACAGCACTGTAGAGGCCAAATGGAACACATCTGTGAGCTGATATGGCTGGTGGGTTGCCAGCAACCTCTGGCATAGGTAATGGGAGAAGGTGGTCGGAACTGAAAAGTGGAATGAAGGCTAGGGGCCTGTCAATCACTGTTGCTCCTAAAATGAGTTCTGGACCAGAGGCATCTTTCAGATTGGAAACAGGAACCTTGTAGGATGTCTGAGGGGTGAAGGAAGCAGGACAAATTCTGCTAATGCTGAAGAATGAGGCACTGGTGCCCCTAGGATGATGCCACTTGCCACAGGACACATCAGCTCAGAAAGACTCATTTCAGGCACCACTGAGAACAAGTAAAGAGACTGAAATAGACTAAAGCCAGAACCTGCTTTAGAACATATAGTTGAATGGGTAAGACCCAAGAAGATTTTTTAAAAATGGACCAAAGGATGGAAGAGGTATCAAAACTGTAGGTATCGGATACTTGGGAAGAGGAGAAAGATATAAATGCAAGGTTCCTTTAAAAACATTTAAGGCCTAGAGGAAGAAATTTTGAGAGTTAAAAAGCTGAATGTCTTCCTTTCCTAGGACAGTATCACAGGGCTGACTTGAATGTAGGTACATTAAAAAAGATGTTGGTCCATGTACAGAAATGAGATCAGAGCAGGTTATGAATGATTCTGAAGAAATGCTACAACCATAAACTGGCTATGAGGTGAGCATCTTGGTTAAAAATCTAATGCAGACAGGCTGGATGTATAAATTTCTAAGACAAGAAGTCATCTAGCATTTGAATTATTATCGTAGTCTTCTAACTGGTCGCCTTGGTTCTGAACTTGATCCCTACAGTCCATTCTCAACAAAGTAATCCTTTTAAGACTTAAACCTGATCACATCACTCCTCTCCTAAAAATTCTTTCATGACTTCCTATCTTGCTTGGAGTAGATGCCAAAATCCTTAAAATGGATGATGAGGCCTTGATCTAGCCTCTGCTATGTCATATCTAATGTCATTTTCTCCAACCCCACACATCTTGCTTTAGCCATGCTGGCCTCCAGCCACCCCCTAAACACAACACCACATTCAGGATCTTTGCACTTCCTGTTCGCCCTGCCAGAAGGGTTCTTCTCCCAGATATCTGCATAGCATACCTCTCATTTCCAGCTTGGTGCACATTACCAAGGCATCCTTTCCTGACCACACAATGCAAATAGTAGTACTCCCACCCCGCTTTCTCTTTTTCCATAACTCTGCTTGTTTTTCTCATATTTCTTATCATTACCTAGTATATTGGGTTTTTGTTTATTTGCTTCTAATCATCTCTTCCTATTAGAATGCAATCTCCATTAGGATTTTGTCCCCTGATGTATTCCCAGAGTCCAGAGCAGTGCCCACTGTACAGGAGGTGCTTGATAAATATTTGGTGACTAAAGAAGTGGATGAATGAATGAATGAACAAAGTAAAAAAAAACTTCCAATAGCCTCTGAAAAAATGACAGTCACAGATGGGGGAGCTACTGAGATCATTTTGAAAGAAATTTAGAAACTTTGGGCTATTTCCAAAATTAAAAATATATATGATTACCCTTGTCTATTCCTTCTCTGTGATGAGTAATTTTAGTGACATGAAGGTGAAAGAATGGGTGGTTTCTTTCTGGAAAGAAGGAAGATGACTCCTTGAAAACTGTTGGAAGATCCAAAAGGAGTAGACAGAGTTTCAGGCCTGCATGAAGAAACTGGTTCTGAAGTGGCCAGTGAAGTACCCATATGTGGGTTTACAACTGAGAGGACACTATGTCTAAAAACTTTTACTGAGCTCATGCCAGAATCTGTAATCAGGGCCTATGACTTTTCTGGATTTCTTAACTTAAAAAATAAAAGTCCATGATTTAGATATATTTCTTCAGAATGCTGGCAGTCATCAAGATCTAGTAGTGACGGCAGTCCTTAGGGAGTACTAACAGGCTTTCCTTATTTGCTAAGCATTTTTGTTTCTTCTATAATACATATTTATGAAACATGATGGGGAGAGAAAGGAAAATATTTGAAGGACTTTTTTTCCCTCAAAGCTTTTCTCTTTCTCTCTCTTTCTGTCTTTAAGGCCATGGATATGTCTGTCTGTACATATGTGTAAGTATATTTATTTCCACTCACATATTGTTTATCTTCAACCACCCTTTGCTGTTACAAGTGGGTGGGAAGACTAGGCACAGTATGAGTAACTTAATTCATTATCTAATATTAGGGATTTAACATCACATTAATCAGCCTCGACTGGAAAACACTAAGGAACTAAATGACTCCCATGTTACTGTAATAAATGCCTATACTTGAGATGGGCAAGGAAGGCCTTAGCATTTTTAAGACTTATATTTGCTTAGTGTTTTGAATTTTAACTTTATTTAGTTTCAAAAGTTTTTCAAGTTCCAGTGTAGAAAACAGAGCTTTGTTTTTAGAATAATTTTAATTCAAGCTTAATAAACTCAAGATGGAGAAATGACTCAAAAACAATGAAATGTGTTTTCCTAAGCAAGCATATTAGGTTATAATACAAAGAAAACATGTGAATAAAACCACAAAGAATACAATTTTTAATTAGAATATTTTATGGGCCCAGTTTCCCTTGTAGAACATATAGAATTATGTGCCAAATTCTCATTAAATGTAACAAAAACGATGCAGAAAAGCACAACCACCCAATAGTCAAAATATGACTTAAGACCAAAGAGTTGCTTCATTTCTTGCAATTGACCAAAACCTCACTTAGGTTGTCCCATAATTGATGGAACTTTTTGTGGTCTCTGGAATGAGACTATTCTTTGGCTTTATCTAGGGAGTCCTCTCAACATCACCACTTTTGAATTCTGTCGCTCCACACTACTTTGTATTTTAGAGACTTTTAATCCATTTCCTTTATTCATTCATCAACTCATTTAGGAAAAAAAAATTGAACACGGAAGTTCAATGCCCCCCACCCCAGGGGAAATAATGACATATGGGTAAAATTTTAGTCAAAGATTATAATTTAGAAGATGAGATAACATGTACATATGTCACTATATTCTGGGGTTTGATAGGATCTTTGTTATATATAGTCAACTTCCATAGGAATTTAAAGAAAGGAGCTATCATCTCCAGAAAGATGAGGATGGTTTTCACAGCGAAGGCGACATATAAGCTGGACATCTAAGACTGTATAGCAAGACTACAGACAACGAAGGGAGGAGTTGGTGGGAGAATACAAAAAAAGAATTTCAAGTGGAAGAAATAACATGCTTATAATTAATGATATAGGACATTTACCACTTATTCTATGAAAAAATTGACAATTATGGAAGAGTTTATCAAAATTTACATATTACCTTCTTAATCTGGTTGGCAAGCAAATTTTGAGGCAATAAAAGCTATCATTTCCCTTTCAGAAGTATGTCAGGTATTAGAATGACCTATGGAAGCAAGATGCCTGCCCCAGCCCATCAGTTATTCTTTAGTTATGCTAGATAATTTGGTACAACCTGCTTCAATTTGGTTTTAGGTTGAAGTGGAAATAATTAAGTAAATAAATAAGAACAAGATACGCTAGAAGAATGGTTACAGGCCCAGGAGCCTGGCTTTCATAATAAGTGATGATTGAATCTGATGCCTAAAATGTAATATGTTGTAACCCCAGCCCTAAGGAGGCCACTGCTCCCACTTCCCAAGTGTCAGTATAGCAGAGTGGTGAGGGGAAAGGCTATGGAATCCTAATGTCTGCATGTGACTTCTGGATTCATCACATACTGGTTGTGTGACTCTGGAAATGTGAGTTTCCTTTCCATGACTTAGTCTCGTCATCCATAAAGAAAAGGATTATTGTGAAGCTTCAATGATAATCCACATGAGGCATGTGGAACAGTGACTGGAGCATGCCATTGCTGCCGCTGTCGCTGTTACTACTACACTTACACTATGCTGTACTCAACTATGCTATATTATACTATACTACTACTGCTGCTGCTACACTATTCTACTGCTACTACCATTACTACTACTTGTACTACTGCTACTATTGCCCTGCTGTTGCTGCTATTACTACACTACTACTGCTGCTGTTGCCACTACTATTACATTACTACTACAACTACTACCACAACTAACTACTACCACAAGTACTACATTACTAGTATTACTGGTACTACTACCACTGCCACTCCTGTAATAGCCAATGTAGAATTTTTTTTTTGATAGAAATATTACATAAAAGTCCCAAAGCTTGATCTTGCAAAGATCCTCAAATGATCTTGCTGGCAATGATCTCAGGTGATCTGTCTGCAGCATTTGACATAATCATTTTAAACTCAATTCACTCAGCGTCTTCTCTTTATTTCTAGGATACTTCCCTCTTTTAGTATGTTTTTTCCGTGTCACTCTCTGTTCCTACTCAGCCTCCGTTATCAGTTCTTGCTGTTCTTCTCGAACTCCTAACATATTAGGAGTATCATATTAGCATTAGCATCAGTATCGTACTAGAATTAGTGTATTAGTTCTGGGACTCAATCCGTGGGCCTTTCCTTTTATCTTTAGTCATTCCTGAAGTGATATTGTTCAGTCCTAAGGTTTTAAATAGTAGCTATGTGCTGAGGATTCCAGCTAAATCCTATCTCTTAAATGTCAGTCTTATTATCAAATGTCTGTTTCACATTTCTACTTAGATGTCTAATAGACATTTTAAATAATATGGCCAGAATGAAAGTCCTGATCTTCTCTCAGAAATATGTCCTACATACAATCTCCTCTATTTCTGTTTAAGGCAATTCCATCATTCCAGTCATTCAGGCTGAAAACTTCAGATTCACCCTTGACTCTTCTGCTTTCCTCTTCTCTACCATCCATCAAGAAATCATGTTGCCTCAAAGTTGAAAACAGATATGGCTCTGACTAATTCACACTAGTTCAACTGCTACCATCCTAGCCTAAGCAACCAACATCTTTCACCTGGACATCCAAAATAATCTCCATAACATCCAAAATAGATTGTTGGCAAAAAAAAAAAAAATAGCCACAGTTATTCCCCTTGCTATAGCATATCCCTTCATAATCTGGCTTTGGAGCTTCTCTATCAGATGTGGAATTTATTCCTCTAATTCTTTAATTTGTGTAAACCTCATGACTTGCTCCAACTAATATAATATAACCCCCAAGTGATGACATGCCTATTTTGATCCTAGGCTTCAAGAGATCTTGCACACTCCTGCATGTTCTCTTGAAACCCTGCTGCCATCATGTGAATAAGCATGGGGCCCAGTGTTCCCTATTGGCCAAGCCAACAGCTAGGCAGTTCCCTGAGGCAGAGCCACCCAACTGACCTGTAGCCAACTGCAGCAAGACCAGTAGAACTACCTACTTCAGCCCAGCCTAATTTGCCAATCCACATAATTGTGAGCTAAATAATGGTTCTTGTTTTCAGCCATTAAAATATGGGGTGGCTTTCACTGAGCAATAGCTGATGGATACAGCTTCCTAACACATGCCCCTTCTGCTACTCTTGGCCTCTAATGTCTATTCTTAGGACAGCAGACAAGAATAACTTTTTAAGTTCTTCTTTGATCTCCTGGTTGATCCAAGCATTCTTAAGCAAGGTGGTCTTTAGCTTCCAGGTGTTTGAGTTCCTTCCAAATTTTTCCTTGTGATTGAGCTCCAGTTTCAAAGCATTGTGATCTAAGAATATGCAGGGAATAATCTCAGTCTTTCAGTATCAGTTGAGTCCGATTTGTGACCCAGTATGTGGTCTATTTTGGAGAAGGTTCCATGTGCACTTGAGAAGAATGAGTATTCTGTTGTTTTAGGGCGGAATGTTCTGTATATATCTATGAGGCCCATCTAGTCCAATGCGTCGTTCAATTCTCTTTTTTCTTTTTTGATTTTCTGCTTGGATGATCTATTACTGAGAAAGGCGTGTTAAGATCTCCTACTATTAATGTATTCATATCAATATGACTCTTTATCTTGATTAATAGTTTTCTTATGTAATTGGCTGCTTCCATATTGGGGGCATAGATATTTACAATTGTTAGATCATCTTGGTGGATAGTCCCTTTAAGAATTATGTAGTGTCCTTCTGTATCTCTGACTACAGTCTTTAATTTAAAATCTAATTTATCTGATATGAGAATCGCTACCCCAGCCTTCTTTTGAGGCCCATTGGCATGAAAGATGCTTCTCCATCCCTTCACTTTCAGTCTGGGTGTATCCTTAGGTTCAAAATGGGTCTCTTGTAGAAAACAAAAGCTTCTGCACAGCAAAGGAAACAGTCAACAAAACAAAGAGGCAACACATGGAATGGGAGAAGACATTTGCAACAGACAAAATGTTGATATCCAGGATCTATAAAGAACCTCTCAAACTCAACACACACAAAACAGACAATCATATCAAAAAATGGGCAGAAGATATGAACAGACACTTCTCCAATGAAGACATACAGACACATGAAAAAATGTTCATCATCACTAGCCATCAGGGAGATTCAAATTAAAACCACATTGCGATACCACCTTACACCAGTTAGAATGGCCAAAATTAGCAAGACAGGAAACAACGTGTGTTGGAGAGGATGTGGAGAAGGGGGAACCCTCTCACACTGTTGGTGGGAATGCAAGTTGGTGCAGCCACTTTGGAGAACAGTGTGGAGATTCCTCAAGAAATTAAAAATAGAGCTTTGCTATGACCCTGCCATTGCACTACTGGGCATTTACCCCAAAGATACAGATGTAGTGAAAAGAAGGGCCATCTGTACCCCAATGTTCATAGCAGCAATGGCCACGGTTGCCAAACTGTGGAAAAAACCAAGAAGCCCTTCAACGGCAAATGGATAAGGAAGATGTGGTCCATATACACTATGGAGTATTATGTCTCCATCAGAAAGGATGAATACCCAACTTTTGTAGCAACATGGACAGGACTGGAAGAGATTATGCTGAGTGAAATAAGTCCAGCAGAGAGAGTCAATTATCATATGGTTTCACTTATTTGTGGAGCATAACAAATAACATGAGGACATAGGGAGATGGAGAGGAGAAGGGAGTTGAGGGAAATTGGAAGGAGAGGTGAACCATGAGAGACTATGGACTCTGAAAAACAATCTGAGGGTTTTGAAGGGGCGGGAGGTGGGAGGTTGGGGGAGCCAGGTGGTGGGTATTAAGGAGGGCACGTATTGCATGGAGCACTGGGTGTGGTACAAAAACAATGAATTCTGTTATGCTGAAAAGAAATTTTAAAAAAAGAATAACTTTTTTAAAAATGTAAATCAGAATCGTATCATTCTTTTGCTCAATACCCTACAATGGCTCATTTTACAGGGGGCCATAAGGCTCTAACTCATATTGCTTTCTATTATTGCTCTGCCTACATCTCCTTCTGCTCAACCCTTTGTGTTTTTTCATTCCAGCCATATTGACTTCCTTGCTATTTCTTGAATACTGGACACACTTCTGCCTTAGGAACTTGCTTCGGTTGATCACTCTGCCTAATCTTTCTCTAGAGAGTCCCTTGGCTAGCATTCCCTGTATTTTCAGATATTTTCTCATATTTATTCTCATATCTCATATTCACCATAAGGCCTCCTCTTTTTAATAAAACAGCCTGATTCCCATCCCCAACATTCCCAGTCCTCCTTATCTTGCTCTACTAGTTACCATGTTTTTCTTTCACATTTACCATCTTCTAATACACTATGTAATTTACTTAATTATTTGTTGTATGTATCTCTGAATTATTCAAGGTTCTTCAAAGAAGCAAAACCAACTGAGTGTGCAGTGCGCATGTATGTGTGTGTGTGTGAGGTGTGTGTAAAAAGAAAGACACACTTATTTTAAAGAATTGGCTTACCTGATTGTAGGCACTGGCAAGTTTGAATTTTGCACTGTTGCAGGCCAAAAGTTTAGAGATGCAGGGAAGAGTTGATGCTGTAGCTGATGTCCAAAGGCAGTCTGGAGATAGACTTCCTTCTTCAGGAAACCTCAGTCTTTTTAAGGCCTACAAATATTGAATGGGTCCCATCCAAATACGGAAATTAATTTGCTTTACTCAAAGTCTGAATAATCTCATTACAAAAATGCCTTCACAGTAACATCTAGACTGGGTTTAGCCAAATATCTGGGTGTCATGGCCTACCCAAAGTAACCGATAAAATGAACCACCACACTCTCTTTAAGTGAAATATAAGTTTCTAGAAGAACGAAATCCTTTTTTGTCCACTAATATACCTCAAGGGCCTAGAACTATGCCTAGCACAGAGTTGGTGCATATGTTACATGAATCAATGAATTAATGATTGAGTGTTTAAAAATAAAAGTAAAACTCAACAGGAATATTATGAGAGTGACTGGAACTTGGTGGGGTTAGTCCAGAAAGCTCCCTGAAGGATGTGTGTTTTATAAATAGTTTTGAAAGGAGACTGGGATGTAATTTGGCAGAAGGAGGAGTGAAGAAACTCCAGGAAATCAGAGTGATGTGTATGTTGGCTCAAAGTAGAGAGAAAGCAAACAATGTGTGCCCTCTAAGATAACCACATCTTATGTAAATAAAGGGACGTTTTTCAGTTATCCCTGAAAAACTAAACACTTCCTTATTATCTCTTGAAGTTCCAGAGCCTCATTTGTCTGTCTATAATACTCAAAAATTGTGGTTGCTCAAAAATTTGAACTTTTTCCAAGTGAAATAAAGCTTTTATACAAAGCAGATGCATGCAACATAACATTTAATCATGACTTTTCTGTAGTCACAAGGATCACTACAAACAGAAGAAGCCATGCCTTCGATCAAACTAGCACTTAAAAGTCAAGTATAATTTGATGACAGTACTATAGGTACCAACCAAACCTGGGCAGTGTTCTGTAGAGACAAGAATTCCTGGTGCAGATCTGACAAATTCACTCAGGTGCAAGATTTTCCTAACATCTGACATCCATTAGGGCATAGAAAAGTCCCAGGCACCTAATATTTCTACCCCAAACCAGAAACTACACATTGGCTGGAGAAGGTATTTTTAAAAATAAGTATTTCTCACTGTGGTGAATTAAATCAATGTCACAAAAATAATTCCTGGCGATCTCTGTCCATCTATATGTCTCTTTACCTATCTACCAATCTTTCTCCATTTTCTCTACCAAGTTCCAATGTTTTGCACACTAAAATGATCCACTGACATCCAAATTACATTGTAAATGTCGGTCACCCTTCTGCTCTTTGAGTCAAGGTCAGTATGGGCTATCTGCTAAATTCAGAGTAGTAAGAGTCTGCTGATCAATGGCACATTAATTCAAACTGCCCTTCAGACTCCAGTGGTTGCAAATCTTTCTGTGACCACAGTTTAGAAAGCGGTCTTTATTTTATTTGTTTTTGAGAGGCTGCAAAGGCCATGACCTTCTTATGGGATGAACTACCAGAATTTTATATAACCTTCAAGAACAAAAAATCCCCAAAAGTCAGCCTGTCTGGGGAAGGCAATGACATTTCTGAATACTCACTGTTCTCTTTCGATAGTAGCACACAATACTGGAGCATATTATAAGACTAGGGCACAACTTTTAAAAAATAAGATATAAACAGGGGTGCCTGGGTGGCTCAGTTGGTTAAGTGTCTGCCTTTGGCCCAGGTAATGAACCTAGAGGCCTGTGATGGAGTCCTGCATTGGGCTCCCTGCTCAGCGGGGAACCTGCTTCTCCCTCTCCCTCTGCCTGCCATTTCCCCTACTTGTGAGCCCTTCTCTGTCAAATAAATAAATAAAATCTTAAAAAATAAAATAAAATATAAACATCAATTCATTCATCCATTCATGAGACATTTTTACTTAAACTATCTATAGATTTTTCTTTTAAAAATATAAATATTAATACATAAGCATATACTTAAACACTAATTTCAAAGTTGGGTTTTCACATTTGGGATGGAAGGGACATAACTCAAAACATACTGATTCCCGTATAAAATTCAAGTGAATTTAGAACATATTTACAGAGTTGATTAGTGCCATCTGCCAATGATTAGCAACTCTTTTGTTGTTAATTGAAGAAAGCAATAATGAGTGTTCTGGAACAAACAGATATGAGGGTCTACTTAGAGATATTTCTGCATCTCAGTAAAAATACAGTGCATATTAGTAGTGTACACAAAGTATTAGTTACTCAATGCTAGCAGCATAATCCAAATTTATTCCAGAATCCCTAGAAACCTAAGATATATTTTCTAATCCTCTGGGTAGTCTAAAGTATTAAAATAAATTCCGTGGCTGGCTTTTGCAATTCATCTCCATCTTTGGAGCATATTACACTTTTTGATCACCTATCACTAGCATCAGAAAAGTGAAGACCATAAAAGAAAAAAGTAAAAGAAATCACATTTAAAGAAGGGGAAATTTGTGAGTATTTTATTGGCACTTGTAATAAGTTTCCTGTTCTTTTTTTTTTTTTTTAACTGGCTTGGATATCAGCTATCAATCCTGATAATTTTCTTTCTGGAAATTTGTTCTGCATAACAAAAGAGTATCACCAATACTCTTTTAGAAATAATTTATGGACTCACTAGCTCTTATAGTATAATTTGTAGCTAGGTAGTCTCCCCACCCAATACCCTTATGAAAAAATAGCAACTACTTTCACAGACTTTGTCTAGAAGTTCACTGTGAAGACATTTAATTTCTTCCAAGTTAACTTGTATTTGGATTAGTATATGATTTCATCTAAAGTCAGATTGATTCGGGCTATTTCTTCTCCTTACTGGGCAGTTTTAGGAGGCTAAAAACTTTTTTAAGAGAGTAGCTGAATATCAGTAAAAGTAGTAATATTTCTGAAAGTTTTTACCCCATTAGTGGAATGACATGGCAAAAAGAATCTTTCTAGGCCTACCCTAAGTGGTTGAAGGAAGAGTATTTATGTTACTACAAAAAATACCTTAATATAATTTGCCCTGAAGTTGGTCTCTGGTTAAGAAAAGCAGAAATGGTAAAGCTGTGTTCTCAACTCATCCACCCCATAAACCTACAAGTAACTGGACTCTCCTAGAGTAAAAACAAAGGTAATGAACTAATCTATACTGTGTAGTCATTCATAGAATGCTAAGGTTTCAATGGTCCTTGTACATTAGTTGCTTTAATCTCTGCATTTTTCAGATGCTAAAATTGAAATCTGGTGGGGAGATACAACTCACCCAAAGTTAATAGCAAGTGAACTCTTAATCTATCATCACTTATTAATTTTTCACTATGTCACAGGTAACATAGCATTAAATATATATAATGTAATATTGAATTTTATTTTTTAAATAATTTTTTATCATGTTATAGTAATCACCATACAGTATATCATTAGTTTTTGATGTAGTGTTCCATGATTCATTGTTTGCATATAACACCCAGTATTCCACGCAATACATGCCCTCCTTAATCCCCATCACCCATCCCCCAATGTCCCTCCCCTCTAAAACTCTCAGTTTGATTCCCAGAGTCCATAGTATGTAGCATTGAATTTTAATTATAGCACTCATATTGTGCAAGTAAAAATAATGTAAGAATAAAGTAAAACCAAAGTCTTTCAGGTACCATTTTTATTTCCTCAAAGTGTAAGGTAGAGCTGCCAATATATAAAAAGCAAAAAGAATACAAGTAGAAGGCAGCCAAGAACATCCATAAAGTTGTCAATAGATAAAAGCAGAACCCAGAGATAAATACAATTTACATGCTTGCTCCTCAGTGCACCTGTCTTTTTTGTTCCTTTATAAAAGAGCAGAAATAACAATATCTATTACAATATAAGTGTAGAATGATTGTTGCTGGCCTGGAAAATATTCATAAAATGATAGATTTAAATATAGAAATGTTCTTCATTCAATGTGAATTACTGCTTTTGAAGACTCAAAAGAGTCATCTACTAATCTGTAAAGAGTATCAAACTTGAATCATTCCATCTAGCCATGATTCTAAAATATTCTACTTCTTTTGAGAGACAATCAGTACAGGTCTTTTCTACAGAAGTCCTTCTTGTTTGTATACTCCATTGTCAAGCCATCTCAGCAAGAATAAATTCAACAAATGTTGGTCGCTTACCATATCAGGAACTACTAGGTACTGCTGGAGAAATAAAGATGGCTAGGATACTCTCTGGCCCCAAAGACTGGAACTACCTAGTGGAGAGATGAAGGAGTAAAGAAATACTTAACTAACTATTGAAGTCAACTGAAATCCTTTCTAGAACAAGGTGGGTTACAATTATTTTGAACTTTGTAAGTCAATAATCATTCATATTTTTAACTCTATAAGCTAAAATGAAATAAAAGCACAAATTATGTACCATAAAATCATCCAGCCAATGCTAAATGGATTTTCTGACCCTATGTCGGCCTTCTACAACACTTTGTTGTCACCCAAGTCCTAAATGAATCTACAAAATAATATTCTATAGACTAGAACCCACATTAAGAAGAAGATAACATTTTGGGGAGCACCTGGGCGTCTCTGTCAGTTGAGCATCTGACTCTTGATCTCAGCTCAGGTCTCAATCTCAGGGTCATGAGTTCAAACCCTGTATTGGTCTCTCACACTAGGCATGGAGCTTTCCTCAGGGGGGAAAAAAAGATGACATTTTCATATAATGAAAGTAACACCTTACTTAAAGAAAGATAATCTGTTTGAACTTAAATACCTAATGCAGAGATTTTAATTTGCAGTCAGGGAAGTTGGCACTTTGGAGGGGGCACTATAAGGTATTCAGACTTTGAAACCAGATCCAGGGTCAATCAAGCCCAACTTTCCTTCCAATATATGTTTGACTTCTGCAAATCTCTTAATGCATTAATTTCTTGGAGGTTTAATTTCCTTATAAACCCAGATAAATCTAGATAAAACTCCTTATGATGATGTTGTAAGAGCAAATCTATAGTGGGTATTCAATGAGTGGAACTTATTCCATTCAATGTACTTCCACAAAGCTCTCAAAACAATATGAAATGACAAAAAAAATTCTTATGTAGTAAGGAAAAAAATGCATTTTAAATATCTTTCCATCTTAATGCCCCCCACCCCAACCAGAGTAAATAAGTGATAGTAGTCAGCCTAACAGGAGTGAAGTGGTATCTCATTGTGGTTTTTATTTGCATTTCCCTGATGCTTAGTGATATTGAACACCTTTTCATACATCTGTTCACCATTCGTATGTCTTCTTTAGAAAAATGTTTAGTCAGGTACTTTGCTCATTTTAAAATTAGATTATGTATGTTTTTGCCATTGAATTGTATGAGTTCTTTATATATTTTGGATATATCAGATACATGGTTTGCAAATATTTTTTCCCATTCTATAGATTGCCTCTTCGTAGGTTGAGGGCTTTCTTCCATCATTATTAAATGGTTCCCCTCTCCTCCTTTTCCATTATCCTACCATCTGGATTTATCTTCTTTCCCTCCCTCTCCCTTCTTCCTGTAGGCCTTCCAATAACACATATTGGTACCTGTGGACATCTTCCCAGTTAGCCACCTGGGATTAAAAAGTTTCCTAATCTTGGCAGAAATCTCAAATACCCTGGAGCATTAAGTTGTCAATTATTGGAATAGGACTGTCATTTATCCTGATGTATTTCTGATTACCCTTTAGCCTTAGGTTACTTGTCCTGGGTCAGAAGAGGCCAACCCAATGCTTAGCCAGCTGGCAGTTTTGGTGAGGGTGTTCCTAATAAGATAAGAGGGCACTATGATAATCTTACAAACTGCATCTTTCACCTTTCTCCAAGTTTCCCCCCATCCTTTTTTTAAAGGAAGTAAATTAAAATAGGGGGGAATATCTGAAATAAGGTCCTGTTGAATATAACTTTCCAAGATCCACAAGCTATTCAGAGAATAGAACTGTATTTTATTTTAGAACTGTAAAGGGATGAGCTCAGATCCTGTTCTCTCACATAGCATGTGCTGCAATACTTTGGCACAGATGCCCAAGATCCACTTGAAGCAAAGAGCATTAGTCTTTAATTTGTCTCTAAATTGGTCTTTCAGGACACTTTAATGTCATCCTTATGTTTTCATGTGTATTAAAATTTACAAATACAAAGAAAGTCTCATTTTTGAGGCTCTTTGTTTTCCTATCAGCTGGAAGAGAGGATCTGAGTAATTTAGGAAAGCAAGGTTTGTTTAGCTGGAATAAAAAGGGAAATGGTCAAAGCTGAAATTGTTTAATTCTTTCTCACCGAGTAACTGCAGGATTACAGATGTCTTTTGAATGCAATAAATTAATTTCAGTCATGCTTGTTTATTTGTACACATGTTGCCAAAGTAAAGGCCTAATCCAAAAATTAATGATTTGAAAGTCCATTGGGTATTCTTCTGGACAAGATCCATTATTTTTCACATGAACACACAGACAAACTCTCCTACAGTACAATGTGTAGCCAGCTGAGTGATTGATTAGGCAGCTAATGCATATCAAGGCACAGTTGAACTCACAGTTTCAAGCTAAGGCAAAGTTCAGCTACTTAAGTCATCTTTAAATGTGATTAAATCTATTGGGCTCCAGTTACATGGAACCAGAAACTAGAAAAGTTGGGTTAGTCAATGGAAATAACAACTGGTTATAAGTCCATGGTCAAAAGTAATGAAAATATTCAAGGGAAGAAACTTGTTAACAGGAATCAGATGTTGTGTTATTAACTTTTTAAAAAGTATAACAAACTGTTTCATAATTTGCCAAGCAGCATCCACCTACGTAAGTTAATAAAAGTACCACTGATTAGTTTGGGGAGAATCTGATTAGGGCAAAAGTTGGAAGCAATATGCATTTGGCTAATAGGTGGATTTTCTCTTCATCACAGCATCCATCAGTTGCTTATCTCTCCTAATGCCTAAGAGGGAACACCCCCACTCTCTAAGCACATGTGCATTCTGCAAACAGTATCAAGTATGGCTACAATGGGTAGTCCCTAAGAAGATTGTTCTTGTAAAACTGAAGAATCATTTGCTCCCTGCCAGTTTCTCTAAGGATTGTAGCTATAATTACTTTCTGTAGTGAAGTTCCTCTTGCCCCCTAGCAAATTTTTATTATGCCAACACATAGCATCTTCAGTTTGCCCCTCTCCTGTTTATTCAGGCTAGATAGGAAAATAGTCTGGCCTATAAATAGGCTGACCTATAAACTTCTGTTAGTAACAAATGATATATATCTATGCCTTCAAGCAATAGGTATAAAATTCCTAAGCACATGTGCACTCTACAAACACTCTCCAGTGGTCTATAATGGTTATCATTCCTGTTATAAAACTGAAAGAATCATTTGCCTTGAAATAAGAAATATGAAGTGACCAATTTGATACTTTCTCTAAGAAGATAAGAACTAAATATTGTGCCTTCTCTACTGGGATGTTCAAAGTTAATTGCTACCATTATGCTGGTGTCCTCAGCATCAAGTTGAAATCAACTTCTGTTGATTTCGTGACTTCATTTGAAATGAAGTCTCAGAGTTTAGAGTTTAGAAATACAAAATTTTATTTCGTTTTTTGATCACAGATTTCTTTCTTTTTTCATTATTTTTTATGGTATGTTATTCACTATACAGTATATCATTAGGTTGGATGTAGTGTTCCATGATTCAAAAAACAT
Source organism: Lontra canadensis (assembly GCF_010015895.1). Taxonomy (NCBI): domain Eukaryota; kingdom Metazoa; phylum Chordata; class Mammalia; order Carnivora; family Mustelidae; genus Lontra; species Lontra canadensis. The sequence goes on from NW_022630999.1 coordinate 13,039,484, forward strand.
GAAATTTTAGAGTTGACAAGCAAAACTTTATTTAGGCTATGGCTTGGCTCTCTTGAGATGGCATTCTATGTGCTATCTCTTTGTTTTCCACCTATTGTATGCTGTAAATTATGTTTTAACTCAGAAAAAACAGTTGACTTGAGAAATTTCTTTGTGGTTGTCTTACTAGCAAAAACTGCATAAAAGACTGAATTTTACTTTGGGGTCAAAATGATGTAGGTGAGTGATAAATCTAAGAGTTGGAAGAAGCTAAGAAAACAGAAACCACCTGCAGAATCAGAAGACACTCTTGGGAAGTGTCTGAATTCCCACAGACCATGGAATTTGTGGTTTAAGCAGCAGTGAGGCTCTTTGAAGACACCTTAGCCACATGTTGTCATCCTAGCTGCACATCCCTACTATTACATTTGGGAGACTGAAAGAAAACAGCAATTTTACAGTTTAACTAATTAGAAAGGAATATAGAGCATTTCTAGTGGCTGGACATGATAGGAGCAGTAGTGGTACTCTCCTAGCCTGTTAACAGAACTCAGTTGTTGCTCCTGGAACAATATCATACTTCAATTGAGTCACACTCAACCCTAACCCTAGTTTGGTAAAATTGTTCACCAAATACATTCTTTCTAGAATTTAACACCTCTTCAGACCAATATGATAGCTTCTTTAAGAACATAAGAACTAAATAAGATAATGGATCTCTATTATGCCTTAGCTGTTGGGATGTTCAAAGTTAATTACTGTCATTATTCTGGATGTCCTCAGAATCCATGTGGAAGACATATTCAACTTCTGTTGACTTCCTTACTTCAAAGTTTTCAAATTCATTGCACTTTAGCCATTGGCTCCCCAAGCTGGTGATCCATCAAAGTATCCACTTCAAGGCATACTGTTGTCTCAAGGTAGACACTACCATCAAGTGGAACAAAATAACTTATGAAGGCATAAACCCCAGTATATCACATCTGCCCATAACCTCTCATTCCTCTATCTCTTTCACCCCCTAGCTTCCAGAATTCTTGGTCTTAGACATCTGGACTCTATGTTTCTTAGACCATCACCTCCTTATGGTTTCCCTTCTTGCCAACCCCCCCGCCGCCGCCCAAACATGATGAATCATACTATAATCTTACCTGCCAGAGTCCTGAACATTGTGGCCCATTTTTCCCCCACAATACCCACTGCAAAAAACTTTCACCTTTATACCAATTCCTAGATCAATCCAACCTTGTGGACCCCACCTCTAGAAGCCAAGCGCCAGTGAAAAATCACAAAGATCAAACTGATTGGTACCAATGCAGATTTGTGGACTAAATTTTGGCTTGGCTTTAGCATTGCTTGACTATCTTTATTTGTGTATATGGTTGGCCAACTCATTTTTCTATAGCAGCTATTTCAAACTTTCACTACTTTCCTCTTTATGTACCACCTGTCTGTTCTTCTCCCATAGTAGTACCTTGCTTTGAAAACTGAACCAACACTCATTACATTCCTTTCTTCAGTTCCCAATTATATTTCTAGTGGCTGTATTTTCTGTAGTTTCCTTTGAAATTGCTCCAGCCAAGATTTTTTATGTTCTCTTTGTTGCTAAAACTAATGGATATTTTCTAATCCACATCTTAATCTGTTTGTACTACTTTCTTTTTTTTTTAAGATTTTATTTATTTATTTGACAGACAGAGATCACAAGGAGGCAGGGAGGCAGGCAGAGAGAGAGGGGGAAGCAGACTCCCCGCTGAGCAGAGAGCCCGATGCAGGGCTCAATCCCAGGACCCTGAGACCATGACCTGAGCCAAAGGCAGAGGCTTAACCCACTGAGCCACCCAGGCGCCCCTGTACTACTTTCTATATGAAGCTCTCCTCCCTTGGCTCTTGATTTTTCTTCTATCTAACAGCTCCTTCTCAGCCTCCCTTTAATATTTTTCTTCCTTTTCCTGATTTATAACTATAAATAACTATTGTTATTTCCTATGTTTTACCATCTTCCCCTTGGTCAGAGCCTATAACATACTAATCCAATACTAGTAAAGTACCAAATGTATACCACCATCCTACCTTTTTTTCCTAGGTTCCAGACACATATATCTAACAATCCATTGGCAATTCAGCACTGGTCTTTATTATTAGCAGTAGTTGGCTCAGCCTCAAAAGCTCGTGCTATTGGGTCCGCACATACCCTTCATCATTGCCAACATTGCTACTCCATTCATATGTCCATTATGACAGCATCGGGGAGCCAATGGCGCAGTCTAGCTGATATTTACTGTCAAGTCATTTTGATTAACTGATATTTAGTGCTTCTTCTGTTCTCTTTGGTGGATAACATAAGCTATAAAGATATTCACACTTTATATCCACTCCCATAGGTCCACTTACTACAGCTTGAAACTTGCTCATTTCCAAGTTTCTGAAGATGGAGCCAAAACATTTGGCACTGCCACTCAAGTCTGTGTATACTATGTATATTCTAACCTCAGGCTTCTTCTCTTTATAGATAAGGTAAATAACCAGGTCCGCTTCCTGAAGCTCTGTCCATTATGAAGACTTTCCTTTACCATTGACTTTTAAAGTCACACTTGAGTGAGGATGTAGCACAACCACCATCCATGTTTTATTTGCATTCAAATTCCTAACATGACCTATCTGCAAACCAAGTTTGGACTTTTTTTTTTTCTTCCTTCATTCTGTAGTCAAAAATGGTTCCACCGTAGATGTAAGCTGAGGACTACGGCGCAAGTGCAACAGCGGTGGGTGACATGGAAGTCTGGGTTACCAGCTCACGCACCTGCTTCTCCTCTACTGGTCCTACTTGTGCTTCTTCTTGAAGGTACCACTTCCATCTTAAGATTTATTGACACTGGGCCCACTTGAATTTTGGGTTTTGTAGGTTTGATAATACTCATGAGAATAGTTCTGGCACTGTGGTCACTTGATGTCCCATGTTGAGGTGTTCTGTCTCCACCAGGGCCCAACAGCACACATGAAGCTATTTTTTTTATAAAGATTTTATTTATTTGACAGACAGAGATCACAAGTAGGCAGAAAGGCAGGCAGAGAGAGAGGAAGGAGGCTCCCTGCTGAGCAGAAAGCCTGATGCAGGGCTCGATCCCAGGACTCTGAGATCATGACCTGAGCCGAAGGCAGAGGCTTTAACCCACCGAGCCACCCAGGCACCCCCTGAAGCTATTTTCTGAAAGGTATGTAATTTTATACTACAGATGGCATGGCTGAACCGAAGATGTCTGCATTATGATTTCCCCACTGAAGCTTGCAATAAACTCCATACATTGTCTTTTCCCACCAGCTATTCTTCTAATAACATAGTTTCTTACAGATCATATGGTCAGTGCAGTAGATCTGTTTGCAAGTTGGAACTAATGCCAAGTCTTTTCTTTCTCTGGACCCCTTTCAAACCTGGCAGTGTTTGTGTCACACACCATATTAGCTGGAGTGATATTAGTAGGAGTGGAATTGCTACTGGTGTGGGAGGTACCAAAGCAATAAATGCAGCTTTGACTTTGAAGGGGATATTCCAGCATGCCCTAGACAACCAGGTACCTAAAATGGTAGTGGGACCCTGAATTTCTATAAGTTTTATCTCTCACCCTCTGAAGTGCTTGTATCTTACCAGGCCTTTAAATGTACTTAAACTATGTACTCATGTGGTCTGACTAATATGATACCATCGATGCAGTATTCTGAAGGATGTCTAGTAAGCTCAGATCTTTTTAGACTGATGATGACAAAAGCCAGGAGAATTGATATAGCTCTGAGGCAAGACTGAAGGTATATATTGTGTCTTGGTCCAAATAAGGCAAACTGATCTTGAATCTCTTTTCTGATAAGGATAAAAAAAGATTCATTCAGCAAATGAATGGCAGATTACCACATTCTTGGATTTGTGTTCATCTGATCCAGCAAAAGGTACAATAACTGACAAAGAATCTTACAGGGGCTACTGTCTTGTAGATTTCACAGTAATCTATTGTTATCCTCTTGATCTGAGTTCTGCAGGAAACTGATTCCTGAATTAATCAGAAATATGATGGGTACCACTAACCCTGCACCTTTTGGGTCTTTAAAGATGGTTTTGGTCTAATCCCCAGATATGATTTTGTCTCTTATTTACTCTCTTGACTTAAGTAGAGATAGTTTCAGAGACTCCACTTGACCTTTCCCACTATGACTGCTTTTATTCCAGATAGGAGGTCACCTATATGACAACCAATACAGGTTGTCACAAGTACCAATTAGGTTATTTCAGTTATCCATTTGAGACCAGGGAATGGCAACAGGATAGTCTGTGGATCCAGTAGACCCAATGGGAGCCATATGAAGACTCCATTTATCACCTAACCCTTATATTCTTCCATACTAACATGGGCCCATGAAGATACTTCGGGTTGCTAGATATCAGTGTCAATTCAGACCCTGTGTCCAAAAGTCCTCAAAATATATGTGTAATTCTTTTACCCTAGAGTACATTTACTTGAGTAAATGGCTGCACATCCCTTTGGAAAGGACTAGATTCTACTACTCCTAAAAAATGCCTCAGATCTGAAAACTGGTAAATTGTCCAGTTTCTTGATAACCTGTCCTTGTTTTCTTTTGCCATTAGGGACACCATGTTCTCTTAACCCTATCCATAACTCTCTGTGGGTTAGCCACCCCCCTACCTCCTTATCACTCATTATAGTCATTGCATGCACTTGGGAGTGTCTTGGTAAAGTGGTGCCACCTGGTCTCTATTCTTTCCCAGACTTGTCATGTACATTAATATTTTGAGCTCAGTTCTGTAACAGCATCTCTTACCATCAGTGGAGCTTCTGAGTGGTGGTAGTACTCTGCTCACCAGTACATGCTTTACAGCTTGAGTAAGTGGTATATCCTCCAAACACTCCAGTGCAACACAGTCTTAGTGGGTTTTCTGCCTTATAGTATATTCACTCCAGCATGCCCACCTCTCTGAGGCTTCCAAACTCTTCTTTCCCACCAGCCATACCATTTTGGCACTTCCATCTCACTTAGAGTGGGCCATGATTTTCTCATACTTTTAGGGGTCCTCCTAATAACTAGTGTGCACCATCTCCAGGGTGTTAAGTGCTGTATCCTAGGAATGTGATACCAAATTTATAACTTCTCCATTTCAACATATGCTCCTTCTCTCTTGATCAGTACCCTCAGCATCCCGTCAAATGCCTACTCTCCTAGCTCAGAATAATGGTGGGTGACCCAACCCCAAAATCACAGCGTCTGCTTTCTCAGAGCATTCCTAGAACCAACTACTGAAGTTCATACTCCCTGGGAAGCAGACTCTGAGACAAAGACTGTCATAAAGGAAGTTAATAGTGCTCTTGGGATCAAGACCTGTGGAAAGGAAAGGGAGAAGCAAGATCAGTCAAAGGAAAAAGCCAATTTGGGATACAGCCTCAACTGAAGTCTCAGCTAATCCTCCGGGTTATTCTGAAGATGGATAATCCTTTAGAGGTCCCAAGTTGGGGAGAAGGGACAAAGTCTTTATAACTTCCTCACATGGAATATTGGCCACCCGAGAAAGGGGTTATGACATTGAGTAAGCCTATTCTCTTCACTGAGGCAAAACCTGAGGAAGGCTGACAGCCAAAACTATATTTGATAGCACATCCAGCAGCTAGGGTAATACATCCTTCATTCCTAAGGGGGAATCTGGGTTGGACATTGCAGCCTCCACTACACACAGTGTTAGAACATATTCATACTAGACAAGGCGTGTCTGCAAGACCTTCTTCTATTTATCATCTTTCCAAAATTAGAAAAGGTTGAAAAATCTCTGGAGGGCATCTGATGATCTGATCCAAGGGCTTAGTAATCAGGTAAATTGATACCAGTTAATAGTATGATCATGTTTAAGCCATAGTCTATTTCCAGAAAAGAGCTTCACAAACTTTTTCTTCACAGAAGACACTGTCTCTCACAATTGTAGCCCCATAAATTCTGTCTTAAATTTCTGTCAATAAAATTGCAAAAGCTTATAAGAGGTTGGTTAAAAGATGTTATCTTCTTGCCTTGAAGATGGACCCTAGGTCAATCATAAAATTTTACTTATGTGAAAATAAGGGCAAGGAGACCATCATCAGGAGATACGCTTCCTTATAAGTTACTTCCTTCCTTATAAGTTTACTTACATATTTCCTCAGAACCTATGGCACAAGGATTACATAGGGCTTTATAGGAGAACATAGACAATGCTAACAGGAGAATTCTGAAGTAAAGCAGAAGGTATAGCTCATTTACAAGAAGAGCAAGCTAGGAACTTCTAGTCATAAGGTAAAGATTGAAGTATGATGTGGGGAGCCTATGATCAATGGCCCTAGCATCTCAGGATTTTTCTTATATCTCTCTCAATTAATGTGGTCCCCTAGGTCACTAACCCAAAAAGTAGTGAAGATATTCTTGTACATCTCAAATGCTAGAGCTTTGGGGTAGATAGTGACTCTGGTCTACTAACCATGCCCATGCCAATGAATCAAGACTCACTACTCCTCTTGGTAGGAATGGGGAGAGATGACAAGTGAAATATGATCCTTCTGCCAGCTTCATATCTGACATCAAGGCAAAGTCCACCAGCCTGTAGAAGCAGTGTTTCAGTTTTTGTTATGCATTCATTGCATGGAACTATCCTAAGACTTTTCCAGAGCAGCAGTCATAGAACTAGGCCTGGGCAAAGAAGCTAAATTATGCAGCATAAAACTGTGAGTTGACCTCCTCAAGACCCATACATGGTATTGATATCCAACTCACAGAGCTGTTGACATGTGACTTAGTGTGGCTTCAGACACACTGATCACTTTGTTACCCTTACTGAGCACAAAATCAAGAGTGCTATGAGGTGCTGAGCACAAAACCAAGGTTACTATGAGTGCAGAATTTGGTACATCCTGAAACAAGTGCATCTTCAAGAGAAGGGACAGAAGGTTCTTTGGGTTATCATGATCCCTCTGAGATTGACAGTAACCAGCAGCAGGGTTTTGATGAGGTTGGCTAAAGTAATATTGAAGTGAGTGTCAACTTCCTCCTACATTTGGTCTATGCCACTAATAGTCAAGCCTAAGGCTCAATCCTTTCTTTCCTCAATCTAACTTTCAAATTGGGAGCTTGAAAAGATTTCTTAATGCAACAGTACTTAGGGGTGGGAAGCAGGTAATAAAGAAGTACTCAGGGGGTGGGAAGTAGGTAATAAGAGGACTTTTGTGTCCTTCCTACCTCTGAACTCTTTCTCGGAAAAAGAAGAAAAAGTAAAAGGCTCTGAAGAGATTTATATAAATTATATAATTATATAATTTATATAAATCTTTGTCTTGAAATTCTTCACAAGAACCCCATCTTCTAGAGCAATAGATCTGAATTCTCCCATTTTATAACAAATATTTTCTATGTCCTTTTTATTATCTTCATATATCATTTACATAAAAGTACAATCTTCCTGTGTAAGTTTAGAACAAAATGAAGCAAAAAACTAGAATTTTTTTCTAGCTGTATTACGAAGGAGAAATTTTAAAAAGTAACATAATAAAATATCTTTCAATAATAAATGCCTAGACACAAAACCACTAAAAGACCTAATAAAGTAGATATATGTTTACACCTATATGTTGAAACACTACACACATGACAATTACAAATGCTGGCTTCTATAGGTATACAAACTGGAAAGACAAATACCAAGAATGGCTTTCTTGTGGCAACATGTTTTTCTGCAATTGTATATAATGTTTGCACATTTAAAAAATATATTTTTCTCAATTTACAGGGTAGTGGCTTTCATGAAAAGTTCAGTGTATGTTAAATTACATAAAAACACTTAGGACTTCTATGTAAAATGAAGACTGGTTCTGGATCCAGATAATGATAAATAGGTTTTTCACCTACATCCATGTTTCTTGGATGTGAGACATTTCTTCATCGCGTGGAAATGCTCCATGAGGCAAAATATATCTAGCAACACTGGTCTCTACCCAGTGAATGCCAATAACACTTGGCAATCATTATGACAACCAAAAAATAACACTCTCTCTCCAATTTCCAAAATGCCTCTGGCAGCCATACTTCTTTGTGAAGAATCCCCGCTCTGCAGGATGAAGTCCAAACTGCCTAGCTGTCTTATCTCAGGCTGCTAAAATAAAATACCAGAGAGTGGGGGAACTTAAGCAACAGGAATTTATTTTCTCACAGTTCAGGAAAGTGGAAGTCTGAGATCAGGGTGCCAGCATATTCAGGTTTTGGTGAGTATATTCCTCTGACTTACAAATGGCTATCCTCTCACTGTGTCCTCACACGGTACAGAGAAAAAGAGAGCAATTTTTCTGGTGTTTCTTCTCAAAGGGCACAAATCCTATCAGATCAGGGCCCTATCCTTATAACTTCATCTAAAATAAAATTACTTCCATAAAGGCCCCATTTTCAAATACAGTCACATCAGGAGTAAGGGCTTCAACATATGAATTTTAGGGAAACACAATTCAGTCCACAGCACTAGCACATCACACAAGGGCCTCCACTGTCTGCTCTCTGTGGGCATCCCTGCCTTGGCAGGCTCATCAACACCAGACTGCTTATAGCTCAGCATGTACATTGTGCCATCTCATGTCTTTATTTCTTTGCTTGAACTGCATTCTATTTCTAAAATGACTGACCATTTCTTTAAGGAAGGCTTTCTCTCCTCACTTTCTAGTCTGGGCTAAGTACTCCTTCCTTGGATATCCCTGTCTGATACTACCTTTAAAATTAGCAAGCTGCATAATCTAATATCCTCCCATTTTTGTGAATTCCTTGAGGATACTGTGCCTTATCTGTGATGGACTCCTCACCACATAGCACAATGTCTGGCATCTAGCGGCTATCAATTTCCATGTGGTAGAATCCTGAGGAGTTAGAACCACTGGGGCTGATGAGCTCACCAAAGATGTGAGTGAAGAGAGGAGGGAAAATACAGCTACAGTTCAGTGATAGCATAGAGAAGGGATGTTCACATAGGATGAAGAAGGAGGAGAAAATTTCAGTGTCATTAAAAATTATGGGAATAAATGTTCAAGGAATATATAGCCAGCTGGTTCCTAGACTACAGAAAATTCAGGGAATTAAGATACAAAAAATAACATCAGGTCTTTTAAAAGGGCAAATCATTGGTAACATTCAAAAAAGAGTTTCATTAGAGTTGGGTTGAAGAGGAAAAAATAATGGAGGTTTAAGAAGAGATTGAGTGGATGGGAAATGAAAGTACCCATCATGAACCACAAGGTAAAAATTCTGTAGGCACCTGGAAGCTAACACTATATTAGTAGTTCTCAAAGACATGAGCTTTGTCTTTTTAGAGTCAAAAAGTAATTTTTATTTATGCCCTTTAAACAATACATGAAAAGTTTAAAAAGAAAGTAAAAATTATCCAAAACTTTAAAAATCTGAGGTAAACACTTTATATTTTGGTGAGCATTCTCCCAGTAACCTTCCTATGCAATTATACATTTTTTTAATAAAAGAGGGTGATTATTTCTCTTTTTTTAGTTAGTATATTTGATAGTTTATGAAACTGTTTTTAAGATCCAGTGATTGCAAAGTATTTGTATAATTTCTGAAATATTCAGAATCTCATTACTTCATGTGTTGCAGATGACTTAATTAAAGAATACAGAAATTTCACCATAATAGAAATGGACATAATTTACTCTGGGAAACTTGGCTTTCAAAATAACATTCATTTGATTAAATAAAGTACAGACTCTCCTTTGGTTTTAGTGCTTTTATGATTAAATAACCTTGTAACTCTTGCACTTTGGTTGGAGATGGAGGGTAAGCATGCCTCCTCAGTGTTTGCTTCACCTTTGTTTCCACTGAACTGTAAACTCTGAGAGAAATACTAGGTTGAGAAGTCATGGCCACTTGTTTTTAAATTGTGAATTAAGCTTTCATGAAAATCTAAGGACAAAGCCCTCTGCTCGGTTTTGGGTCAGGGAGAAAGAGGTTTGACCCTGTCATTCCTCCCTACTCCCTCTCAGAGAGTGTCTGAGGCATCTCCCTGTGCCTCTTGCTTACCAGCTGTAGGTGGCAGGTCCCCAGCTTCTGCTCCAAGTGAAACTTTAAGGTAGGATCCCCCTTTGGCTATAAACTCTTGATTCTTCCTCTCTTGCATGTAGAGGAAAGAGCCCTACACTGGGAGTTGTAAGAAGTTAAGTCTCCTAAAATGAAGGCCTGGATAGTTGACTTACAAATATGCTCCCAGATCTAAAATTCTGTGAGTTTCTAAGGCAGAAGCTCTGCAAAGCAAGGAAGTTTTCATTTTATTTTCAGGAACCCTTAGGAGCAAACTTAAAAGTGAATCTTCCAGCCCGGATATGTAATGCAGTTCATCTGTTCTACCAATAATGGTACTGGCAACTCCCCCACTTCTTCCCACTGTAGTTTAGTTCCAGAATCAAATATTTTCTGCTAACATGCCAAGAAAGCCTGAATCCCCTAATCTATGCTGGGGGTGTGGAGGAAAGGCACAGACTCAGATGTAATACATCAGTTTGCCTAGGCTACCTCAAAGGACTGTTATTTGCCCTGATACTGAAATTGAAGATAAAAAGAAAGAGGCTATGCAACAATATATTTAGATGCCACATTGGACATTAGAAATAATTATGACACACCTAGACATTTCACATATGAAGAAAGTGAGACTTTATAAGATCGTTGTCTTAAATTGGGTCAAATAACTATCTAGTGTCAGAACCTAAAGTAGAAGAAATATCTCTTGACAGCCTGGTTAATGTTTTCCCTCTTTCATAGTTCTGCTTCACATGCCACTATATGCTGTCTCAGAGAACATATATGATTATACATATATACATTCATATATGTGAATATATACATAAATACATATATACTTATAGTCAGCAACCACTTCTGACATTTATGTACACACAATGTGGCGCCTGGGAGTATTTTACTTTCCTCATCAAAAGTACACATAGCTGCTTATTCTGAACATCTGGAATAATGGAACACTAAACAAAATGCAGTGTGCATAATGCCAGGCACACTTAATCCGTCTTTTAAATGAATTACCAAGATCAGTGTGAAGGAAAGAATTCAGTAGACCTAATAGAGCCTATCTGCAATATCACAGCTAATATACTGCAACACAAAAATCTCACTTGCAGTAGATATATTCATATGGAAGCCCTGTCAGATGGGCTGAAAACAAGCCAGAGTACCACATCCAAAAACAGTGATAAATGGCCATCCCTGGACAAGGGAAGGTGTCCAGTAAGGTCGCTATAGTATTGGAGTGGAACCAAGTTATTTTAATATCTTTATTCATGGTCTGGTTAAGGGCAGGGAGTAAAGCATATTCTCCTGCTGGTTTGATAAATGTGTTAAGTTGGCAGCTGTTTAAAATTGTAACGATAGACAATATAATGCACCATGAAAAAGAGGGGCTAGAAATACGGCAAAAAATTGTGAAATGAAATTCAACTTGGAAATATGAATGTCAATACAACTGGGAATTATAATACGAAACAGGAAAAGGGTCCAAAATCTGGCCTGGAGGAAAAAAAAAAAAAAAGAGTAAGTAACAAAACTCAACAGTGCTTTTCATTCCCAAATAAGATCTGTCACTTCCAAGAGTGGAGATTAAAACTTTACTTATTTGCAAATATCATAAAGCCAGAGTATGTAGCTGAGAGGGTAGTAATGAAACCACAGAAAGGCACATCAGGTCAATAATCACGTAAGGCCACTCTAATAGCACCATGGAATGAGCTAGTGGAACTTCCAGAAAAGCCAGAAGAATTTCATTAACAGATCTATTAAATGGCTTCAGGTGACTAGACATCACTCACAGCAGAAAGGTTTTTGGACTCTAGGAAGATTAAGAGGGTGGAAGGTGACACACATTTTAATGGTCTGCCCGTGATAGTCAACCTGTGTGCAATTAAGACTCAAGCATTAAAATGAAGAATATAACCCCTCAAAAGAAGGTAAAAATAAAATGCTAATGCCATGACTGTTATACTATGACCAATAGGTAGAAATCATTCCAATAAATATTTTCTTATGATTCAAACACTACTTCTTCCAAATAGTACTGCTCATGAGGAGAAGCTATGTGAAACCCAAGTGAAACTCAAGTGAAACCCAAGATGAATGGACTTGCCAGAGAATGAAGGAGGTCTTTTTGGAATCTCCTTTTCAGGAATTGTTATTTTGGGGGATGGACTGACTGATTACTTTTTATTGAAGTATAATTGGCATACAATATCTATTATTTTCAGGTGTACATCACAGTGATTCAATATTTTTATACATTACAAAATGATCCCCACAATAAATCTACCATCTGTCAGCATACAAATTTATCACAATGTTATTAACTATTTTCCCTGTGCTGTACATCACATCCTCATGACTTATGCATTTTATAATTGGAAGTTTGTGCCTTTTAATTCCCTTCACCCTCTTTTACCCACCCCCTAAACTCTCTCCTCTCTGGTAACCAATAGTTTGTTTCTTGTATCTATGAGACTGTTTCAGCTTAGTTTTGTTTGTTTTGTTTTGTTTTTTTTTAGATTCTACATACAAGTAAAATCATAAGGTATTTGTCTTTCTCTGACTTATTTAGCTTAATATAATACCCTCCAATTCTATACATGCTGTTGCCAATGGCAGTATTTTATGCTTTTTTATGGCTGGGAAATAGTCCATCATGTTATATACCATATCTTTGCTATTCATTTATCTTTTGATGGACACTTAGGTAGCTTCCATACCTTGGTTATTGTAAATAATGCTACAATGAACATAGGGGTGCATATATCTCCTCAAATTTGTGTTTTTGTTTTCTTCAGATACATACTCATAAGTGGAATTGCTGGATTATGTGGTGGTTCTATTTTTAATTTTTTGAGCAACCTCCATACTGTTTTCCAAAGTCATTGAACCAATTTACATTCCTACTAACAATACTCAATTCTCTTTTCTCCACATCACCAACACTTGTTATTTTTTGTCTTTTTTCCCCCTTGTAAACAACAGATTTAATTTGTTACAGGACTGCTTATATGTGTTGGGAGACAATTATCTCTGTGTATCTACCATTCCTTCATGCTTTGCAAGGGAGACTGCACCTTTTCAAGGCTGTATCAATAGCCAATCTGACAGGAGTGAGGTGATAGCTCATTGTGGTTTTGATGTGCATTTCCCTGATGATTAGTGATGTTGAGCATCTTTCATGTTCCTGTTAGCCATCTGTATACCTTCTTTAGAAAAATTTCTACTGAAGCCCTCTGCCCACGTTTTAATTGAGTTGTTGAGGTTTTTTTGTTATATCAAATTGTGTAAGTCCCTTTTATATTTTGGATCTTAATCCTTTATTGGATGTATGATTTGCAAATTTCTTTTCACATTCCATAGGTTGCTTTTCATTTTCTTGATAGTTTCCTTTGCTATGCAAAGGCTTTTTAGTCTGATGTAATCCCATTTGTTTATCTTTTGTTGCCCTTGCCTGAGGAAACTGGTTATATATTTATACACACACACACACACACACACACACACACGTATATATATGGCCAAGACTGATGTCAAAGAGTTTATTGCCTATGTTTTCTTCTGGAAGTTTTATAGTTTCAGGCCTTACATTCAAGTCTTTAATCATTTTGAAATCATTTTTGTATATGATGTAACACAGTGGTCCAGTTTCATTCTTTTCCAAGTAGCTGTCCAGTTTTCCCACCACCATTCATTGAAGAGACCTTTAACCCATTGTATATTTTCACCTCCATTGTCTTAGTTTAATTGGCCATATATGTGTGGGCTTATTTCTGGGTTCTCTAGTTTGTTTCATTGATGTACATGTCTTGTTTTCATTCTGGTACCATATTGCTTTTTATTTACTACATCTTCGTGGTATAGTTTGAAATCAGAGAAAGTGATAGATAATTCCAGCTTTGTTCTTTATCAAGAGTCCTGCAGCATTTCATGGTCTTTTGTGATTCCATACAGATTTTAGGATTCTTTGTCCTAACTCTGTGAAGAATGCTCTTGGTATTTTGACAGAGATTGCACTAAATTTGTAGATTACTTTGGGGAATATGGACATTTTGACAATATTAATTTTTCCAATCCATGATCACATATATGTTTCCATTTATTTGTGTTATCTTTAATTTCTTTCATCAATATCTTATAGTTTTCAGAATATAAGTATTTCACCACCTTGGTTAAATTTATTCTTAGCTATTTTATTCTTTTTAATGCAATTATAAGTAGGATTGTTTTCTTAGTTTCTTTTTCTGATAAGTTGTTATTATTATATAAAATGCAATTAATTTTTGTACATTAACTTTGTGTCCTGAGACTTTACTGAATTCACGTCTTAGTTCTAATAATCTTTTCAGTGGAGTCTTCAGGATTTTCTATATTATGTCATCTCCAAATAGTGACAATTTTACTTCTTCCTTTCCAATTTAGATCCCTTTTATTTCTTTTTCTTGTCCAATTGCTATGGCAAGAAGGACTTCCAAAATTATGTTAAATAAAAGTGGTGAGAGTGGGCAACCTTGTATTGTTTCTGATCTTAGAAAAAAGTTCTCAGCTTTTTTGCCATTGAGTATAATATTAGCTATAGTTTTGTCACATATGGCCTTTATTATGTTGAGGTACATTCCTTCTATATGTACTTTGTTGAGAGTTTTTGTCATAAATAGATGTTAATTTTCTCAAATGCTCTTTCTGCTTCTATTCAGGTGATCACATAATTTTTTTTGAATTTTATTTCATTTTCAGTGTTCCAAAATTCATTGTTTATGCACCACACCCAGTGACCACATAATTTTTATCCTTCATTTTGTTATGTGATGTATCACATTGATTGACTGGCAGATGTTGAACCATACCTGCACCCCTAGAATAAGTCCCACTTGATTATAGTGTATGATCCTTATAATGTATTGCTGAGTTTAGTTTGCGGATATTTTGTGAAGGATTTTTGCAACTATGTTCATCAGGGGTATTAGCCTATACTTTTCTTATTTTGCAGCGTCTGTCTGGTTTTGGTATCAGGGTAATGCTTGTCTCCGAAAATGCATTTGGAAGCATTCCTTTCTCTTCAATTTTTGGAATAATTCAAGAAAGATAGGTACTAATTCTTCGAATTTGGGAGAATTTACTTGGGAAGCTGTCTGGTCTTGGACTTCTTTTTTGAAGGGTTTAAATTACTGATTCAATTTCATACTTGTAATTGGTCTGTTCAGATTTTCTATTTCTTCATGATTCAGTCTTTCTGTTTTCTGTTTCTTCATGATTCAGTCTTTCTAGGTTGTATGTTTCTAGGAACTTACCCCTTTCTTCTAGGTTTTCCTATTTGTTAGCATATAATTGTTAGTAGTAGTCTCTTCTGATCCTCTCTGTATTTCTGTGGTGTCAGTTGTAACTTCTTTCATTTCTGATTTTATTTGGGGAGGCTTTCACTTCTTTTCTCCGTGAATCTGGCTAGAGGTTGATTTTGTTTTTCTTCTCAAAGAACCAGCTTTTAGTTTTATTAATCTTTTCTAAGGCCTTTTTCCCCTCTATTTTATTTATGTCTGCTCTGGTCTTTCTTTACTAATGCCTTCCATCTAATCACCTTGGGCTTTGTTTACTCTTCTTTTTCTAATTCTTTTAGATGTAACATTAGATTGAGATTAAATAAGAAATTATTTGGAATTTTTATTTCTTGGGGTAGGCCTGTATTGCTATGAACTTCCCCCTTAGAACTGCTTTTCCTGTGTCCCCAAAATTTGGGACTGTTGTGTTTTCATTTTTATTTGTCCAAAGTTATTTTTTTATTTCCTCTTTAATTCCTTCCTTGACCCACTGGTTGTTTGGTATCATGTTGTTTAGTCTCTATGTGTTTGTGGTTTTTTAGTTTCTTCTAATAACTGATTTCTACTTTCATACTATTGTAGTCAAAAAGATGCCTAATATGTTTCCAATCTTCTTGAATTTATTGAGATTTGTTTTGTGGCCTAACATGTAACCTATCCTGAAGAATGTTCCATGTGCACTTAAAAAGAATGTGTGTTCTGCAATTTTTGGATATAATGTTCTGTATATATCTATTAAGTCCATTTGGTCTAATGTGCCATTTGAGGTCAATGTTCCCTTATTGATTTTCTGACTGGATGATCTATCCATTGATATAAATGATGTATTAAAGTCCCCTCCTATTATGGAATTACTGGCAATTTTTCCTTTTGTGTCTGTTATTATTTGCTTTATATATTTGGGTGCTCATATTGGGTGCACAAATATTTAGGAATGTTATAGCCCTTTGTTGGAGTTTCTTCATCATTATATTTCTTTATCATTATGTAATGATTTATCATTTCTTTATCATTATGTAATGATAATGTATAAATTTCTTTATCATTATGTAATGCCCTTTGTTACAGTATTTTTTTTTAAGATATTATTTATTTATTTGACAGACAGAGATCGCAAGTAGGCAGAAAGGCAGAAAGAGAGAGAGGGAGAGGCAGGCTCCCTGCTGAGCAGAGAGCTGTGATCCCAGGACCCTTGGGATCATGACCTGAGCCGAAGGCAGAGGCTTTTTTATTTTTTTCTTTTCAGCGTTAACAGTATTCATTGTTTTTGCACCACACCCAGTGCTCCATGCAATCCGTGGCCTCTCTGATACCCACCACCTGGTTCCCCCAACCTCCCACCCCCCCGCCCCTTCAAAACCCTCAGATTGTTTTTCAGAGTCCATAGTCTCTCATGGTTCACCTCCCCTTCCAATTTCCCTCAACTCCCTTCTTCTCTCTAACTCCCCTTGTCCTCCATGCTATTTGTTATGCTCCACAAATCAGTGAAACCATATGATAATTGACTCTCTTTGCTTGACTTATTTCACTCAGCATAATCTCTTCCGGTCCTGTCCACGTTGCTACAAAAGTTGGGTATTCATCTTTTCTGATGGAGGCATAATATTCCATAGTGTATATGGACCACATCTTCCTTATCCATTCATCCATTGAAGGGCATCTTGGTTCTTCCCACAGTTTGGCGACTGTGGCCATTGCTGCTATAAACATTGGGGTACAGATGGCCCTTCTTTTCACTACATCTGTATCTTTGGGGTAAATACCCAGTAGTGCAATGGCAGGGTCTTAGGGAAGCTCTATTTTGCTTTAACCCACTGAGCCAGCCAGGCGCCCCTTACAGTATTTGTTTTAAAGACTATTTTGTTTAACATGAGTATTGTTACTCTAGCTTTGTTTCATTTCCATTTGCATGGAATACCTTTTTCCATCACGTCACTTTTCAGTCTGTGTATGCCTTTAGATCTGAAGCGAGTCTCCTGTAGGCAGCATATAGATGGGTCTTATTTTTTTTAATTCATGGAACCACTCTTTGTCTTTTTATTGGAGTATTTAGCCCATTTATATTAAAAGAAACTGACATGTATGTACTTATTGCCATTTAGTTGTTTTTTTATTGTATCTGTAGTTTTGTTCTTTTCTTCTCTCTTCCCTTGTGATTTGACGCTTTCCTTTACTTTTACATTTTAGTTCCTTTCTCCTTATTTTCTGTTTATCTACTGTAGATTTTTGGTTCGTGGTTACCATGAAGTCTCTATCTACCTATCTATTATCTATCTATCTATCTATCTATCTATCCATCTATCATCTATCTATCTCAGTCTATTTTAATCTGGGTGGTGGACTTTGGGGATGGTATGTGCTATATGATGAGTGCTGTGAAATGTGTAAGACTGGTGATTCACAGACCTGTACCCCTAAAACAAATAGTACATTATATGTTAATTTTAAAAATTGTAAAAAAAAAAAAAACACACACACACACACACAAAAACCCTGATAGTCACTTAACTGTGATACATTCCAAAAATACATTTTTATTCCACCACTCCACATTTTATGTTTTTTATGTCATATTTTACAGCTTTTTATTTTGTATATCCCTTAACTGCTTATTGTAGTTATAGTTGATTTTACTGTTTTTTTGTCTTTTAACCTTCATACTAGCTTTTCAAGTGGCCGATCTATGGCCTTTACTATATAGTTACCTTTACCAGTAAGATTTTTTTTCACATTTTTAAAAACATTTCTAGCTATGGCCTTTTATTTTGTACTTAAAGAAGATCCTTTAAGATTCCTTATAAGACTGGTTTAGTAAGACTTTAGTTTATGCTTGTCTGGGAGATTCTTCATGTCTCCTTCAATTCTGAATGATAGTCTTGGTTCTAAGTTTTTCCGTTTTACATTTTATATCCTGCCACTTTCTTCTGACCTGCAAGATTTTTACTGAAAAATCAGTGATAGTTTTAGGGTTTTCCCTTCCATGTGACTATTTGTTTTTCTCTTGGTAACTTTAAGATTCTCTTTTTGTCTTTAATTTTTGCTATTTTAATTATAATAGATTTTGGTGTGGATCTCTTGGGTTCATCTTCTCTGGGACTCTCTGTGTTCCTGGACCTGGATGTCTGTTTCCTCCTCACACTAGGAAAACTTTTAGCCATTATCTCTTCAAATAAGTTTTCTTCCCCTTTGTGTCTGTCTTTTCCTTTGGGGACTCCTATATTTGATGTTGTCCCTGAGGTCTCTTAAACTATTCTTTTTAAAAATTTTTTCTTTTTGTTATTCTATTTGGGTGATTTCCATATTCTATCTTCCAGATCACTGATCCATTTCTCTATATTATCTAATCTGCCATTTACTCCCTCTAGTGTATTTTTCATTAGTTATTGTATTCCTCAACTCTGATTTCATCTATTTTCTAACTGTTTATTGAAGTTCTCACTGGGTCTTTCCACTCCTCTCCTGAGTTTAGTGAGCTTCTCTATGATCATTACTTTGAAATTTTTATCAAGTGAATTACTTATCTCCATTTCACCAGGGTATTTTTCTGGGGTTTTATCTTGTTCTTTCATCTGATACATATTCCCATTTCCTCATTTTATTTAACATTCTATGTTTCTATGAATTAGGTGAAACAGCTACCTCTCTTTGTCTCGAAGGAGTGGCCTTATGTAGGGATGTCACCTGTGTAAACTGTGCTTGCCTAGTAGCTTGGCAGCATGCCTGGAGCTGAAGCTGGTGTGGTCCAGGGACTCTGGAGCATGCCATGCAGGGCTACACTGACAGGACAGCAGGAGCTGAAGCAGGTACAGGCAAGGGGGTCTCTAGGCATGCTACACTGGGAATGGTCCACCCTGGCAGATGGCTGAAGTTACAACAGGCATGGGCCTAGGGGTTTCATGGTAAACTGTACTGGGGCCACCTTGGCATAATGGCCGGAGCTGTGAGCCCATGGTCCAGGGTATACCGGGATGGCCTAGCCAGCCAAATAGAGCACCTGTATGCTACTCCTAATGGCACTATCAGGGTAGAAGGAGAGCCTAAAAAGTGACCCTCATCAGCACACTTGACCCCAGAGAGAATTCTAGCACTTCCCCATCCATTTGGCTAATGTGTTAGAGTAAGTAAATGGATTTTCTTCACTTATAGTCTAGTTGTTTTCCATACTACTGTTTTTCCACTGTGCCCCAAAGTGAATGAGTCTGTGCATGGGCTCCTTAGCAATACCCCTCCCTACTGCACAGTGTCATATCAAAGATGCGGTTCCAATACGGGCACGTATCGCATGGAGCACTGCACGTGGTACATAAACAATGGATTTTGGAACACTGAAAAAAAATTAATTAAAAATTTTTTTAAAAGGTGGGGTTCCCACTGTTACCATGTCTCCATCTCTCCTATCCTTTTCTACGTGATACCTTTATTGTTTATTGTGCACAAGCTGTTTAATCAACCCTCAGCTCTTCTTCAGGAGGAATTGCTTTATATATAGGTATAGATTTGATGTGTCCATGGGAAGAGGTGAATTCAGGGTCTGTCTGTGCCACCATTTTGGACTGTTCTCTTATTTTCCAGATTACTTCCATAAGCATCAATTTTGAATCAATCGGATGTAGGTTCAAATCCTAGTTCTACTATTTCCTATTATTGCATCACTAAAAGTCCCTTATCCTTGTTTTCTTCAGCTATAAAAGGTAGATAATAGTACTACCTCTCTAGGTTTATATGAAGACTCAATGGATAATACATAAACAACATTTTGCACAATATCTACTCATAGGAAGCATTTATAATAGAAGCCATAAAATTCTGTCTGAAGTGGCAAATACAGTGGGTAAGAAATACTTAGTTCAGCTCTCAGTTCTTCCCAGCTCTCCGATTTGGGGCAAATTATTTAAGCATATCGTGCCTTTGTTTTCAATTTTTTTCAGTGGAAAAAATAATAGTACCTGCCTTTCTACATGGTAGTTATGAGACATAAATGAAGAAAATATATGTAAAATACCTTGCCTCGCACACAATAACTACACAAAACTATGAGCTACTATATATTCATACATTAAATTCAGGAAGCTATAAACTCCAAATACATTAAACAATATAATTGATTAGGTCATTTGTATTGCATCTCACTTGCTTAGCTAGTAAAAATTAATGTCATAGGTGCTGTTTATACAGCTGGATGTCTAGAATGCAGTGACCTATAGTGATTAAGAGTAGGATACCTGGGGGTGGCTGGGTGGTTCAGTGGATTAAAGCCTCTGCCTTTGGCTCAGGTCATGATCCCAGAGTCCTGGGATCAAGCCCTTCATAGGGCTCTCTGCTCAGCAGGGAGCCTGCTTCCTCCGCTTCCTCCTCTCTCTGCCTGCTTCTCTGCCTACTTGTGATCTCTGTCTGTCAAATGAATAAATAATTCCTGGAGTCAGGTGCAACTGGGTTCAAATCCTGGCTCTCTTAGTAGTTATGCCATTGTAAGTGTGAGATTTAACCTTCTGAAATCTTATTTTCTTTATGTATAAAAGAATTATCCACTTTATGGAATTGTGAAGATTCAAGGGACTAATGCCAATAATGAGAGTGGAACGGCATTGCTAGAACTTGACATGCTCCTACTACCTACCATCTCAGCCACAGATCCAAAGAATTGGAGAGACCTGAGGAAATCTCTCTTCCTTTTCTCTCGCCTTGTGGGTCAGCTTCTCTTGGCTAGTTCCTAAAACTGGGAATAGTTCCAGGGACAAGCTGCAGCTGAGGACACAGAGAACAGAATTTAGAACAGAAATCAGGGACAGTTGGAAGACATAAGCTATGGGCAAACCCAGATCCTTGTGGATGGAAATTGGCTGGACCTGGTGTCATTGGGCAATGACCATGGAAAGGAACAGACAAACAAGAAACATTACATGGCCTTAAAGATACAGAAAAAGTCTCAGAATCAAAGAAAAGATAAGGTGATTTTTATAAGTGCATCTGTGGGGAGTGGAAGATAAGTGTGGCTCTGGAGAAAGATATTCTAAATGTTTTCATTTTGTTATTAAAAGCAAATATGAAGTACGACATAATTTTTGAAATACCTGCTATTCCTTCATTAACTAGTTGTGTTCTTTTGCCCATTCATAAAGGACTGATTCATTAAAAGAATCCAAACATTCTTTTCTATCCTCCCAAATAATCAATTTTATTATATACTGTCCAAATTAGAAAGTCCAGATGGGGTCACAGAATAGAGATCTTTTCACATTAAATATTTCTCCCCCATAGAACACTTTGTTTTCTCAGTCCACTGGAAGGGAGAAGAACAGATATAAATTTTGTCGAAAGAAAACAAAATATCTCCCTTAAAAGGGGTTAGAAATCTAGAAGGAAGACAGAGGGTTCTACAAACAGTGGATGTATAATTGATGTTATTAATGATGGAGTTAAAGTTAGAGATAAATAGGAAAAAACAGGCAAATTGAATTAACTCTAATTCTGTAAACATGAACAGTCCATGAACATCCAAAATATGAATAGTCTATGAAGATGTTTATTATTCCACTCACCTTCTGATCTACAGAGTACGCCTCACAGAGATCAAAACCAGCAACTTTCTGTTCATAAATTACTCTCTGGGAGTCAGTTGGGCAATTTTAGAAAGTTTTCAACTCCAAGGTCATTTGAGAGCTATTAATGTAAAAGCCAATTTTTTAACTGGTACCCTGAGGAGCTCATAAGAATTAAAATGGAAGTGATTTCTGCATTTGGAGAATCTGGCCAAGAGTTAAGATCAATAGGGGGTAAAACAGATCCTTTTGTGACTTGAGCAAGTCAAAAGCATGATCAAGATTTACATGCACATCTCCAGTGATTAATCCCAGTGAATTGCAAGTGAGACACAAGACCCCTTATCTTGGGCAACTAGATTCTCCTGTGGTCCTTTAGCAACTTCCTTTGATACAAATTTTATTAATGAGAATCCAGCAGAGCAACTGCATTCCCATGTGGCCAGTCATTAAAGTATCACTATGTATCTTATATACATACAACATTTATAACTTTTTTAGTAGAGTACCTTATCATTATTAAAGTAATCTGATTTGATCACGGAAACTTTCTTCTGGCTAAAAGATGCTATCCTTGGCATAATTTTTGTAAAAAATATAATAGTTATTTTTAATGGAACAGTAATTTTCAATTATAGCAACAATGTGCCAATTCACTTGATCATTTGATGTAATTTTCCATCAGTTTTGCCTCCATGTTTGTCACCTTCTGACACTTAAAGAAACAGGAAAACTCTGCAAAGCCTATGCAAAGCATAGCTTCAATCACTTGTTCAGGAAATCTAGACAAGAAATTTACCATAACATTTTTCATTTAACCAATTTAATCTTTCTTAACACATTACATACTGTAACTTAAATAGTCACATAATATGCATTATTAGGTAATTATTCTCTTTGGCAACTAGGGTGTTAAGGTAATCAAATGACAAATTCAGTAATGCAGTTGTTGCCTTAAAGAATGTTGCAGCATACCTAAAATGATACTACTAAGCTCAAGACCTTTTTAACAGCTAAAGTTAAAAAAAGAAGCTTTGGTTCCAGTGTGCTGGGGTCCCAGCCAATACCCCAACCCCTCTGTTACTTTGGTGTATGTGAAAAATGGAAGTTGCATTTTGAACATAAAGAGACTCCACAGCAACATTATCATTGAACTGGAAATTACTTTAACTTTTACTGAATGACAGATTTCCTAAACAAAGCAAGGCTCTGCATCAGCGCACCTTTTTATTTAAAAACTTGCCATGGGACAATATGCTGTTATCTCAAGTTCTGGGTCAATAAAAATGTGAAAATGCCTATTCAACATCTTTTAAAAAGCACCTAACGTAAGTCATTTTAAGAACTTTGGAGGTGAATTACTTTTTTTCCCTCCTTAAATACTTTTTGTCAGAGGCTTGAACAATGTAATCATGAAGGTGGAAGAGACCCTGAGGGACATTCTAATCATATTCCTACTCTTGAGCAGTCAGAACTCTTTACAAGCTATCCTTGATACATAAAAACCAGTTGATCCTATGAAAAACAAAACAAAACAAAAACAGAACAAAAGCATCAGGCTGAAAATTTAGAGACTGCAGCTGGAAGACCTCTGGTTTATTCCAATATTTTTTTCCCAGCCTCAATTCTTCATGATACACCTTCTCCATAACATGAAAAGGTTATTATTAGCATGATGGTAATGTTTCCATGAGATAGTCACTGTCACTTGATACCACGGAAAATATTTATAGGCAATTTCACTCTTTCACTATAGTCACCTCAGATCAGATTTTGGATAAGGATTTTTCCCCTCTGGGTTTACAGAAGAAAATATTTTTACCTAAAATTTGCCATCCCTCCCTCCCCAAGGCAATCTGGTGCCTTCTAAACCAAAAAGCCTACTATACTGAATGATTTGCTCATTGTATTATTTCCACAAAAGGATATATGATCTCCAAACCAACATGCTGGTGCCATTGGGGCGTATCTCCATTGGGTGGCAGTACATGTTCAGAACAGCCTAATACTGCTAGTATAACACATTACTTTTGAAATGGAATTTTTATTTCATTTTCTTAAATTCTAATAACAATCTTTTCATATAAGCAATTCATTGCCCATTTAATTGATAAAAGATCAGAATGAAACTACCTTTCAGATGTTTTTATATTTTAATTAATGATTGTAGATAATCTGTATTTTATTCATTGATACATATTATCAGTGATAATATTTGTAAAAATATATAATAAATATCACATGATACATGTAATATACATTTATGTAACACATAATATGTCATATGTATTTTATTCCCTGATATCTAGTTCCATGCCTCATAAGTAGTAGACACTCAGGATATTTTCTTAAAATGGCTTCATGCTAATACAAAAGTCTCAGATAAAATTATGAGTGTTGAAAAATTAGTATTTCTGCCTATTCAACCTACTGTCCAAGGTTTTAGCCAAAACTGCTCCATACTTGGTAATCTAGACTGTATTAAACTCAGTGATCAGTGTTATTTGGTGTTTAGAGTGGTGTGCAAAATCCTGTTTTTAACACAACACAGGTGGCAGCCCTTCAAGATACCATCTCCCATTAAATCATGTATGTAGTTTACACCATTCATTTTCTATTTCTTACCCATTTGTATTCTAGATTAATTTTTTTAAAAACTAGGATTAGTAAGGTACAAATAGCCAGTTATAATGCTCTTAAGGGGTTTTGATTCTTGTTAATCTGTTTTGACTGGTTGTTTTCATTAAAGATGCTTTTTAAACTAGTCTATTGAGCTAGGGTGCATCTTGGAAAGTATTTTTGGCTATAGACAAATACCATCTGTAATAAAGTAAACTTCAAATTACTTAAAAGAAAAAAAGATTATTAGTACAAACCCAAAACAGAAAAAGATCCCAAAATTAGTCCTTGGAGAAAACCAAGAAGAATATACAGGTTTTGTTGAAAACATAAATAACAAGTGGATTTTTTTTTTAAGATTTTATTTATTTATTTGAGAGAGAGATCACAAGTAGGCAGAGAGGCAGGCAGAGAGAGAGGAGGAAGCAGGCTTCCTGCTGAGCAGAGAGCCCTATGCAGGGCTTGATCCCAGAACCTTGGGATCATGACCTGAGCTGAAAGCAGAGGCTTTAACCCACTGAGCCACCCAGGCGCCCCAACAAGTGGATTTTTTTAACTAAATAAGTGTCATCTAAAATTGACCAAACCACAGTATTAGTTTTAAGGTAATCTGTTTCACTATATAATTGCTTAAATGATTCTTAATGATTTTAATAGACACAGAAAAACTACATTCACTAAAAAGAAGCTGAATTGAAATAAACATGTATATTATTTTAACATACATACTCAAACTTCAAAAGTTTGAAGTTTGGGTTACTCCAGGCTCATGAGTAACTAGATGTTTTTACATATCACTTAATCTTAAATGTAAGATTCTGTTTGATTTTAATAGTTATAATCAAATGATTTTCAGAGGTTTGTTCCCATTATTTTATTTTTAAAATTTTATTTAAATTCAATTTAGTTAACATATAGTGTATTACTAGTTTCAGGGGTAGAATTCAGTGATTCATCAATTGCATATATCACCCAAAGCTCATTATATCAAGTGACCTCCTTAATGTTCATCACCCAATTACCCCATTCCCCCCATCCACCTCCCTCCAACAACCCTATAATTGTTTGTTCCCTATAGTTAAGAGTCTCCTATGGTTTGCCTCCCTCTCTGTTTTTACCTTATTTTAGTTTTCCTTCCCTTCCCCTATGGTCATCTGTTCTGTTTCTTAAATTCCACATATGAGTGAAATCATATGGTACTTTTCTTTCCCTTATTTCGCTTAGCATAATAATCGTTCCAGTTCCATCTACCTCATTGCAAATGGCAAGATTTCATTCCATTCTTTTTGTGCCAGAACAATATTCAATATTCATTCATATATTTAATTTATGTGTCTTTTTATATGTATCTTTTTTATCCATACTCTTCATTATCCATTCATCTGTTGATGGACATCTGGGTTCTTTCCATATTTTAGCTATTGGGGACATTGTTGCTATAGACAATGGGGTGGGCATGTGCCCCTTCAAATCACTATTTTTGTATCTTTTGGAATAAATACCCAGTAGTACAACTGCTGGATCATAGGATAGTTCTATTTTCAACTTTTTGAGGAAACTTCATACTGTTTTCCAGAGGGGCTGCACGAGTTTGTATTCCCACCAACTGTGTGAGAACATTCCCCTTTCCCTGCATCCTCACCAACATCTGTTGTTTCCTGAGCTGTTAATTTTAGCCATTCTGATTGGTGTGAGGTGGTATCTCATTGTGGTTTTGATTTATATTTCCCTGATATTGTTGAGTGATATTGAGCATTTTTTCATATGTCTGTTAGCCATTTGTACGTCTCCTTTGGAGAAATGTCTGTTCAGGTCTTCTGTCCATGTCTTGACTGGATTTTTGTTTGTTTGTTTGTTTGTTGTTGGGTGTTGAGTTTGATAAGTTCTTTATAGACTTTGGATACTAGCACTTTATCTGATAAAAAGCCTCTTCCAATTTTGTCCAGTTAAGTACAAATTAAACCACAAAAAAAATAGATAAGCAACATAGTCCTATTCTACTTATCATTTATATAAGCAGATTCAGCACCAAATGCAATGTAAAGAAAGATAAATTTTAATTTTTCTTGGCCATTGCTTTAGAAAACCAACCAATGATATTACATCTCAAAGCAGTATGACATAGAATCTATCAAAGAATACAACTTATCCATTGGCAATGGAACAAACAGTGTGTATTATTTTTGTATATTTCATTTTCACAAACAACAGAATCTATGCACTATAATGTTTAAGATAATTTTTTAAAATATGATTTTTGGTCAGATGATTGCTAAAAAGTAACACTAGGAAAACATATGGAGAGTCTGAGTGAGTTAAGACTTCAATCCCTTAAAGACCTGCCATGAAAGCAACCCTTCCTTGGGCATGAACTCAGCAAAATACCCATTTGTATCAGTGCAATATTATAGACGATCACACTGAGTGGGGAAAGAATGAATCAAGCATAAATCATGATGATTGGGGTATTTAGTAGTTCTCTCTATTCACCTCTCTGCACGGAGATAATGAAAATGGGGTGTGGTTGAAGAAATGTGGAAAAATTTCAGTGTTTCACATTCCCCATTCCTGCCTTGGAGCACGTCCCAACCACAGTCCGCTGGGTGCTGCTGCTTGGGTAAAAGTGAAGAGCTGCAGGCAGCACCCATAAGAAGTTTTTGCTGACATGATATCAAATATTTTTCAGGTGACTTAGTCTGAGATTAAGAATTTCCAGGTACATCAGCCAATGAGAACTTCAGAACTGTCAAACAAATCTTCTTGCATGGTAATGCTTTTAAATCACGATCAGTGGAATAGGCATATAGCCACTGAATACTTAATGAGATGTCCCAAGAAGTCATCCTTTATTGAGATGGCTGTTAAGTGAGCTAGTCTCAGGGAGAGAGGTGTTAGTTCTGGAATAGAAATGAAGCTGCATTACAAAGCTGTAATCATCAAGACAGCATGGTACTGGCACAAAAGCAGACACATAGATCAATGGAACAGAATAGAGCCCAGAAATAGACCCTTAACTCTATGGTCAACTAATCGATGGTCAACAAAGCAGGCAAGAACGTGCAATGGAAAAAAAGACAGTGTCTTCAACAAATGGTGTTGGGAAAATTGGACAGCCACATGCAGAAGAATGAAACTGGACAATTTTCTTACACCACACACGAAATAGCCTCAAAATGGATGAAAGACCTCAATGTGAGACAGGAATCCATCAAAATCCGTGAGGAGAACACAGGCAGCAACCTCTTTGACCTCAGCCACAGCAACTTCTTCCTAGAAATATCACCAAAGGCAAGGGAAGCAAGGGCAAAAATGAACTATTGGGACTTCATCTTCTGCACAGCAAAGGAAAGAGTCAACAAACCAAAAGAAAATCAACAGAATGGGAGAAGATATTTGCAAATGACATATCACATAAAGGGCTAGTATCTAAAATCTACGAAGAATTTATCAAACTCAACTCCCAAAGAACAAATAATCCAATCAAGAAATGGGCAGAATGGGCACCTGCATGGCTCAGTTGTTAAGTATCTACCTTTGGCTCAGGTCATGATCCCAGGGTCCTGGGATTGAGCTCCGCATTGGGATCCCTGCTGGGCGGGAGGCCTGCTTCTCCCTCTCCCACTCCCCCTGCCTGTATTCTCTCTCTTACTGTGTCTCTCTCTGTCAAATAAATAAAATAAAATCTTAAAAAAAAAAAGAAATGGTCAGAAAACATGAACAGACACTTTTATAAAGAAGACATCCAAATGGCCAATAGATGCATGAAAAAGTTCTCAACGTCACTTGGCATCAGGGAAATACAAATCAAAACCACAATGAGATACCACCTCACACCAGTCAGAATGGCTAAAATGTTAACAAGTCAGGAAATGATAGGTGTTGGCAAGGATGCAGAGAAAGGGGAACCTTCCTATACTGTTGATGGGAATGCAAGCTGGTGCAGCCAATCTGGAAAACAGTATGAAGGTTCTTCAAAAAGTTGAAAATAGAGCTACCCTACAATCCAGCAATTACAATACTGGGTTTTTACCCTAAATATACAAATATAGTGATCTGAAGGGGCATGTGCACCCCAATGTTTACAGCAGCAATGTCCACAATAACTAAACTACAGAAGGAGTGCAGAAGCATGTCAACAGATGAATGGAAAAGAAGATGTGGTATATATATACATACACATACAATGGAATATTAGGCAGCCATTAAAAAAACCCAAAATCAGGGAGGAGTCAAGATGGCGGAGAAGTAGCAGCCTGAGACTACTTCAGGTAGCAGGAGATCAGCTAGATAGCTTATCTAAAGATTGCAAACACCTACAAATCCAATGGGAGATTGAAGAGAAGAAGAACAGCAATTCTAGAAACAGAAAATCAACCACTTTCTGAAAGGTAGGACTGGTGGAGAAGTGAATCCAAAGCAACAGGAAGATAGAACACGGGGGGAGGGGCCGGCTCCCGGCAAGTGGCGGAGCAACGGAGCACAAAATCAGGACTTTTAAAAGTCTGTTCCGCTGAGGGACATCGCTCCAGAGGCTTAACTGGGGTGAAGCCCACGCGGGGTTAGCGTGGCCTCAGGTCCCGCATGGTCACAGAAGGATCGGGGGTGTCTGAGTGTCACAGAACTTAAGGGATTAGAACGGGGAAGCCGGCTACAGAGATGGAGCCGAGGAGTGAGCTCACAACTCGGGGTTACCTTGAACCGGTCGCAGGCTCAGTCAGCTCGGAGCGCGGCTGGAGGCCAGGGTGACGGAAGTAATTGGGCGCTGTTCTCGGAGGGCGCACTGAGGAGTGGGGCCCCGGGCTCTTGGCTCCTCCAGGCCGGAGACTGGGAGGCCGCCATCTTCATTCCTGTCCTCCGGAACTCTACGGAAAGCGCTCAGGGAACAAAAGCTCCTGAAAGCAAACCCGAGCAGATTACTCAGCCCTGCCCCTGGTAAAGGTGGTCCAATTCCACCTGGGGTAAAGACACTTGAGAATCACTACAACAGGCCCCTCCCCCAGAAGATCAACAAGAAATCCAGCCAGGACCAAGTTCACCTACCAAGGAGTGCAGTTTCAATACCAAGGAGAGCAGCTGAATTCCAGAGGAGGAGAAAGCAAAGCACAGAACTCATGGCTTTCTCCCCATGATTCTTTAGCCTTGCAGTTAATTTAATTTTTTTTTTCTTTTTCATTTTCTTTTCTCTTCTTCTGCCAAAATTTTTTTTAACTTTTACCCTTTTCTTTTTTAACGTTTTTTAGCTAGTTTATCTAATATATATATTTTTTT